>NW_021939798.1:11974323-12020871 GCF_001715985.3 Manacus vitellinus
AGCAGAGCTGCTCCATCCCTCTGAGCATCCTGGTGCCTCCTCTGGACTGGCTCCAGCAGCTCCCTGTCCCTCCTGTGCTGTTCCCAGGGCTGGAGCAGCTCTGCAGGGGGGTCTCACCTGAGGGGCAGAGGGGCACAATCCCCCCCTGCCCTCTGCCCACGCTGGGGGATCAGCCCAGGGTGAGCTGATGATCCACTTGTGGCATCCCCGTCCCTGTGGACCACAGGGCAGAACGAGATGGGGAAGGAGCCAAAGAAGGAACTAAACAAGCTTTATTGGGGCAGGGGCAGCGGGGCCCGGCCCCGGGACAAGGCGGCGGCAGGCGGGGGCTGCCGGGTTAAGGCAGTGAAGCAGCCACTTCCTTCATGGTTCCATTTCTCCTTCACAGTCCAGCCCCGCTGTGGCGCAGAGTGAGGAGGGGGTAGCAGCAGGTACCTGGGCAGGAAGGGGGAGCTGGGAGAAGGAGCTGGTTCTGCATCCTGCTGACAACCCAGCGTCGGGAGAAATGCAGACTGAAAAAATAAATCCCTTTTCCCAGCACCAGGGCACAGTGGTTTGTAAAAAAAAAATACTTCATCTTCCTCAGGTGGGTCTGGGGTTGTGGTTGTCCACGATTCACATGCAGCTGCTGGTTCTGTTTCATCCTCCTGCTGCACAGAAGCAGCTCCACATCACGTGTTTGCTACTGAAGTTAGTAAAAAACAACAACCCCAAACCCAGAAAGCAAATCAACAAACCCAAAACAAACCCCCCACCATTCCCGAATGGCCACCCCTGGGTGTTGTGGCACCAACATTCCTGGCAGTGGCCTGTTCCTAACTTTCCCTGCGCTCTCGTTTGAAAAGAGCAGCTGCTTTCCAGGTAGCAATTGCATGAGAGAGAAGAATCTCATCTGGGAATGTCTCTTGCAGCTCTGTAGCTAATTCAGAGTCTTTGGCATCAAGGTAAGGCAGGAGCGATTCCTTCAGGCTGGAAAACAGAGCAGAAGTAGCATTAATAGCTACAGCAAACCACAAGTGCCATGTAATATTTGTGTATTCCCACCACCCAAAATACTAAATACACACAGCTTAACAGGTGTGTTTGTAGTGAGGAGGGTTAAGCAGCCCGTTGGATTTACAGAGAGGCTGCAGGACCCAGCAAGGGCAGGGTGCAGGGCAGAACTGAGCTGTTGGGGCCGAGGTGTGCCTGTGAGAGCTGAGTGGGCTCCTCCTGGAAGGTTGGGCTTGATGATCTTGGAGGTCTTTTCCAACCTTAATGAGCCTGTGATTCTGTAATGATTCTATCCAAGTGCCTGCAGAAGTGCTTGTGCTCCTGAGCAGCAGCTCCTGGTGTATTCCAGCAGTGCTCCCAAAACAGCTCATGGAAAAGGAAGTCACACATGCCCGAAATGGGCAGTGTGTCTCAGGACTAAGCTGGATATTTCTAATGTTGCTGGTTGTGCTGTGTCCCCACAGGACAGGCATTTGCCAAGGGAACTGTTCCCACCATGTGCATTCTCAGAGGCAGAGAAGCCTCAGTTAACAACTGTGGTGGGTTTGGGCTGCGTAACTCCTACCTCCACTTGGGTCTGAACTCATCCACAGCTTGGGCACGTCTCAGCTTCAACACAATCATTTCATGGAGCTCCTGCAGGAAGGTTTCCAGCCTCGAGTGGACGAGGAAGGTGTGGAGGAGCTTGGCAATCTCTGGACTGAGCTCAGCTTTGTAGTCTCGACTGACATCTGCAAACGGATCCTAAAAACGCAGCGAGGGGAAAAAGACAACCAGACAGACACATTTGAGCAGGCTCCTTGAGAGCAGAGGAGGAGCTGGTCAGAGTTCTGGGGGTGTCATACCCTTCTGAGGCGCAGCAGCTGCTCGGATTTGCGGGTGGAGAGGAGCTGCCACAGGGCTATGCTGTGTTTGAGGTGGCATCGTCTGAGGGCCTGCAACAAAAACACAGACACAGATGCAAGGGATGGCTTTGGGAGCCTGTCCCCAGCCTGCTCTACCCAGGCAGGTCACAGCTCAGCAGAGAGTTCATCCAGCCCTTTAACCTGGTTATAGCCTGCCTGCAACAGGCCTCTCTCCCCTTTCCCCATTTTGCCTTCAATAATCCATCTGTTTGGTACCATGAAAGGGAGTGGGAAAGTCATAGGGCTGTCACATGCACTGGTCACAACACTGTGCCTTTGCCCTGGGCCTCTCTTCACACTCATTAGGAGATAAAAAACCTTCCCCATCACCAGTTTAGAGAGACAAAGGGATGGTTTCAGCCCTGCTCAGCACCAGGCCAGTGTCACCAGGAGCTGACTCAGATCTGAAGTTCTCCCTTTGCTCAGTTTTAGCACTGCAGTAATTCTGCTGACACTCCATTGATCCTTCTCCTTCCCGTGCTGTCAGAGCCTGGATCTGCAGAGGAGCCTGACCTTCTGCACCTCCCTGCACCTGACCTTTCTGGTGGTTTGCAGGAACCTGCTGAGCATCACAAGCTGTCAGGTGCTCCCACCTTGCAAACAGTGGTTGCAGGGAGAGTGAAAATTGCTTCCCCCTCACTGTTGAATGTGGTAGGGAGGGAATTTGATCACCCTGTCAAGCTAAACTTTTGCTGGGCTTGAAGGTCACACTGGCTGGATTTAGCATAAGCCAGTGCAGATTTTACCCTGTAAGAATCAGAGTTGTGCCCTCAGGACTCACCTGCAGAACATGAGGGTTTGTCTGGTCCCCCATCTGCAGAACTTGTTCAATGTAGTCAGTCAGTGGCATCTCAGCATTCTCCCCAGCCATGGCCAGGAAGCCCAGGGTGATTTCAGTGAGGGACAGAGCATCACAGACATCACTGTAGGACTGCAGCTCCCCACTGATCATGTTCATCGCAGAACTGGGCAGAGCACTCTGAAAACCAGGAAGTCAGAGCTAATATTAGTTTAGAGCCATTCCTTATTGCTGCTTAAGTTGCTAAACTCATGGAAAAGGACAGAACCTCAGATGTAGGACACTGAAATGCTGAACTGTCTCCCTTTCCTTTGTAAATCCAGACTGACAACACAAGTCCAGACTGTACATATTCAAGGTATGCTGAGAGATCAGTGGGCAAGCCTTCAGACAGACAAGGCAAGGGACAGAAAAGCCAAGAGTTCTTGGGAAGTCAGGGGTCTCATGTTTGCCCTGTTTCCTCCAGTGCAGAAACCCACCTGCTCCAGCTTATTCCTGACATCAGTAAACAGCTGCTCATAGTTCCGGTCATGTCTGCACACGAGGGTAGGGATTCCCTGTCAGAGGAGAGAAACCCAGGGCTGTGAAGCTCTGGAGACACTGCCCACCCTGCACAGTGCATGCCTGGCAGCAGCACCCACTGCAGGGCCCCCCCAGCCAGGGGGCACAGCCCCTGCCCTGTCCCACCGTCAGCGTGATGAGCGGCTTCCCCTGCAGGAACTTGCTGATGACTTGCTGCTGGATCTTCTCCAGATCAAAGTCCTGCAACGTCTCCCCTCCCTTTTCCATGCTGTACTGGCAGTTGGACAGGATCAGAGGAATCAGGTCTCTCTCCACCTCGTAACTGATGAGATGCAGGTCAGCCACTTCCGACGGGCTGATCACGTACCTGCAGGGGAGCAAACGGCCTCCATCAGAGAGAGGAGCCTTCCTGCAGCAGGAAAGCTGCCTGTGTGGGAGCAGGAAATGAAACAGAGCCCGAAAAATGGAATAGCAACACACCTGTCATCTTCCTTGATGTGTTTGTTCACTGAGTGGATGAAGTCGTTGTGCAGACCGATGAGGTAACTGGCTAGGGCGGTGGAGCAGAGGCCCAGCCCCTGCCGCCGGGGCAGAAGGACCTCGAGCTTGCTGTCCAAGGTCAGGTCAGCATCACAGTAGCCTTTAGGGAGCTTAATTTCTCCTGAAATAAAGAGAAGACTGTTTAAGGTGGCCCAGAGGCAGCCCAGGCTGAGCAAGCCTCTCCTGAACTGACCCACGGCAGGAGAATGTAGAGCCTGAGAAAAGCTGTGCTCTCTGCATTAGGGATCAGCACTGAAGCACACGAGTTCAGGTGAGAATACTACAGGAGGGAAACAAATTCTTCCACTTGTGCCTGGATGATCTTAAAATTTAATGGCCAAGCTCATTTTTGAGGATATGTCTCAGCATCACTGACAGGAGGAACCTGAACTGTGAAAGAGGAGCAGCACTGGGAAAGAAGGTGCTCACCATTGGTGTCCAGAGAGCTTCTCAGCTTGTTCCAGACAGACAGAAACACATTCACTCTCCTCTGTAACAGGTCCCTCATCACATCTGAGGAACAACAGAAAGACAACTCCATGAAACACCTGGCAACACCGTGAAACTCCGTAATGCAGGAATTTTCAAAGCACACCACTGAACTCTAGGCAACTGTTCAAACTGCTCGAGAGACTAAACAGACATTAAACATTTTTCTAATGGTATCAAATGGAATCATTTGCTCTGTTTGTTCATATTTTTGTATTATTATCTACTATTGACCCAGGTTGGATTGATCCTTGGTCTGATTCTGCATAACCTTATGTACTTCAGTACTTTTCCACAAGTACTTAAAAACATCAGTAATTGTACTTAAATACAATTGAAGGAGTCTGTTCAGGAAAGGAAGGAAAGCACATCTATTCCACCCTTTAGGTAGGCCCTGCTCTGGGGCTGAGCTTAGAGAGTGAACATCCCACTGATGCACTGAGGGATTTCTCTTGCCTGTGTCTGAGCAGAGCTCCCATCCCTTGTGAAAAATCCCTTTGACTTAATTCCCTTTAAAATCACCTGGTGACCTTTCCAACCATAACTCCAGGATTAAGGCCTCCAGTTCATTTGGATGGGAATTAAAAAGAAATATGAGGTCTTAAGATTGCAAGTTCAAGAGAAGTTTTCACCTTCAGTTTTCAACTGGACAATCCAGCACTTTCTATTTCAGTAATTAGAGTTTTGGCAGAGTCTTCTCACCTGAGAGGGGTTCTCTGAGGAATTCCCTGATGGAGCAGCGTTTGATCTCAGCAGTGTTCTGGAATTGCCTCACCAAGTCCCTCTGCAGAGCCAGAATCTCTGGCAGGAATTTCACCAGCCTCAGTTCAGTTTCCTGGAAGAGGAAAGGGAGCCTGTGAGGGTAAGGCTGTGCTTGGACAAACCAGTTTTGGATACTTTTATGGAATTGCTTTTTAAATGTTTAAAAGACAACAATATTTCCACATGCATTCTCAAGATTATAGCAATTGGTGAGAATAAAGTCACTGGATAATCCAAACATGGTTTAGTCCTGGGCAACTGGCTCTGGATGACCCTGCCCAGGCAGGGGCTGGAGCTCCAGGGTCCCTTCCCACCCCAAGCAGTCCTTGGCTCTGTGCTCTCTGAACATTCCAGGCTCTCATCCCTGTGTTCCCCCCACCTTCTGCAGGAACTTCCAAAGGAGAGGGACAGTGTCCTTGGCATTCTTTTGCTGGACAACATGGCCCAGGTTCTCCACTGAAATCCTCTTCCTGCAGCTCCACATCTTGGAGTGATGTATGTGGCTGTTCTTTGGCAGCTGGGACAGGAATGCAGCTGGGTCACCATACACTATTTTCACTATGGGATTGGAAGAAATTCTCTCATCCTCTTGTATCTGTTTGTTTAACTTCAGAAGACTTTTATCCAAATCCTGCATTAAAAAAAAAAAAAAAATTGGACAAATGTTTTCAACTGAGTTAAGCCATTTCTGCTTTTCCAGCTGTACAAAATCAACCCAGCACAACTCGAATCTCAGACTCTCATTTCCACAGGTAGAATAAAGTTGTCTGATCCTTAACCTGCAGCTGTGTCATGGACAGGTTGGCTTTAGGAACAGCTGGGTGAAAAGTGTAGCAGAGGTATTACAGCAAGCCAGATTTCCACATAAATGCATTTTGAACTGCTCAGCTACTGACATTTTGTCCAGAAAATTTCTCACCTTCAATTCAGGAACAATAATTGTGTTTGCAACAATTTCTTCCCATTTGTTTCTCTTCTCCTTGGTAGAGAGAACAGGATCAAACCGCACTGGCCCTGCAACAGGAATATTTCATCTCTTACAGCTGCAACAGGTCAGTGAAAAGAGAGCACAGGTTCTCTCAGTGACATTCCTGATGGGACATCCTTGCAGGTCAGCATGAGGAGCAAGAGCAGTTGCAGAGGTCCTAGAAGCTAAATGAGTATCTGGAGAGTGACACCCAAACCAGCACACACGTGAATGATGGGGACACTTGTACAAGTCATTCACCCAGAAAGGTTAAACAGCTTGTCCAAGGTCAGACCATGATCGATGACAGACTGAAGCTTGGAATACTGACTGGTGCTGTCACACACAAAATATGGTCATTACATATAAATCCCTCCATGACACAGTGACATGTCAACTTGCACCCCAGATTCTCCCAGAATCACACTCTGCCAGCCCTCTTCTACCAAAGATCTCCTTGGGAGTCATTTAGAGGGCAGCACAGAATATAGATTGCACACAGCACGAGCTGCTGTGCTGGGAGCATCCCCCCCTCTCGGGAGCTGGAGGCTCTGCCAATCTGTCATGACGTTATTTAGTCAATAATTCATTTTCAGAAGTATCGACTGCACCAAACCTTGCAAACCCCAGGTACCCGACTGAAAGAAGCAAATGGCCAAAAATTCTTCACTCCCTACAGTAAGAAACAAGTTCCAAATTCAGGATCTTCCTCATCAGCTCAGCTACTGCTGCTGGAAGTGGTTTATCAGCCAAGAGGCTGCGTCACTGCGGCCCTTCAAACACAGCTGGGATATGGCAGGTGGGTTTTCTTACACTGGCCTGGCTGCTGAGGGGGGTCCTGGAGGAGGCTGCTGAGCACAAGATGAAGGGTGTTGATAGTCTCATCCACACTCTTCCCCAAAATTTTTGTCAGCTGTTCCAAGTCCTCCTGGACGTGCTCCTGCAGGAAGCTGACGGCGTCGCGCACCCGCGGCTTGATGATCCTTCCCAAGGACTGAAGAGCGACAAAAGGCAAGAGCTGAGCACAGCCAAAAATGCCCAGGGAAGCACAAGGCACCCAGAGCTCAGTCCTGCCAGACTCCACCCCATGGGATTCCTGCCACTGGAGCCACTAAAGGCAGCTGTGGGTGTATAAACATCCACGGAAGTGCATGAAGGAGCCAAAATCATCCCCGGGCAAGGAGGGAAGGGAATTTGGGTCTTGCACCTGGACAGACTGCCCTGGTTACTTGGCAATGTGATGAAAAGGACCAGCAGTGTACAAAGGTTTCACTACATTCTGTGTGGCCACCTGGGGCCGTTTCTGGAAGATACCTGAGGGTCTTTAGTGGCTCCCAGCAGCATCGACAGGTGCGTGAGCGAGCGGATCAGGACAAAGACAACGGGGGACATGCCCCGGTCAGACACTCCCAGTGTTCTTCTGTGCTCAACATCTCCAAGAATGTGGCCAGTTTGGGTTCTGTCTTCATTATTCCTGTAGGAAAGTGTATATATAGTACTTTTTTGCCTTGACCAAAACCACACAAGGCATCTCTGATACCCAGTAATGTCTTTTTAACCCATAGGGTCTTTGAATGCCACAAAAGCTGGCAATTAAAAGTGCTACAGGGGAGCAGAGGCTTCCAGTAAGTTTTGTACACAGATAAGCTGATTTGTTTGCTTTTGCTGGCTGATTACTCTCGTTTGGACATCCCTTCCTAACATTCCAGAGAGCAGTGGTCGGTACCTTTGGCCTGGAAGGCATGACAGGCAGGTCCTGCATCACTTAGCACTGAAAGGGTGAAGGAACCTACCGGAATTCCGTGAAGCCCGGCACGGGTGTGTAACGGACCCCTCCGATGGGGAGGTGGCATTCCAGACAGCGGCCCACCTCCACGGGGCGGCCACACTGGGAAAGGAAAAGGAGAACACTGAATTCCACAGCAAGAGCCTCTCCAGCAGGAAAAGGGAATGAAACAAAAATCCAAGCTGTAACTGCTTAATTAAAAACCCTTCTACACACCCTGGGCACGGGGCCTCTGCTTCATGTTTCCTACATTTATGGCAGAACAGCCTTAATGCAGCTTATGAGATTTAGATTACAAAATGATTAATAATATTGAGTTTAGAAATTGAACTCTGTGCAATAGAACATTAAAACCAGTAAACAAAATAAAAACAGTTTATTGCTGAAAACAGTCTGCTTGAAAACCCACCAGTCCCAAATTCTTACCTCTCCCACAGTGCAGGGGTGGCCATTGGGACATGCTATCAAGAGAGAAACAAACAGGACAGCGTTATAAGACAAAGCCCCTGTTATTTCCTTTCATAGGCAGCAACATCCTGGAGCAAGAAATATGCTTCAAGATCTAACCTAAAGCCCTGAATGTCACAAACCTCAAAGGAATGAAAGGCCTACACAGGAACTCAAGGAATTTTTCAGTGCTGCTTCTCCTTGAAAACAAGGAATGGAAGCCTGAAAGATTCTGCTCTGAGGGCCAAAGTGGCATTCCTTCAGGAATGCTCCCAGCCCCAGACTCCCAGGCTGCAATGAGGTCCTACTGTGGGGAGAGAGACTAAAAGTTGGCTAGGAAGGTGGCCCAGTGCTCTTCTCTCACACTTGTGAACATTGCCACAAGTGACAGGACAGGTCGTGTGCCCCCTAAAACTCTGCAAACAGCTGCAGACTGAAGGCTAAACAGACATTTGATGCACTTCGGTGCATCGCCCACACAAACCTTCATTATAAATGTTGATTTACAAAGGATAACTCCTGCTGAAGAGTGTGTTTGTCCTCACACTTGGAATTCCAAACCCAATTCCAAACCCTTCAATCCCTTCCAAAGTCATCCAGGGGCACTTACTGTACCAGCGCAGAGCGGCCACTCCCTCCCAGGCCCTCGCCTGAGCCATGATGTCCTCTGGCATTGTGGGCAGGAACGAGTGCTGAGGGGGAAAAAGGGAAAAAGGTGACAAATGGATCTACAAATCAGTTCTTTCCTGTAGCAGTTGCTCACTGGTTCTTTATTCACAATGGGGAACATGAGACATCTGAACACAGAGTTCAGGCAGGTGACGTAGACACAGATCTTCAAATTCTGCCTTTGAAAATCCACTCTTAGAACTGTCTGTATTGTTAAGACTTGCATGTGCACTCTCCAGACATCCTGAACTGGATTACTGATGCACCCTGGTGTGTACCAGCCATTTCCTTACACTTTAGGTAGCTCCACCCTGACTCAGGAGCCAGTGTTCCCTGGAGCAGGCAGGTCTGCACAGCAGCCACTGCTTCCAGCTCTGCTCACTCAAATACCAGCAAAACTATTTTCTTGATACTGTTCAGGATGCAGAGGTACCTTTTTAAGGCTGGACCTTGTTGTTGTGCTATTTAACCCCAACAACACTGAAATAATCACACATTAGCATTTCATAGCTTTTGATGTCATGATGTTAAGAAAGGTCAGGTTACAGAGGATCCCACAAACACAGGAAAGAACTAGAAATATGCTGAACTGCATATGAACTGCATCTGCATCTCTTTACCTCCATGGTGTGTGGCTGGAAGGCCAGGTTCCTGAGGGGCTGCAGGACGGGGCTGTGCCCACACAGCAGCACAGCAGTGGTGTGAACAGCCACCTCAACCAGTGCCCTGTGCTGGCTGGAGCTCTGGGGGTCCACGCTCAGGGCTGGCAGGGCATTCCCCACAAGGGCAGCTGCAAAGTGCTGCAGCTCTGGAGAATTCAGGACTTGGGAGTTCTGGATGAACTGAGTCATCGTGGCTGTTTGCTGAAAGAACACATTGAAAAGAAATACACCCAGCATGACACTGCCCAGCCCAGTGAAGAGGACTGTCAGCTGCTTCCCACGCTGGGCTACCCCGCTTTGAAAACACTCCCAGACTGCCCAGCCTGGGACATCACCATGTCTGGGGCAGAGGAACAAAAGCTCTAACACCTCTGACTCAAATCTCCTTTATCCTTTTCCACGAAGCAGGTTTGTCACAAGCTTCCACAGGGGAGGGTCTTACCTGCTGCTTGGGATGAAGGCTCGGGTCCCTGGCACTGTACAGGGCAGTGACCTCCCGGAAAATGGCCAGGAGCAGGTGGACTGATTCCACGGCTGGGGAGCTGCTGGAGGCCTGGAGAAGAATAGATGATGTGGCAGGGAACAGAACAGAGCTGTCCCAGCTACAGTGGCTGCACATGCAGGTGAGAAAGCAAAGAAAACACGTGTGTCTGCAGCACAAGGCACCGTGACCTGCAAGCAGAGGCCCCTCAGGTACCTGCACGGGAACAGACACTGCCCACAGGGACACAGAGCTGAAAGAGTGGCCATCCCAACCCCAGCAGGTCCTGGTGAGGGGTGGGCTGTACCTTCTCGGCCTCGAGGAGCCCCTCAGCCGTGCCCTCCACCATGGCCCGTCCCACGGCGTCGCGCAGGGCCCGGTACCTCTCCCCACACGCCAGGTACCGGTCGATGGGGTTGGCCTGGCTGCTCTGGACCTGCAGAGGAACGACCCATGGAGAGCACTGTGGGCAACAGCCAGCTGTTGGTGAAGGCAGAATCTCCTCTTCCTCCCCAGCACTGGGGCATTTCAGCCTTCCCAGAGAGGCAGCAGCAGGCACAGCCACCCAAGGGCTCTGCACAGCCAGGAGAGACTCACACAACAGCAGAAACACCCCAAAGCAGCACAAAGTGAGGATGAAGAGGAGCCCAGAACCATCTCCAGGAGACACCTCTTCTTTACCTGTCGCAGGATTTCCGCTGGGAACACCCACTGGAACCGTGGCTCTGTGACAAGCTTCTGAGCAAACTCCATCCCATACTGACTGGCAACCCTGCGGACCAGGTACACACGATGCCAGTCATTCCCAGTGAGGCTGCAGAACCTCCTCACACTTGCCAGGTAACGCTGCTTCTCCTCTGCCTGGTCTTGCTCTGGATGGGGAAAAAAAAAAGGAAAAAGGTAAAAGCACATCCCACCTTTTAAAACTTCTGTCTGCACCAGTTGTAGCACCAAATCCCTTTACTAGTACTGAGTAACTACACGGGAGAACTTTAGAGCCCTCTCTTCCCCAGGTGTTGTCTAGAGCATTTCCTCAGCCAGGTTTCAGACAATGATTCATTTCTTTGACAGAGAAGATATAAACTCTTTGATATAAACTCTTAATCCCTTTTAGTTGCACAGAGCTCTCATTCCTATAAAACAGTAAACCTTACAGCAGTCATGTGTCTGAAGCAGAATTTATGCTTTAAAGTTCAATTGAGTGGGCTCTAAATAAAAGTCACTGTTAGAATCTGAAGGATAAAACAAATCTCCTTCCAAAGGTGTAATTGCCACATGATGACACCTTTGGAGTCACCAGCACAGCCTTGCTACCAGTTATAGAGCACTTCTCACACATGGTACAGGGGACAAACACCAACTGACACCCTCAAGAGAAGAGAGACTTGCTCTTGTTCTTGGCCACACATCAAAGCAGGTTCAGCAGAGCACGGGTGCACTGACTGCATCCAGCCCACCTGCCCTGGTGCCTTTGCTCTGTATCCAGCATTCCCATTTTCCAGCAGACTAATCAGGCTTACGTGTGTGCTGCTGCAAGTCAGAGATGAGCTCTGCAGCCTTGCTGAGGTACAGGCGGACCTTGGCCACTGCCTGCAGGTATTCCACGGATGATTCCTGAGGAGTCTCTCGGTTGCTCCCTGGGAGATAGTTCTCTGGAAAGCCTTCACTTCCAAGCAGATTGTTTATATGCTCATATCCAAGGCTGTCCTCAGACTTTTCACACAGGGAATCCTAAAGAAGGGCCAGGATGTGGCATGAGCAGCAGAGACACTTCAGTCAGCACTGACACCCACACTGCAGTGAGCACAGCAAACCCACATCTCTCCCTGCACCTTCCTCCCCACTGCCATTAGCTCCTCCCTGTGACCTCTCCAGTGCTTATCCTAAACCTCTGCAACATCACCAAACACCATTTTTACAGTGTGCCCCAGCTGTCCCACATTCCCTAAGCATGGAGCCAAGCAAGAGCCACGAGCAGGCTGACCGGCCACACACACCCCATGTCCCAAGGTGCCAAGCTTTACCTGTCCCTTAGGAAGAACACAAATGTTGATTTTATAAAGAAACCCTTCTACAAGAAACTCTAGCTAGTCCCTGAGAGCAGGTTCTGACCAGGTGATTTGATATCAGCTTCCTTTTGGGCTTCCCAGTTGGACAACTAGTTATTGTACACAAGAAACTTGCCTAAAATAGCAGTAGAGTTTCTATTCCTGACTTTTTTTATTCCTGCAACAGTTTCAAGGCCCAGCTAATACTTCCCCAGCACTCTTACCTCTATGCAGTTGACAAAAAGTAAGTAGAGCTCTTTTTTGTCATTTTTCTCTAGGAGCTCGTTGTGCTCCACCTGGGACAGGTAGTGCTGCACATCATCTTTCACTTCATTGAAGCTACGGGAGAGAGAAACACCCCCTCACACAGCTGCCACGCTGAGAGCTACTACTCATGTCCTAAATCACAACAGAACCACCAGTGATGCCTGTGTGACATGTGGGGTCACTCTGGATCCAGCTGGAAGATGGAAAAGCCATTAGGCCCCGTTTTGCAGATGCCATCTGGCTTCACAGCCTGAGCCAGGCTTCGATCGCCAGCGATGCTCAAGGAGCATTTCCAGGGCAGAAGGCATCTGATCTGCTTTAAGCATCTGATTTAGGAGGTGATCACACCTGAGAAGTGGCTTCTGAGCCCTGCCTGCAAAGGGAGGCTGGGAGAGCTGTGGGAACGGGGCGGTCTGTGGAGCAGACAGATCAGTCCTGTGGATGAGGAGCACTGCTTTGCTGACCTGGAGCAGAGCAGTCAGCCAGCTACCTTCCAGCCACCCAGCCATCCCCCTTCAGCACAGGGCTGGGTCAGGAGCAGCCAGGGAAACCTTGGCACAGCCTGCTCAGATACTCCACCACAAGCTCCATGCAAGCCAGCCAAGCTGCATTGCTAATGCAAAGGCCTGGGATGAATTTCCCCTGCAAGGATTCAAATTCAAGGAATAGCATGGAAGTGAGAGCAGTGATCAGATTGGCTCAGTGGGGTTGTGAGCAGAGCTGAGCCATGCCCTGATACAACACCCCTCAGCTGTCCCACTGCTCACCTGTACTTCAGGAGCAGCTTCAGCATCACTGAGCGGATGATGGGAGTTTCATCCACCTCATCATTGAACGGGGACAGGAATTTTGTGTAGACAGCAGGGTGATCTGTGGAGAGCAGGAAAAGACAGGTTTGGCAGGTGAGAGAAGGTGGTGGCAGACAGCTCCATGAGGCTGAGCATCAGGGTGAAGGGAGCTCACCTGAATCTTTCAGGAGGCTTCTGTGAACAAACAGCAGATCAAGGAGTCTCTGGATCACCTTCGTGTCAGGGGGTTCGTTGTCCTTGAAGCACATGGTAGTGACAACATCTATGAAGAAATTGTTGCACCTCTGCCGGAACAGGGCATTCCTTGCTATGGCATCTCTGGGGAAGGGTAAAAGCATTGAGACAGTGTTCAAATACAGAACCACTTAAATACAGAATGTTCAAATACAGAACCACTTAATGGAGGAATCATGCAGATAAAGGCAAAAGTCACCAAGGTGAGATACTTTTCCAGCTTTCCAACTAGATGATCTTCAACCCAAATCATTCTATGATTCTGTAATTTACTGTTTTCTTACAGGGGCCAAGGCAGCTTCTTCCTTCTTTTGAAACAACAGACAGAATGGACAGGACCTGTTTGGTTCCAGAGGGAGAGAAGCAGAGTTCCCTCCCCCATTCTGCTCATGGTGACAACCTCAGAGTGGAGAAATTCCTCACCACACCTGCCCCACTGCAAGGCTCCCCCCCTTGGAGAGGGTGGAATACCTGATCTCCTTGGAGACTGTTAACTCCACATCCCCCACAGCGGCTCTGCAGCATGGACAGTGCATCTGTGCTGGCACCAGCCACGTGCTGATGCACTTGTGGCAGAACACATGGTTGCAAGGCAGGCAGATGGGATCCTTCAGCTCTCCCAGGCAGATGGGACATGGCTTCAGACCATACCTGTAATCCAGAAACAACAGTGAACACAACTGCTTCCATGTTGTCTTATCAAAAGCCTTTAATAAGATGCTCATCTGCAACTAGACCAAGAGGAGATAACACCAGACCAGCTGGCTCACTGCTCAGCCCAGGGTGCAGAATCAAACGGGGTTATTGCTCTCATTTGGCTTTCACTACAACACATGAAGTGCTGCCTTATCCCCAGAAATGTGCTGGCAACGTGGGCCATGTCCCTGCCTGTCCCCCTGTCAGTACCTGTAGAGCCTGCTGCTGACCTCGTCCTTACACTCCCACAGCACTGTCATCACTGCAAGAAAAGTTGGATGAGTCTTCATGTCTGAACCGTGCTGGAAACACTGCAGAGGGAGAGGACAAAGCTCAGTGACTCAGCTCTAACACCCGAGACAAAAATCCCCATGATCAGCAGAAGCGAAGAGGGAAGAGGTGAAATCACAGCTTTACCTTGGCAAGACGCAGAGTGTATTTTTTCACTAAAATCTCGAATTCTGGCATCACAGTGTTGATGCCAAACAGCACGTGTTCCACAAACAGAGCCATGGCAAACACCCGGTTCCAGCAGACTCTGTGGGAAGGAGAGCAGGGTTTCAAACAGAACATTATGAGCTGAGAGCAGGAATGGCAGTGCAGTCGGGTCAGTCAACAATCTCACTGCTTTTCATGCTCCCCATTACAGCAATTCTGCACTTCTCATGACGTTCTTACTTTGCCCCTTTGTTATCCAAAGGGATTTTTGTGAAGGGCAGAACACACACAGCACCTAACCCAGGGGCCTGGCCTGGAGGCAGCACTGCAGCAGGACCAACACCACTGCACACACCTTCCCACACCTCTAACTTCTATAGGAAGAAAGTAATTTAAAAAATACTAATCACAATTAACTATGTTTTCTTCATGTCAAATAAACTAAACAAGCTCTGTGAGAAATTAGGGTATCTCTCCAGGCTTTCTTCTAAAAGACAAGATGCACTGAAATTCCCCACCTCCCACAGCCTTTATGCCCAGGGGATGAAGTGGGGAGGCACTGCTGGTTGACAGGAACCTGAGGAGAGTTTTAAATAACCCCTGAACCCAGATGGAATGCACCGGATGCTACTGCCAGATTTAGAGGGAGAATCCACAGGAGATGAGTGGAAAAAATGTGGTTCTTGCTGCTTGGTATGTAATTGAGCCCAGCAGGAATCTGGAAAGGTTTGCAAAGTCTGAGAAAAGCAGCACCAAGCAGCTTCAGGCTGTACCAATGCCCTAATTACCAGCCAGGCAGAGGAGCAGGGCTGTGAGCAGAGCTGTGGTACCCACCTGAGTTCCCTCAGCAGCTGATGGCACCGACTCCCACCCTGCTGTGCATCCTTCTCTTTACACAGAAATTCAACGGGCATCTGGAGGTTCCTCACTCTCTGTAGCCAGACCTCTGGGGGGGATGTCAGCACCTGGTTCTCCAGCTCTTCAGCACACACCAGTGCAGCCAACACATCCAAAACCTGGACACAGACACAGGGGCCAAGTGTAACACAACAGCTGCAGTTCAGAATTACTCATGGACCTTGCTAGAGCACAGGGTCTACTGAATAACATTCCACTTGATTATGTTAAGCTCTGGAATTCTCATGCCTGTGGCTTGGCCCCTTAGGACTGTTTTAACTAATGCAAAAGCAGGGCAAACTATTCTAAAACCTGCCAGTAGCAATAACAACACAGCAGATCATTCCTAATTCTGAGGATCCTGAGCTTGTGCTTCCCCCTCTGCTGCTGTTGAAATCCAAAGGAGACTGAACTCCAGCCAACTCAGTGAAGACAGAGCTCCCTGCTAGGGCCGAGGACCACAAAGTGCCTGGCAGCGACTCTACCATCTCTGAGCGTGGAACTCCACATCCTTCCTGGTTGATGAGGTAGACAACCACACGGGGGTTCACAGCCAGGATCCTGGAGAGGTTCTGCAGGCGGCTCCTGAACTGGTTGTATGCCAGGTGGACCCAGGGCAGGGTGGGCACGGGCTCCTCTCCCCGGGGGGACGCGGCTGCCCACTCGGCCACGCAGGACACGAACGCGGAGCGCAGGCACTGCGGGGGGAGGAGTTAAACCAACATTAAAAAAGGGCTTTTATATAATTAGTTTTGCACCAGAAACACTGGCAAAATCCTCTGAGAGAAGAGAGTCAGTTCCTTACAAAGAGTCTTAAACGTGTCAATTTATACGGGTGCTGCTTTCTGAGCAATCTCAGCAGCCACTCAGTGGCAAAGCACCTGCTTGGGGTGCCCTTGCTGTTGGTCTGTCTCAGAGGGGGATTTTCTCTGAGAGGCAGGACTGATTCAGGAGGACACGTTCACAAGCATCACGCTCTTCTCTCCATCCAAAGGGTTTCCAGCTCTTGTTCCAGACACTGACCTGCAGCTCCACTTGGGAGGAGACATTGATGGTCAAGGAAATAAAGTCTGTGATGTAGCACTGGAAGAGCATCTGCCTGTCTTCCTCAGGCAGAGCAGAGATAAATTTTCCCAGGGCAGTTTTCTGGAAGATATCCACAAACTTCTCAGTATGGTCTGGAAAACGAGAACGCAGAAAAAAGCTGGATATTGGGAGGAGGTTGGCTTTGACACAGCATCTATCCTAGACAGACTGACACCTAATTAATCACTGATGCATCCAGCACTCCCCTCATTCAGGGCACTAATGAGGGACTCAGGCCAGGCCTTGTCAGCCCAGCACCAGTGTCGTATTTCTGGAATCTCACCTTGTCATTAACTCTTGGCACCTCCACAGTATTTTGAATGCAAGGGCACAGATAGGTGGGGAAGATTAATAGTGAGAAGCACAAAGAAAAGCTGCCTGCACAGAGCTCTGCTGGCTTGTAGGAGCACAGAGGGACTGAAGGTGACTCCAGTGTCCTGGAGGGGCACAGCAGTGACAAACCAGAGCTCACAGGGCAGGTGGAGATGCTCAAGCCAGGCTCTCACCTTCAGTGGTTTGGATGTATTGAGCTTCCAACCACATCTCATCCAGGTACTCCTTTATCCTCCAGCTGAAGGGCATCTCATTCCCAGCATCAGCAGACACCACCATGTTGTTCTGCACCAGAATTATCTCTGGCTGAGAGCTGGGAGATTAAAAGGTCATTAATGCACTGGGCTTTTGCCTGGGAAGCACATTCAGACAACAGAGGCAGAAGGTGCAGAAAGCAAGAAATCAGCCCTAGGAGGGGACAAGAGAAGGGGAGAGAACTGCAGGGCTCTGATACAGCTCATTTTGCCAGCTGTGGAGCACCAGCACTTCCTCAGCCAGCATTCCCTGGCCAGAGGGCTGTCCTGGCAGGACACGTGGGCTGCAGGGGCTGGGCAGGACGTGGCAGTGACCTGTGCAGCCCCCAGCAGTGCCCAGGGCACAGCACAGTGTCCCTCTGCCATGTGGGATTAAAGCCAGTGCTGGGCTGCTCCCAAGCCCTCCTGTTGCTCCCTCTGAGCTCACCTGTTCTTCCCCACCCCCGAGGGCACAGTCAGGAGTTTGGTATCACTGAAGATGAACATCCACAGGTTTGTCACCCACTTTGCTGCTGGCCTGGCCAACAGCTCCAGGTTGCCATCCCTGTCTATGACAGAAATCAGGAGAGCCAGGAATGGAGTGATCACCTTCTGGACTCGCTTCCACAGGGTGTGCCTTTGGGGCAGAGAGAGACAGAAAAACTCGTGATTTAGTTTTGCTGAATGATTATAAATGAATTAAATGCTTTTTCAGGCCATCAGCTACACGATTGCTGCCATGGATAACATTGATTACAACGAGGCAGAAGAGAAGTACGTGAAAGGACCACCTGTAAGGGAAAGGTATTTTTTATTTTCAGTATTCTTTAGACTTTGGTTACTAGTTTTCTGTTTATATGGAAGAGTTCAGTGTTCTCCCTCCTGTGAAGGAGTGACCTCCAGGGAGGTGACTGTCCTGAATAGTTGCTGACATTTGCTTGAGAGGAAATCCTAATCCTGCCTTTAAGGGAAAAAACTACCACCAATAAACCCCTACACTTCTCTCACTCCTGGCTCACCTGTAATCCCACTGTTCCACTCAAAGCACTTGAGCATTCTTGTCCCAGCACAGCCCATTCAGCTCTAAATCACCCCCCTCAGGAGCCAGGAGAAGCTAAAACTGCCTTTGGAGGGTTTCCAGCACAGACTAGAGGCTGACACTGCAAATATTCAGATTACACAAAACTGCTGCCTCTGCTGCACAGGTGCCATTTGCAGCCCCTTCCTGGAAGCCTGCACATTCCAAGGATTGCTGCTGTCCTCACCTGAAGGTACCTCCCTCCTGGAGAGCACTGAGGTTGGAAGCCTCCCGAAGCACCCAGTTTTTTGGGTGAAGGGAAATTTCTTCTTGCTTCTTCAAAAGGCTGGAGAGACGAGCCTTTGTAATCTTCAGGAAAGAGGCTACAAAACAAGAAGGAACTTGCATTTTCTGTTGTATTAGCATTGCATCCAAATGCAGATATCCCACCAAGCACAGCATTTTATGGTTGTTTCAATAATTAGCCAACTAGGGCTAAAAAAAACCAGTCACCAGAGCCAGCACAGCCAGAGAGAAAGCCACCACCTGAACTGCAGGAAAAGCCCTACAGCCATGAAAGGAGCAACAGACTGGAGCAGGGACACACACACTCCTGGGAGATCCTCCTTGTCCCCAGTGACCCCTGGGTCCCCAGTGACCTGACTGACAGGGTTGGGGGTCCCCCAGATGCCCAGGGACCTGCAGCACATACCCTTCAAGTCATCCTCCTTGGAGAGGAGGCCGAGGAGAATCTTAATGCGCTTCCTGCTCCGACTCAGGTCCTCGTTCTGGTCCCGCAGCATCCCCACAGCACTCTGCACACAGGTCCTCAGCAGCACAGTGGTGTCCAGGACCTCACCCTGCCCAGAACAGCATGAACAGGATCATTCCTCTCCAGTGCTGCACTCCTGCCCCAGCACACCCCTCCTGGAATGGTGACAGTGCTCCCTGGAAAGGGTCTGTTCCCTGGCACCCTCACTCCCAGCTCTCTTCTCAGACTGCAATTCTGAGCCCTTTTGCTGTCAAGTACATGATGCAACTTCTGTGGCCCCTTCAAACTGGCCTGTGACACAGCACTTGTACTGAGATAAGATTCCTACAGATGAAAGATTCAGCAGTTCAGCAGGAAAAGTGAAAATGATAAATGTGACCAGGGAAAATTTGCCCTCCCTGGGGAACATTTCAGCACGTGAAGGGCAAAAGCCACATGTCCCTTGTCCTGGGCATCCTCCAGCTGAGGCTGTCAGGGGAACACGAGCCAGTGTGGGTGTGGCTGCAGCACAGCCAAGCTCTCAGCCAGCTCCAACATGGTTCCAATGCACACCCCAAAGCACACCCAGCTGGAGAGGCAGGCTCAGAAACACAGCTCCCACCTTCAGGGTGAGAAAGAAAACAGAAGCCTTTAAAGCTGATTTTTGAAAATTAGAAGTATGAAATGACTAAGGATTTAGAGGGTCCTCAGGATGGTTTATTTCTTTAGTGATGCTGATTTTGACTGGAGAGTGGGGAGGAGGAATTTTTGTCTGATCATTCACATTCATGATGCAAATACTGCTGATGGATTTCAAGGCAATGGGGATGCAAAAGGTGTGTTGCACCCATGGATGACAGAGCAGAGACCCATCCTGACAGCTGAGAAGCAAACAAATGTATTCTGAACTGACCTCATAGTGCTCTGCTTCTGACACTGGCATTTCAACCTCCATCTCTTCCTCCTGTGCTTCTCCATTCACAGGCAGAGTTGCAACTAAGGTGTAGAATTTTTATTAGAAAGCAGCAGTAAATTTTTGCAGTCAGATAAGGGTTTATTTTAGCAAGTGCATCCCAGATCAGCAGAAGATCTGTCAGATCCATTAGCACCTGCATCCACCTCCCAAATACAGACACAGCTGCTGGGGCTCTCAGGCCTCATGCAGCAAGAACTGGAAGAAGTGACACTGAGCTGATGCCCTAAGCTCTCCCAGAATCCTATCAGGCAGTGTGAGAGTAAGAAAAAACTGAGGGGAAAGAAAGACCCTTGTCAGTGGTGTCTGTCACACAGCACCTGCTGCCTCTCGTGATGGGACAGAGCACTCAGGCTGCTGAGCAGTGCAAATGCCACATTCCTGTCAAAAGAAAAAGGCAAAACTACCAAATTAACCTACCTGATGACCCAAAGTTGTAGCAATGAACTAAATACAAATACCAGTTGGGATCCCCCCCAAAAAACACGTTCTGAGCAGGGACAGTCACATTGTACCAGGCACCAGTGGTTCCTCTAGCACCAAGTCTGGGACCACAGCTCCCCTTTTCCCACTGGCACATCAGCCCCCGTGGCTGGCAGAGCTCACCTTTGGTTTTGCCCGAGCCCTCAGAGAACACCTGGCTGATGGTGAGGTTCTGCAGGGCCGTCATGTCCGAGACCATGTCCTTGGACCTGCGCAGGTCGTCGATGTGCACTGACTGCCACAGGCCTGCAGGAGAGAGCAACAGCAAGAAATCATTCCATGCCTGCAGCCTGTTCTTCCAGAACAGCTTCCCAAAAACTACCTGCCAGCACCTGTGGGTTTACATTCAGAGCTCACTCACTCTCACCTCTCGCTGTAGGAAGGGAAGCAGAGTTCCCTCAGAACACACTCCCTGACAGGGCACACACACGGTCTGGTGGCTTCTGAGAGCCTCAGAGCCCTGGTCCAGAGGAGCCTTCTGCTGAGAGCAGAACACGTCAGCACGTGTTCCAGGGCCTCCCAGAGGACAACATGCCCAGGGAGTTACCCTTGTGTTTGTGTGCTGCTCTCTCCAGGTACTGATCCCCCAAGGCAGGCCCTGTGGCACAGGGAAGCAGCTCTGACAAGGCACAGGACACACCAAGTCCAGATCTTCAGCATTCAAAAGGACAGTGAGCAAGAGAAGCAACTGCCTGGAGCCAGCTGAAGAGTGAGGAGGGACAGATGGGCTCACCCACCTCCATGGAATCCCACGTAGGACGTTCCTCCTTCCAGCCGGGAAAGCTTCATGATAAAGTAAACAAAGACAGAGACGTCTCCCAGGTCCCCCTTGTTGATCTCATTGACCACGGTGTATCTGCAACACAGGAATGCTGGCAGAGCACACACAGGCTCCAGGGCACGGCTCCTTCCTCTGAGCAGACACGTTTCCTCTCCCCAGACAGGCCAAGTGACTCTCACTCCTTCCACCCGGCCAAGCTGCCACCTCCAGCTGTGCCTCAAATGATCCCCTGACCCTCAGCTCTTCAGGACTCCTGCAGCCAGTGGGCAGAATTCACACTTCAAAGGGGATTATCTGCTCACTTGACCCAGCTTAGTTTATTTTGACTTGAGCTACGCATTATTATTTGAAATATAATTAGTGCATCCAGATTCACTCTGCTGCAGAATAAAGGACTGCACATTCCTGAGTCTGAAATCCCCAAACAGCACGAATAAGCAAAGGTGGTGAGGAGTGGCCAAGCAGAATTGAACCACTTCACACCCGACTTACTTGGCAGAGGCGACGAGCTGGGCATCTTGAGAGCCATCTTCAAAGTCTGTCTGAATAATAAGGACTTTATTTCCTGAAGTGGCATCCAGGAAATCCCTGCAGAGTGAAAAGGGATTTAACAGAAGTCACTAAGTGTAAAAACCAAACATTAAAGACTAAAGAACCAGCCACTCCACATTAGCTTTGGTTGCTGCAGGCAGAAGGAGAGACTAAAACACCAAACCCCACCTGTGCCTGATAAGGTTTGCTCCAAGCCAGCCCACTGTCAGCACAGCACGGGCTCCTGCCTCCCTTTCCCATGTGACTCCAGGTGTTCTGCCCACACACCTTCCACCCAGCCTGTTCTGAGCAGGATAACGTGAGCCCAGACTCACCTGATGCTCCTCAGGAAGGAGTACTCCGTGTCAAACTGCTGCAGGAACAGGATCTGGGGCCTTTGGGCTCTCCCCTGCACCTCCCTCTCCAGGCAGGCAGCGTCGGTGCTGGTGAGCAGCCGGGAGAAGGTGGTGACCTGGGGACAAGGGGCAGGAATGCAGCAGGAAGGCAGCACAGACCCCTCACCTGTGCTCTGTGCTGCAGAGCTGGACTGCACCCCCAAAACCAACACTGCCAACAGGCAAAGGGCCAATGTGGGCTGTTACAGCAACCCAGGGCCACTGCTGGACATCCTGCAGCCCTGGCAGGATAAACAAAAACATGAGGGCAGGTCGGGGGGTGTTGGGAGGACCCCACCAGGCACTCACCTCTGTGAAGGCTGTTTGGGACCCAGACCCCTGGTGGACATGAGCACGGAGAAAGTCTGCAAAGGACGTGTGCTGCTGCTGCCTGAAGTAGGTTTTGGCCAGGGAATCTGCCATGAACATCCCCCCGGAGCTGCAGAGGCGGATGACGGCGTCGGGGGTGGCACAGTTCAGCAGGGCCAGCTGGGCCTCCCTCTTCACCCGGGCCTGGAGCTCCCCAGGGGGACACTGTGCCCGCAGCCTCTCCGTGGTCTGCAGCACCACCGAGGCGCAGGTGCTGGGCTGGTAGCCCACGAACACGTCGGCCGGGCGGTACCGCTGCCGGCTCAGGAAGTGCTCCTCCGTACTGACCGCGGCGAACTCCTGCACCCACTTCTGCAGCTCCCTCACGGTTTCTCTTTGCCCCTTGTCCAGGACGGTGCTGATATCCAGGTAGTGCTTCTCCAGCCGGTTGATCAGTGGAATGGGGAAGTGCTTGTACACCACGTCCTTCTCCTCGATGACGATCAAGCGGAACTTGGGGTGCACGCGGCACTTCACCCGGTGGGTGCCCAGCCCCAAATCCACGTACTTCTGGCCAGCAAGGTACACGTAGTACTGGTTGAGGGCATCGTAGAGGCTCTCATAGAGGTTTTGCAAGTTGAGGAGCACAACCATTTGGCCGGTTTCCATGCAGACCTTCACACGGTTGATGTTCCTGCATATCTGGGTATATTCTTGGTCTTTAGGGAAACTGGAGCCAAAGATAATTTCTGGCTGCTGCCGGGCAGTGAAGAAGGCTTGCTGGAGGATCTGCAGTGCCGCGTAGTTCTCAGTCAACACAAGCAGGTACCTGCAATCCCCATCCTCAGCACTGCTGCAAATGTTCTGTCGGACCAGCTCAATCCTACTGATGTCATGAGCGTGTATCACTCCTTTCTCTGGTAACTTTGAGGTGAATATTTCCAGGGCATTGACATCATCTTTGCCACCAAAGTTACGAAGAACCACTTCGGCGATGTCCTGAGGTGTCGGCTCGCTCTTGGAGTTCTTGGCTAAGGCGAAAAACATCTTTATGAGGCTGTAGTAGTCACGGAGACCAAAGAACTCCCTGTCTTGGGCCTTGCAAATATTTTCATATGCGTCTGCAAAGGGATGGAAATAGGGCTCGACCTTCTGCAAAGCCCCTCGTGATGAGCAGCAAATCCCCTTCGCGCTCTCGATGAGCTCCTCTCTGCTGGGGTCCCCACGAGACACAAAGATGCCTCGGTTCATCTTGGCAGGGTCCAGGGCCCAGTTGGAAATCCCAATGAAGCCAACCTTCTTGTGAGGAAGAGGGACATCATCTATGCAGCCATCTTCCAAAAGTGGGTGCAAAGTCTTCAAGGGCATTTTGGGAGAGTCTTCTGCCAGCCCAATCTCATCCAAAACCACCACGGAGACATATTCGTCCAAGTTCTTCCCTTCCTGGAATCGAGCACAGTGCTTGAAAGTGCCTATGATTCCCTCCGGAGTGGAGAGGGGGCTGCACTGAAAAGACACGAGATGGATCTGCTTCAGGTCCTTGAACAAATCTGAGTGAGCTGCTTGGCCCTGCATAGCGTCAGCCACAATGGTTTTTGCAAGGGATTTGGAACTCCCAGGTTTCCCAACGAGAAAAAGAGGGATTTTTAGCTCAATACAGATGACCATCATAAAGACATTTTCCTTCAAGGCCAAGTTTCTTGCTATGGTATCCCGGAGTTGCACACCACTCAGGAATAAGTCCTGCATCAGGGAGATTTCTTCCAAAATCTTTTTCTGGGTGTCATAAGGCTTTGGAAGGACCTGGCTGATAGCACTCCTGTAGGCCTCCTTCCTTTCCAAGGAGGCGTGATAGCAGACCCCAACTGCCAGCACCAAGGACCAGATAGTGTTGTTTCTCTCAACATTGCCCTTTGGTGCTTTCTTCTCAGCCAGGTACTTCTCCAGCTCCCTCAGCAGCAGCTCACTGCGCTTGTAAAACCACTTGAAAACTTCCATGCAGCGCTCCACGTCCCGCAGGCTGACGAAGCTGCACTCGTCGTCCCTCTGCCTCATGTACTTCTGGGAGGCAAAGAGCACCTCTGTGACTGCCTCCACATCACCCTGCTCCATGGGGACCTGCTCCGCGACCCGCTGCACGATCTGCTGGATGTACATCTTCTCCGTCAGGTTGTTCAGCTGCCCGAAATCCCACACTAACGGGATCATGCTGGGCGGGAGCGCGTGGACCCGGTACACGAGCTGCCTCAGAGGGACAGACCCGAGCTTATCCTTGGTCTCATCTGCTTTGACACGGTAGCCCAGCCCAGCTAATTCCAGGCGCTGGATCATCTTGGGCGTGTGCTTTCGATACGGGTTGCAGGCTGCGATGATCCGCAAGCCAGAGCCGGAGGCCAAAGGCTTCCCCTGCACCGTGCGGTCACACAGAACCTCCTTGATGCTGCTCACGGCCTCTGTCGTGTTGGCCTCATCAAAGAACAGGACAGTGTCCAACCCGTGCTGCTCCTTGTTGGCTTTAGCCAGGGCTTCTGCTTCTCTGATCCTGGCATAGATCATCTCTGCAGTGGTACCTCCGTGGACTTTGACAAGCTTCATGTTCTCCACCTCTACAAAGCTTCTGCGTAACTGGCACAGGAACTTCACCAGTCTGGTTTTCCCACAGCCCGTCTCTCCCATGATGACAACCGGGATGTTGCATCGGAATCGCATCTCAATGGCCAAGATCTTCAGCACGTTGTCCGTGGTGAGCTCGTACGTCTCATCGGGGTCTGCCACCCAGGAGAGCCCCAACACCATGCAGAGCCTCTCGAGCTTCTCGTGCCGAGGCAGCCGATCGAACGGCACGTTGAAGGGAACCCTCTGCAGTAACAAGCCCTGGTACAGCTGTGCAGTCATGATGTTCCGCTTGATGACGCTGCCGGTCAGAGGGTTGATGGCATCAACACCCCCAGGGCCGTTCGGCTGGAAGTGGAACCCGATGAACGTCATGGACACACGATCTTCATTGAAAAACAAGTAGGGGTGAGGCTCCGACTCCCACCTCTTCCGAATGCGGAACGGAAGAAGATCTTCCTCCGCCACGTTCTCCAGGTGGGAGGACTGTCTTCCTGAGCTCTGATCGGAAATGTTCAGGGAGGGCGTCGCAAAATCCCTCGCCATTAAAATCATGAAGGTAACGACAAAGTTTTTGAAACCTTTCAAAGTGTCCTGGACAAAGTCAGGGTTGCAGAAGACAGAAGCTTCACAGTCTCTCAGCTGAATGTTGAGGAACCAGGCGAAGTTGCGGAGCTCTGCCCAGGAGGGATCCACGACCCCGCAGTGCAGCAGGAACAGCTGCAGACATTCCGCCGGGCTCCCCTCCACCGAGTGGGCTTCGTACCAGAAGACGTCCAGGTCACACCCCTGATCAAACCTCTTCAGATACTGGAAAGGTCTCTGGAAAGCCTCGCTGCGAAATTCCTCCTCGTCCATTCCCGGGTCCGAAAAATCCCCAGACTGTTTTCCAAGTGTCTCCATTTCTAGTACTTCTTTGGGAGACTTACACGTTACTTTAGGGAACACATCTAAGAAATTATACTTCTGGCTTGCTGACACCTGGAGAAGAGGAAAGGAAAGAGTCATCACAGAGCTGATGATCAGAGCCCTGATCTTCAGTTTAGTTAATCTGTTCTTAACAGTCTTCTCGGCTAAAACCACAGACCCCAGTAACAGGAGCCAGCCCATACAACCAGGACACCTTTTCCCCTTTGTATCCCTTCTTCCACATAAAGGGCACCAGTGAATTCTATTCCCTTCTACACTTTCCTCCCTGGAACACGAGTCCTGTGTCACCTCCAGCCCCTTCTCAGTGCTACCTTGAAGAAAACTAAACCCAAGAAACTGTCACTTCCACACTCTGTTCTTTTAGCTCCATATAAATATTCCAGTACTTTCAAACCTGCAAATTAACACGAGGAACATTAGATTTTCCATTTTTTCTGTTTCCTATAAATGTTACAGTGGGGCCAGTGAGGTTTGGACTAACAAGCCTTCAGAAGTCACCAACCCAAGGGAATGACAGGCCCAATTCACTGTCTGATTTTAGTCTCACTTTGTACAACTCCAGGGACACCACTTTGTAATGACACACAGCACACCCCAAATGGAGCAGAGAATTCCTGTGCTGTGTTTACAGTTACAGTCTCCATGTACAACCACGAGCAAAATGACTGAGAAATTCCCAGAAATGGAGCACTGCTGTGTACATACAGGTGTGGCTGCTTTCTTTGGCACTGGGGACACCTCAAGGATTTCAATGACATACAGATGACACTTCTGTCGCAGCCACATGTTGCCATTATTATCTGTCAGGTACTGCAAAACCAATAGCTTGAAGAGAAACTCTGGAATTCCACGTTGCACCTATCACAAGAAAAGACACAAAGGCATTTCCTCTTCATTTACCCATCACAACCTCACAGAATCACAGAACAGTTGAGGGTGGGAAGGTTCTTTGCTCAAAGCAGGCTCAGCTAGAACAGGCTGCCCAGGGCCACACCCAGCCAGGTTTTTAGTACCTCCAAGGAAGAGACTTTACAGCTTCTCTAGGAAGTTGTTCTAAGTCTCTAGGAACTGTTCTAAGTCCAACCACCTTGATGGTAATGAGTTATTTGTGTTACACAATAATTAGAATATACATCATTGAGAAATGGCTTACTAAGAAACAAGAGCTTTAAAGAAACAACTCCTGCAAGAATCCATACAGGACTTCTTGGACAAGGTAGCTGTGGGAGGGATGTACTTACTGAGGAGGTGATATCAAAATGGAATATCATGGGCTTTGTCTGGTGTTCTTTCTTCAGAAAAGGCAGGAGAGATTTTAGCACTTTATCTTCATCCACTTCTGGTTCAATTAGTCTGATGGTTTCCAGAAGTTCTGTACAGTCAGGCTGCTCTTCTTGCAGCCTCTCATGTAGCCTCTTCACATAGAGAGATTTCCCTGTTTTAAAAAACACCACAAGAATTAAAGCCATTGATATTGAACACATCATACTAAAGCCATAATAGAAAGAAGGAAATAAAATGTTTAAGTACCCTATGCTCTGAAATCTCTGAACCTTCCTAAAAGGCATTCCAGAAGAAAGCCTAAACCTGGTTTGAGCAGCTGGAGCCTGGAATCCAAGCCACTGCTGTTGTTATCCACATGGCTTGTTTTGCTTCCATTACTGAGAGAAGCTTTACTCTTTATTAGGATTTGAACCTATTCTGTCCTCGTTTCTGAAGTCAAACCAGGGTAAGAACACAGCTGTAACTCTGAGTCCTGTCCAGTATTTTTTCAGAGGTTTGCAGCTCAGGAGCTCTGATGGCAGAAACAGCATCTTTATGATCAGCAGCCCCTGATGGAGGTTTCTCTCCTGACTGTACCTGATCACTTTTTAAGCCCATGTAAAGCTTTGGGTTCCACAATTCAGCCAATCCCTGTTTGAAAACCACCTTCCTCTGTTTGCTTTTCAGCCTGATAAGTTTTACTTAATACCCCCTCCAGCTTTTTGCATTAAGAGCCATTGAACAACCATTTCCCACACAGGAACACAGGCAGCCTTTGCAGCCCTTGTCCCACCTCACAGCCCATTTCCTGCAGGCATGTGTTACCCTCAGGAGCTCAGGTTCAGCTCACCCAGCATTAGTTATGTTTTATGTTAATTACCCAAGTGAGCAGAACAAAACAGGTGCCAGTTAGAAGGTGACCCATCCCCAGAGGTGCCCATCTCAGGACAAGGCAAGGTGACATCCAGTTTTCACACCACTGCACTGGGTAGAGTCTGAAGCGCTCTTTCTGACTAAGATATTTAGCACTTGGACACAAAACCTGACAAAGTGAGCCCCGCCCTGTTTTCCAACTCTCAGCAGCCCCCACTTTGCATGTGACACCTTACCCACACCAGCTCTTCTGGAGGACACAATCCCAACACACATGTTGCCCTTGAACACAGAAGCAGCCGAGCTCGAGGGCCGAGGCACTCGGTAGTGGTGCTGCAGGTACTGCTGGATTTCAGCCCGTGGCCTCTGGGGTATCATGTGCACTTTGTACTGGCTGAAGGCAGAGGGGATGTAGCTGTGCTCCCGCTCGCAGTCGCACAGGATGACCAGGCGGTAGGAGCTGTTGTAGCGCTGCAGGTCCTGGAACAGCTCCTCTGCTCTGCAGCTGACATCGTAGCTCAGCTCATCCGCGTACAGCATGGTGTAAATCTTCTCCCCTCTGCTGCAGGGAATGAGGCACCTCCTGAGGAACAGCCCCACCTGCTCAGCGGTGGTCTGAGGGGTGCACAGGAGAACCTCGTCAAAGGTGGGCAGGGGCTGCTCGGGGCTGTTCATGTAGATGGCCAGTGCAGAGCTGAGCACCTCGGAGCGAGGGCAGGTGATGAGGTTGGGCTGGCCCACACACAGCAGGTCCTGAGGGAACTCCCGGGTGACACAGTCCCTGCCACGGCGGGCCAGGTCCCCCAGCCACACTCCCAGCGAGTCGATGTCCAGGCAGCTGGGGAGGAAGGAGCCCATGTTGCTCATGTAGCACTCCCAGATGCACTTCAGCTGGGCAGTCAGGTCCTTCTCCCCGCCCAGCAGCACTTGCAAATCAGAAATAGTCTTCCCTGAGCTGGGAGGCAGCTCCCTCCCGGCTGCCAGCGCGTCCCACTCGGTGCAGTCGCGGTTCAGGAAGGAAAGCATGGTCAGGGCAGCCTGGCTGGGCGTGCCCTGCCCCAGCTCCGTGCACAGGTACACCAGCTGCTCCGCAGTGTAGTAGTTCAGGTAGAAGTGCTGGAACCGTTTCTCGTACATGAAGCTCTTCCAGCTCTCCAGGAAGCTCTCCATGGTCTTGCAGAGGCCTGGGAGCACAGCTGCCATATCCCCCTGCCCCTCCAGCACCGGGATGGGGCCCAGGGAGAAGTCAATAAGAACACAGGATTCTCTTCTGGGTGAACAGTACACATGGGCAAGCCAGGAGCGGAAAAGCATGTTCCCAGCTGAATAAAGGTCTATAAAGGCCTGTGCAAGTCTCTGGACGTTGGAAAAGACCTGTGTGAGGGCAGAGGAGACAGAAAAAACACTAAGCTAGTTTACCAAGTCCCAGCCATGAAACCACGGGAAAGACTTCCAATGAAGGCTTTGGTCCAGATGTTTGCCAGGCCTTGTACAGCAACCACAGATTCTCTGTGACCTTTTAACAGCAGTATCCCCAGGAAACCAGTAAGGAACCCCCAGGAAACCAGTAAGGAACCCCAGCTTGCTACAAAAGCACAGAGATGCTCTCCAGTGCACCCAGAGAATAAGGGTACCAGTCTACTGTCTGGTCTCCAGCTCAGTCCCACCTTAGCAAGGAACAAAGAGGTAGGAACACCCATCTGCCTGTGACCATCCATCCCCAGCAACTCAGCTGTCAATCACAGTCTTAAGAGTTGATACTCAAGGGGAAATCCAGCCCCAGCCCCACCATCAGTAACCCCCTGGGTTTGGAATCTGACCTCAGAGAACCTCTCCACCTCCAGGCCTTGCTCTCCCTTTGCTGACATGAGCATCAGTTTGTTCTGCAGCTCACGGAGCTCTGCCAGGGAGTATTTCCGTGAGGCCTCGTCCTCCCCTGAGCTCCCCGGGAGGGTGAAGCACAGGACAGTGTCCAAGGAGACCTGCCAGGGCAGAAGTCATTAGTGTGGATGTGCCTGAGGCTCTGCCCAGCGAGGGGAGCACTCAGGGGCAGGAGCCCCCAGAAAGGAGCTGTGTGTGCAGTGGGAGAAAAGCTCCAGCTGGTTTCTGGGAGCAGGAGGGGAGGGGGAGCTGAGCTGCCTCACCTTCTGGCCATCAGCTGGTGCTCTCAGGACATAGACTCCTCTGCTGTTGATGGCAGCTGCCAGGGAGAGTGAGGACAGCTCCACAGAGCCATGGCTCTCCTTCACTGTCTTCAGCCACTCCAGGTGCTGGGCTGAGGCACGCTGTGGGAGGACACACTGCCCTGACTGCCTTGACTTGGCAGCATTTCCAGGATTACAACAGATACGTCAGTTCAGGACAAACAGCTTGGGCTGGCACGAGACTTTCAGGATGGGGAAGGAAGGGGAATGGGCACTGGCCACAGCCTGGTCTGTCTGCACAGCTGTTCCTTACCCACTCCATGGGGATGAACAGAGCCCACAGTGCTCCAACACCTCTCGCTAGAGAAACAGGCCCTGCTGCAAAGGGTAAGAGTTCCCAGCCATCTGCCTCCCCTCTTTCACACCATCAAACTCTTGCACGAGCAAAGCTACACCAGGTCACACTGGAAAGCTCCAGCAGAGCTCTGGAGAAACCTCTGCCACACCAGTTCGTGCTGCAGTGAATTTCTGTGGCACACAAACATCGGACACTTTTCTTCCAATAACAAGAACTGCTGTGATGTCCCCACTTGCCCTATGCAGTCAAACTTCCAGCCACTCTTGGAAGGCAGAAAGGCAGGAGGATGCAGAGAGGACCTACTCCAGCAGAACTCACAAGTTTCTTGGGGAGATTCTCATCACTGTCCAGGGCTCTCCACAGCTTCTCCAAGCAGCGCATGAAGTCCTCAAACCCTGACTCTTGCCTAAGCTCATAGAGCAGGGAGGAGTAGCCATGTACAGTGTCATGGAAACAGGCCACACGGTCCACATCCATGTCATTCTCCCCAGCAGAGATGGAAGCCAAGTCCACGAACACCTTCAGCTCATTTATATCTTCAATGAGACAAACACGAGTGAACAACAAACGAGGCAGCCTGAACACAACCCCATATCCCCACCTTCCACAGGAAACACAGAAAGGATGCTTTGAACACCGTCTCCTGTGCCCTCCCCCCATCCTGCCAGCAGCTTCCCCCATGATCCATCTGCCCTCAGGACCCCCTGGCCCTGCTCTCCCCCACCAGCAGAGCCCCAGCTGGGTCATGACCCGTGCCTGGGGTGGGGGGTGTCCGTGCAGGTCAGGGGGGTCTGTTCAAGTCAGCCCACTCAGCTGGCAGACACAGTTCCACTGTCTGAAACAACCAGTCTGAACTGAGTAGTAGCAGCTACTGAAGCCCCCCAGGCCCAGCCCAGCCCCTGGGCAGGGTGGTCACTGTGAGCTGCACCAGCTGCAGTGCAGGACACGTTTAAAGGGACTTTATAGCGCGTTCCACACCAAAACCCATGAGAGGTGTTTGTAACTATCAACACCAGAAGCAGTGAAGGCACAAAGCAGATGGGTCAGGGATAGAGTGTTCCTTGTTCCTTCTGCCCCCACACAAGCTGCCATCCCTTCCAGTACTCTCTGACTAATTCCTGGGTGAGCAGCACACACCTCTCAGTGCTTCCCTGACCCAGCAGACAAAGTCCTTCTGCTGGGCCAGCTCCCTCAGGCAGCCTCGGCGGGTCGCAGTGATCCCCTGCAGCCACGTCTTGGCCTGCACAAGCTCAGGGCTGATGGAATCCAGCTTCTGGGTCTTGGAGGACTCAAGCTTTTCTGTCTAGAAAGCAGGCAGTGCAAACATACATTCAGTCTGGAATTGGGAAATGCCACTGGTTCTGCAGCAGGGAGAGAAAAGCCCTCTGCAAAGCCACATCCCAACACAGGAATATCATGTCTCTTTTAGGAATGATGACACAAAAGCACTTTGAACGCCTGATTTTTACCCCAAATAAACATTTTGGGACAAGGAATTGTTCTTGACAAGCTACAATAGACTTGTGGGAAGGTTCAGATTTAGCCAAAACCTTGGCAGTACAGACCTGAAGGAGGGGATACTTACTATATCCAGCAAGTGTTCCAGGATACTGAAGTCACCAGAGAGGTTTAAGTTCTCTTTGACATTGGCAATGATCTTTGCAGCATCAAAAGTCAGATGCATTTCATGGTACTGCTGGATCTGCCGAACTCGCTGGTCGATCCAGGACCTGCTTTCTCCAGGTCGAAGCTCACAGATGGTGTTTAGCTCTGTTCTGAGATCTTCAGGATGATTTGTGAATTCCTGAAAAATTTTATCAACTGCAGAAAGTGTGAGACTTCCTGATCTGAGATCATTATACAGCATTTCATAGCTGGTAAAGCAAGGGCGGATCACGCTGGTCAAAACATCATCAAGGTTCAATTCAGGCACAGCATCCTCCTCCTCCTCCTCCTCCTCTTCTTCTGGCCATTCATACTCATACTGGTCTCCTGCCTCCTGTGCTGCTTCCTCCCAGAACTGCTGGAAGATCAGGCTGTCCTTAAAAGAGTGCATTTTCTGGACAAATTCCTTCAGCTCTGGCCCCAAGCTGTAGTAGGTCTGCAGGGGTCTCTTTCCCACGTTCACCACTTTATTTAGCCTTTTTAAGCGAAGATCTTCCGAGTGTTGAGATTCCACTTCACCTACATCCACTTGAAGAGAGACAGGTCAGGGATCAGGTGTGCAGCCTGGCTCCAGCTCACTCCACCCAACCCCCCAAGCCACAAAATGCTACTGGGCAGGTGGGGCCCTGTAAGTGTCATTTAATGCACAAGCACTCACTTGATCCCCCCAGTGCTCTGGGTTTACTTCCCCCACCCCTCCTCACCCTCACTGTGGTTTAGAATCAAACCTGTTTGCAAAACCCAAGGCATTTTCAAGGAAAATTGTGTTTTCTGGAGTTGCCACTGTCAGACTGCCCCCCCAGAACTCTACCTTTCACAGATGCCTGCACCTTCCTGCACATGCTCAGGAAGGTTCCTACTGCTTTTTGATCTTTCCTGAGCAGTGTGACCTCCTCTTGCCTCATCTGCAGCAGTTCTTTCAGGCTTCTCAGGAGTACTTCCTTTGTTTCACGTGGCAGTTGCTGGTGCTCTGAAAGAAAACCCACCTGCAGTCACAAGGTAGAAACTTCCCATGCCCTGAACCCCTGACTCAGGTTTGGATTTGCAGAGTCACAACCCAAACTGGGGCTGGGAGCTCCATGTAAAGGCCAAAGGGCAGCACTGCTGGAGCACCTCCTCAACATTCCCAATCCCTGGAGCATCAGCAGAGCAGGACATCCATCACTGCAGTGATGCTTTAAGGCAACCACACCACTTTTCAACACATCTCTTACTTGTCTCCCAAATACAGATGAACTGTTCCTCGTGCTGGAAAACCTCTTCCAGATGTTTCACAAGGATGCAGCCTTTCTGGATGTCATCAGTGACACTCTCAAACACGAAGTCTGCTGTGTGCATGATGTCCTTGGCTTTATCTGTGAGTTTTTCTATGAGGTTTCTGTTTCTTCCTGTTCCAGAAACAAAGCAGGTCAAAGCTAGATCAAGCCCTGCTTCCCAAAAATCCAGGCAGAATCAGCAACTATTCCATGCCATAGTACAGAGAGTCCATCTCCTATTGAATCCCTGCCCAAGAGCCTGTGGACTCCACCTTCCAACCCCTCATGTTTTTCTGAACAGAAAACCAGGATCTCAGGGCAGCAACTTGGAAACCTCCCATGCAGAACCCACACCCAAGCCCTGTGAGCAAACACAAGCCACCTGGATCCATTCACATGGCCAACACTTGGGTATTTTCGTGTGGCAACAACTTGTGAGAACCTCTCAGAGAAAGAAGTTCTGCTCTACAAATCCTGAGGCAGCTGCAGTGGATTAGCACAAGAGGAATACTGGATCCCTCTTCCTTGGCCTTTCCTCTCCAAAAGTAGGCTGAATACCTCAGACTTGGAGAAGAGCAATAAAACAAGAGCAGGACAGTTTCTCTGTGTTTGCTGCCCTGCACCGTGGCAGCAGCGAGGCAGAGAACAGCTCCTCAGAGCCTCCTGTAAATCTAACCACAGACATACCACTAAAGCTGAAGATCTGTTTGGTGTCAGGCCACGTAAGCAGGTGGTGCAGAATCATATCAAAATTGCCCTCGGACTGCTCCCTCCTGAGGGGCCAGGACTCCACGATGATGGTTGACACGAGCTGGCTGAACCGGTCCAGGCTGTAGGCAGAGATCTTCTCCAGGAGGTTGCTCTCTGTCTGCCAAGGCACACAGGAGAGGGCAGGGATGAACGAGGGTTTGGGATCACGCTGTGCCTGCATCTCAAAACTGGGCACTGATGCCAAGGAGTCCCACCTCCAGTGCTGAGGCGTGTCCCAAAAGAGCTGTGTGACACGACTGACACCAGAACTCCCGATGGAAACGCATCACAAGTCTCCCTCATGGACCCTTTAGCAGTGGATACTCATCTCCTGATTTCTTGTCAGTGCTTTTTGTTGTTGGTTTAACAGACTTAAACAATCCACAGCAACCCAAGCAACATCCAACGCTCCTCCCACCACCAGGCACATCCCTGTGCCACCAACAGGATTTCTGTGCAATGGGAAATTCAACTTCTCTTTCTCCTACCTTCCCTTTCCTACTTTTCCTTCCTACCTGTCCCTTCCCCTCCCAGGGCAGAGGCAGTACCTGGCAGGCTGCAGTTACAGCCTCTGTGGCACAGTCCTGGAAGCAGCGCTCGATGGAAGAGTCCAGCTGTGTGAACTGATGTTTCTGACAGCAGAACACCAAGATTTGGTTCACTGGAGGCTCCTAGAGGGCAGAAAGAAGATTTCTTATCATCTTAGTTTCCAAAAAGTGTTTCTTCTGACATGGAGTGCTGCTATGGAGGCAGTAAAAGGAACTAGGTTAAAAAGTGCAAGTTTTCCAGTGGGGCCACACATGACCCCATTTCTCAGGGCCTGGAAGAGATTATTTAATATCCATCTTCATTTAATATCCATCTCTCCAAGCCAAGCTTTTAGCAGGAAATATTTGTTTCCTGGTTCCACCATGAGAATTAACAGCTTAAAGAAGAGGTGAGGAGACACACAGGGTCAGTTTAGAAGGGCCTTACACATGTGGCTGTGCATTTGGGAGCCTGAACAGCACCACTTCTGCACAACGAGGAGAGAAGCACCAGCTTTGCTTCTCTGAGCCCTTAGGTGTTCACTTTTCACCCCCTGGTTCTTAAAACTATAGAGATGGTAATTGCTCAAAATGTGTCATTTCCTTTGAAGCACCAGGGCATCATTCCAGCCCTGCAGCCAGGTAGAAACCCTGACACCAAGGTCAGAGTGGTACATTGTCATGGCCCATTTTTGAGCTCCAGAACACAGTTTATAACAGTAATGGCAATTTTTACAATCCAAGCCACCCTGTTTCCAGTGTTCCTTCTCCAAGCACAGCAGAAGATGGTCCATTCCCTCTGAACCACCAGCTGTGACTGCCTGGAGCCTCCCCTACCTCCTGGATTCTTTTCCTCAGATCTTCAAGTAAAGTGTTCTTCCATGTCTTGGTGAACTCCTCATCTGGAAAGCTGATCTTCATAAACCCATTCCAGGCCTGCAGGGGAGAAACAAACAACCCCCAAACCACTGAATGCTGAGATTTAACAGTCAGAGAAAGAAATTAAAAGAACAATGGGGAAAAGAGGCCCCACACTCCTCAGACAGTCTGTAGTCCCTCCAGATTTTTGCATCCAGAAGCAAAGGGGCACCCCCAGAGCTGCAAAAGGCAGCTTTTAAGCCCAAAGAGTGTGTAAATGTCTCAGTTACTAAAGGAGACATTTGGAGGAACCACTTCCACCTTGCTGCTGGAAACTGTCCCAGGGAGGGCTGGGAGCAGCAGGTCAGACTGCCAGGGGCTGCTCTGAGCTCTGCCTGTTGGGAGGCCTGAAGGACAACCAGTGGGACACACAGGGAGCAGGACAACACCAACCAGGGGCAGCTCCTCACCCCAGAAACACCTCTGGAAACAGCTGAGAAAAAGGAGAACCAAGGTGAGCTGAGCAGCACCAATTCCAGCCCTTTGCTTCTCAGCCCAGCAGTGTTTCCAACACTGCCCATCCCCATCTCACTCCTCATCCAGCCACAGCAGCTGCAGTTCCCAGCAAGGAGCCATCAGGACTTTACGGTTAAGCTGCAGTAAAACATTATCAGAAGATGACAAACCCGAAGTTCCCAATGGACAGAGAACATCACATGCTCCAGGGACTCTTTCAGTAGCCTCTCCCTCAGAGTGTTCCTGAACCAGGTTCGAGTGTCTCTCAGAGCCCCTCGGAACATTTCTCCCACTGGACTTTCCTGCACAGCCTCTCTTGGAACCTGCCACACACACAGGAGGAGACAACAAACCAGAACAGTTCAAGCAGGAGAGCAACACATGATTTAAATCAATACTTCTAAAAAGAAGGCCTAAAGGTATCCAAAGCACAAAAGTGCCCAGCAACAGACCCACCACTGCTTAAATAAAGAACAGAGGGAGGCTGGGAAAAGGCAGTGCTTACAGAGAGCTTGGGCCTAAGAATGCTTGTTCCAGGAAATAAAGACAACATATGTTTACAAAAACCAGACATAAAGCTTATGACATCCAACCTGAGCATTTGATCCAACCTGATTTTTCAATAATAACAAAAATTATGAGGTGATTTCACAACTTTCTGAAAGTATCACAGTCCTGGTTAGAGTGGCAAGTTCTCCAAACTGAGAATGGATCTGATCTAAACCCAATCTGTTGTACCATATTTGTGATATTTTTGGATATCTTGCTCCCATCAAGCCAAGAGTGGTTCCTTGGTACTCACTGCTGTGGGCTGAAGTTTGGCAACCTTGGCAATCAGCATGGCAGCAGTGGCAGGAATCGAGAACCACCTCCCATCCCTCGTGGACTTGCAGAGCCTCGTGTGCAGCTTGATGCAGCAGGTCAGGCAGGACTGCCAAGAGCGACCTTCCAGAGCTCTGAGGGCAGGAATACAGAGGAACAATTAATTTTCTGCTCAGAGAAAAAATAAAAAATAAAAAAAAAGAAAACCTCTACCACATTCAACAGTGGCAGCTAACCATCCCTCCCTCAGGTGGATTTAATAAGTGGGATAGAAATCCAGGATTCTTTTATTCACACAGATTTCAAGGCACACATTCAAGCTACAGCATGGCCCCAACCCTCAAGCAGATGAAGGACAGTGCTCTCACAAAGGTGCAGTTACCTGGCTGGTGGCTCATCCAAGGCACACAGCACTGTCTTTAGAAGATTCTCTAACTATGGAAAGACAGAAATATTAAACTGTGAAAGAAATCTTACAGACTGGTTTCTCATTAGCTGAGAGGATGCTGTGAGAAAGGGAATTCCCTGTTCTTCCATGTCTTCTCTAATGCTTTAATTTTTTACCATAACATTGCAAAATTTATTTACTGGATGTTGGAGCCAACACATGGGTGGCTTTTATTTGTACAAACCAAACCTGCACTTCTTACAATCTAGGGGTTTAAAACTTATTATTAGTTGCAACATTCTATTCCTGCTGTCCTCACACAAACACAAGTGTCTTCACAACAGCAGGAAAATCTCCCAAAACCAGTAGTCCCTTTGTCCAACCTCCCCTCTGCAAAAAATCAGTTTCAGGTACATGTCTGAGGAGCTCAGGACTAAAATATTTGCCCTCACTGACGAAAAACAAATCCAGCCAAGCACACCCTTCTCTCATCCAGGCCAACAACACTTTTTGCTGCAGATACACCCTCAAGTCTCCTCTTGGGAGTCTCTGACTTCAGAGCAATTACTTTTGCTTTTAGCTAAATTTGAAGCTCTTTGTGATGTGACCTGCTACCAACCCCCCAGTGATGGTCAGTTCTGCTAAAAGTCACCCAAGAGCCCAGTCTGAGTCTTTGTCCCAGAGCTGGGTAAAGCTGCCAGAAGACAAACCTCAGTGTTACTCCACGGAAGGTTAACGTCCTCTAATCTGTAGAAAACACCTTGCAGAGTAACCAACAAATCCCTGGGGAAATCTCTTATGAACTCAGCCAGGCTCCTCAGGGGCAGCACACAGAGCCAGGACCTCACCAGCGTGGGATCAAAGTCCAGCAGGTACTTCTTTTCCTCCATTAGTTGCAGCAGAGTCGCTCTGGAGAAAAGACAAAACAAAAATCTTCAAGAGCTCGGGGTACAAAAGGCCAAGAGCTCGTTCAGCCCACAGAGGAGTCTCACTCTCACTCCTGTGCTCTCTTCACTGCAGCTGAGCATCAGTGGAAGTCCCTGAGGCCCAGCAATGGCAGAGGCAGAGCCAAACCACGGGGTAGAAGCACTCAAGGAAAATAAACTCCAGGTCTTGCTCAGACTCTGCACAACACCCATCACAAGCTGCTTTAACTCCCACCTGCTGCAAAGCTGGGAGAACTGAGAGGTCACCCCCTGCCCAGCTGGGCCATACCCCGTGATCTCTGAGCACCCACGAGGGCTGTGCCAATACCCCAAACACCCACCACCACCAAGCTATGGTTTGTACCTCTTAAAAAACAGGAGAAAAAAAAATACTTAAAGTAAGGTAATCACCACCAAGTACAGCCCCAAGGCAGTGGGTATAACACTGGGTATAACCAGGAATTCTGGAAAACTCACGGATCTCGCTTCTTCCTTGTTTCAGCAAATGAAAACCCTTCCAGCCCTGCCCAGACATCTTCCTCCACTGGAAAGTGCTCCTGCTGCACAGGAGCAGCAAAGGAATGCAGAAGGGGAAGGATCCACACCCACTGGTCTACTCCACCTTCAATGCATCTGTGGCAGAAATTTGCCAGTAAAACCTTCAAGCTAAAACAAAAAAATACCCAAACAAACACAGTGAGTGAAAGAACAGCTTTATCCAGGCCAGGAGAACACCCATGGGGTCGGGGGCTGCATCTCAGTCTCCCTGTGCACCCTCAATCAACCTCTGATGGTTATTGTAGCTCCACCTTGTCTTCACTGGGGAGTGCACACTAAAGGTTTAAGAGCTGTAACGTTCCCGAATCTCTCTGCACAGACCCCACTACCTGAGCACTGAGAAATCCCAGCTCTTTATCTACAGTTTCCCCACGACCCCACCCAGCCCTGTGACACCCACACAGAGCCAGGTACTCTGGGAACAATTCTTGGCCTTCTTGGCTGGGCTGAAATACTACAAAAGGAAAAATAACAAGAGAGGTATGTGACTGTGAGAGGGCCCCCGAGAGGCTGGGTATCCTTTATCCCTGGAGTTTTTCAGAACCCCACTGCCTGGATGTTAGCCCTGCTTCAAGCAGGAGGCTAGAACTGAGACCTCCAAAGATACCCTCAAATGTAACGTTTTTTCCTGATTCTCTGGCAGGACAGGGCTGGATTCCTGACTGTTCTATCAAAGGGTGCCATGCTGGCAGCAAAAACAGCCCAGTCAGGTACTGGGTACGTGGAGCACTTACCAGACAACTCCTTCAAAAGCCTTTTTGATGTGATCAATCTCATCCTGTACAGTTTGTTGTGACACCTTGTCCAAGCACAAGAGGCTACACAGGCTAGCCAGGTCATCTTTAGATGCTGGAAGTAAAAAATCCTCAACTACCATGAGGATGGTGAGCCCCAGAGCCAGTTTGCTTTTGATGACCCCCTGTGATGCTTCTGGAGCAATGGAAGGAACAGGTATTTTCTTCATATAATTTATCAGCACATCATTCACCTGGGATAAAGAAGGGAAGAAACAAACCAACCACAGCATTAGTCTTCTTCTTGTGAAGCCCTTTTCCTCTGCCTGTTACAGTGAGGCCACAGGACAGCCCTGGACTGGCACCATCTGCCTTGGGGACTTGAGTGACACCTGTGCATTTCTAGGTGTGGTTCTGACATCCCATGTGGGTCAGCTGCAGAGCTGGCATGTGGTGACTTGGTACTTGAGTGGGTTTTGTGTTGGGATATTAATTTCCTAAGTCTGGCCTGTTAGTTTTGCTGCCAGTCACTCTGTCACCAACTTCTCTGCACTTGTCTCTGATTCCAAACCTGCCTGGTCTTTGGGAGAAGCTCCTCCTGATCCTGTTCTAAGCAGTGATGCCAACAGGGCTTCTGGAGTGCAAAATGTCTTACTTGACATAATTGGGAAATATGGCAGAAATGCCACATTGTCTTCTTTGGAGCTTCAGAGCAGTGTCAGGCTGCTCCTTTTTAACTCTACAGGCTCCCTGCTCCTGGTGAAAGGGAGAGGCCACTCCCAACAAAGTCAAGTAAGACAGGATCCCTGCTGGTTCTGTGCCTGAACTTTGACTGGAAAAGCAAAATTAACCCACCAAGGCCCATAACAAAATTAAAGTCTGGGTTTAGTAACTGATGTCTGGTTTCCAGCCCCTGTGGAAGAGAAGGGATTACCTGCTCCTTGCCAAAGTTTAGTGCTTCCCATCGCATTGCCCGGCCATCGTGCACCAGCTGGGCCACTGTAACATCATAAAACTGTCTCAGCTGGAAGAGGAAGTTCCTCATGTTTTCAGGACTCCAGGTGTCAAGAATGCTGAAGATATTTTCTAACATAACATTGGCAGCTATTTTCTTCCCTTCCACCACTTCTTTGTTTTTATCGACAATATAGGTACCCCAAATTTTTTTAAACATAGAAGGCCTTGCACACACGATGTCATCATACTGGTGCCACTCTAGAACAGCAACACAACAGGAAAACAGTCATTGAAATCACATCACCCTTCCAGCTGCCCACAGAAATACCCCCACTGGCCCATTAAGCTTCCAGCTGCAGGCAGGGCCATCTAACAGGATTGCTGGTCCATGTGACAGCACAAATCATCCCAAATCAGACCATGGATCACCCAATGTGCAGGTCCAGGCTCACCTCCATTGTTGAGCCAGGTGCTTTTTATCAATAAGCAGCGATTCACAAATTTATCTACTGGAGGCTTGTAAATGAACTCGTACTGCCCATTGTCACAGGTCACCCAGTACTTGTAAGGAATGCATTTATCCAGGATCTCTTTCGTGAGGGTTACAGTGCCTTCAATGAGGTATCCATGCTCTCCCAGATTCCTAGGAAACAAAAAACACAGCAAAGGCAGGCATAGGACATGTCAGCTGATCTACAGACTTCCTTTTCCATGCATCACTCCATTTTTAATCAGAATGGTGATTAAACAAGAACAGTTTTAAAGCAGTTTTCCCCACTGTGAAACCCTCTGTAGCAACACCAACCCATGGACACAAAGCCCCAGCCTTGAGGCACCACACTGATCCTGTTCTCCAAAGCTCTCCTGTGCCTGTGTGCCTCGAGGTACTCACCTGGTGCAGGTCATCTCACAGATGTTTTCCTTCCACTTTGCATAGGGAGAAACACCCTCAGCTCTGATGAACACTTTATGGGCCTCGGGGTTCAGTCCGAAGTCTTTGGATAATATTGCATGGAAATACACTGTAACACCCCCCTCACGGCTCACGGGGCTGCAAGAAAGGATCAGAAGGGAAACAGAAAAAATTCTCTTTTTTTCCTTTTAATTGCACAAATCATTATAAACCACAAATCAGATCTGAGCCACCAGCTGACTGGCTGCAAGACTCATAATTTCTGGCAGCAGGTCACTCAGATTGGTGTTAGAGCAGGCCTAGTGCAAAGCCCAGTGCAAATAGAAACACAGGCTCCTCAAGGCAGCAGGAAAGGCTCTGGCCCAGCAGAGCCACCTGGAATGGATGAGCTTTCTCCCTCCTCCAGCTCACACACATTAAAAACCCTCTTCACACCATTAATCTAAAGAGTAATGTGTGTGAAGCACGTGTTGCTCATAAGAGCAAGAAAGAAGAGGGTGATCTTGTTTTTATTCATCAGATGCTCGAGCAGGTTCAAGGACCACCTGTGCCACATCACCTGTGCTGCAGCTCCCACTGAACACTGGCTCTCTTGTGCACGAGCACTTCACCTCAGTTTTAAGGCAATTCTATCTCCACACATCCAAGGTACACCTAACCCCAGTACCTCAGTCCCCCACCTCAGTCTGGAGTCCTCCAGTCCTCCTCACAGCAACTCCTCCCACTGAAGAATGCTGGGGAGCAGCGGGGCTGTTCTCACCTTTCCTTAATCTTTTCCACACGTTTCTGGTTGCTTTGCTCCTTTTTGTTCTTGCAAGTGTCTGCTGCAGCTGCAGCACCAGCACCATCCTTTCTGGCAGCCTCAGCTCCCTTGGTGGGACTGCTCTTCTCACTCACTTGAGGCATTTCCTTACTTGTGCTCTTACTTTTCTGCTTTGTGTTTTCATTCTGCAGCAGAGAGACAGACAATGCCCAGTGAAACAGGAGACCCTGGAAGTGCAACACCTGCTCAGCCAGGTGGGGATACCCAGCACTCACAGCACACCACCAGCTTCATCCTCCTGGAAACACTGATCCCTCACTGAGGGAAGCTGCTGGTTAAGGAAAGCAGTGCACAGCGGAAGAGGAATCCAACCCCAACACACCGCCAAGCAGTCAGGCCAGTGAGCCCCAGGTGCCAGAGGATGGGGCATAAAGAAAGTGAAGGAGAACCCACAGCAACTTCCAGCTCACCAGGCCTGTGTGTGAGCAGAGCACAAACACCCACAAAGGACAAGGATCCCCTTTCCTGAGGAGATCTGAGAGCCCCCTGGAGAGGAGACACCTCCCAGCTCCCGGGGGCAACTGAGCGACCCCTCAGTGAGAGCAGGGCTGGCACTAACACCCAGGAGAGCAGGGCTGCAATGAGAACCCCCCCAGAGTGCTCCCCTTGTCCCTGGGCTCGTGCTCCTCAGCTCCACTGACAGCACAGACGCGTCCCAGCTGGAAAGGGAAGCTTGGCCCAACTCCATGGAATACTCACCGGAGAGTTCTCTCCCACCTTGCCAGTGTTCCCCTTCTGCCTGGGGTCCTGTTTGTTCTTCCCAGCCTGTGGGCTCTGGGCCACAGGTGAGGTCTTAGTGTCCGGTTTCCTCTTGGGCTCCTGGGCAGGAGGCAGCCCAGGGGCAGCACTTGCTCCCTGCCCTGCTGAGGCCACGTTCTTACTGCTGCCCTGGGACTGGGAACCTGCTCTGGTTTCTGGAAGCTGGCCAGGGGCACGACTGCCCTGTTCCACGTTAGCCCTGATGGTTTCTCCGTGCTCTGTGGTTCTTCCATCCCCCAGACTGTCCCTTGGGGCTGCAGAGCTGGGAGCTGGGGCAGCCTGGCTGGCGGTGCCGCTCTGCTTTGGTGGGGTCAGCCCATCTGCTTCCAGGCTGGCAGGTTCCTTCCCCGGGTGAGCCAACGCCCCATCGCCTTCAGCTGTGCCTCCACTGGCATCAGCAAGTACATCAGCACCGGGTTTTGCTGCCTCACTGCCGGGGGCTTGGATTTCTTGTGGAAAAACACATGTATCAGGCAATTCTGTGGTTTGAGCTGGGGCTGTGCTTAGAGGTGGCAGAGAGTCCTGTTCCCCGGAGCTAGAAGGACATTTCTTTACTTTATTCCTCTTCTTTTTCTATTAAAAAAAAAAAAAACCAGAAACAAACACCACAATGTCTGTTTATTCATTGCCAAAGAGAAATTCTTTGTCACTTCCTCCACTGCAGCAAGTGCCGACATCTTCCTGCAACGCTGGGTAAACAGAGAGCGACCAGGAAGAGGAGGGACAAGCTTGTGAAATGCTAATAACTCTCGGGAATTCTGCAGTTTTAATATTCAAGCCTTGCTCAGCAGGAGCACGGGGCAGTGCTGCAGTGAACTGCGTGCTGTTTCCCCAGCAGCACAGGCAGTGCTGGGGGAGCTGCAGGCCCAGCACAGCAACGTCAGCAAACACAGCACAGCTCCCTGGAGGAACCCGGGCAGCAGCTCCCCGGCGTGGCCACAGGGATCTGCAGGATGCAGCCCAGCCCCAGAGAGGAGAGCAACAAGTCACAGCTGCTCCTCAGCACCGACCAAGAGCCTCACCTTCCTCTGTGATGTCCCAGCAGAGTCACCAGCCCCGCACTGAGCCGTGGGCTGTGAGCTGTCACTTGGAGCTGTCACATCCTCCGGCAGCGAGGATCCCTCTTCCCCCTCCTGTGTTTCAGCAGGGGGAGGAGCCCCACCTGCAGAGCATTCAGGTGTGGTGTCTGAGGGGTTGATCAGAGCCCTTGCATTATCCATCAGCAATTCTCCCTCTGCCTCCTTTTTTTCAATGGTGGAAGAAGGCCTGGCAGCACCTTCTCCCTTCACCTCTGATCCTGCATCAGGGACTGGAGAGAGCTGCACCTCTCTTCTCTCTGCAGTGGAGGTAAAGTTCATTGTTAAACTAGAGACTCACCCCCCAGTGGGGTCACAGAATGGGTTGGAAGGGACCTTAAAGCTCATCTTGTTCTACCCCCTGCCATGGGCAGGGACACCTTCCACTAGACCAAGTTGCTCCAAGCCCATGGATGGGGAGACAATAAAAAAAAAAGTAGCACTCATGGGTTCAGTTTAGAAAGACAGTTTAATAGGAGAGAAAAGGAAAGGAAAATTATGATAATAACTAGAGAATATAGCAAGTGATGCACAGGGTGGTTGCTCACCACCCACTGACTGATGCCCAGACAGTCCCTGAGCAGTGGCTGTCACCCCCCCAGCCAAATCCCCCCAGTTTTTTCTTCAGCACAATGTCCTGTGGTCTGGAACATCCCTTTGGGCATTGGGGTCGCCTGTCCTGGCTGTGCCCCCTCCCAGCTTCTCGAGCCCCCCAGCCTCTTGCTGGCCAGGCAGTGTGAGAGGCTGAGAAGTCCTTGGCTCAGTGTAAGCACCACTCATCAGCAGCAGAGCCAGCAGGGTGTTATCAGCAGGATTCTCATCCTGAACCCAAACATGACTCTGTAGCAGCTCCTTGGAAGAAAACTAACTCTGTCCCAGCCAAAGTCAGGACGGGAACACAGAGGAGCTGTTTTGTTGCTCCCTGTTCCACAGCTCCCACCAGCAGTGCCACCACTCCCCCTGCACAGCCTCCTGCCCCCGCCCCAACCCCAAGGCCCTGCCAGCAGCAGAATAATTAAGGAACCACAGCACTGAGGTCCTGCTCCAGCCCTGCCCCTCCTCTGGACACGCTGCCTGTCCAGCACTCACAGACCCCCAGGACGAGCAGTGACAGGACACTGGCTCCTCTCAGCTGTCACAGCCTTCTGGGCTGGCTGTGTGACCACTCCCACACAGCTGAGTCCTTTCCAGGAAGGCAGGGGAAACTCCCTTTTAATCTTCATAATTTTATCTAGTCCTTAAAAAACCTGTGAAAAGGCAGCTCAGGGTCAAGTCAGGCAGAAGAGCAGATCTCTGCCTTTCTGCAGGGGTTCCACAGGCTCCCCTGCACAGCCTCTACCCCAGTTCTGAGTGCAAAAGCTTTGAATCTCAGCTGCTTTTGATGTCCTTCCTACAGCATTCTAGAGCTGGAGACCCCAGGTTTGTCACCCTGCCACACTGGACTGCAGAGGGATTTGCCAAGAACTGTCCAATCAGCACTGCACTCTTAAGATACCACTTCTTCCTATCAACAAACCAAAAGCCATTCTGGTGGCCCAGGACATTCTGCCTTAAACAAATAAAGGATTAGGAAATATTTTCCCCACCATAACAGTGCTGTGTACTTAATTCTGTCACTGTTCAGAAAGGCAGAATTAGTGTGTTCTAAACATAATAACAAGATGCAAGTAGGATACTCTGGTTCAGGAGCGACTCAACCAGTCTTTGTAACACAAAAACCAGTCCCAGTCATTGGCAAAACAGAAATTAGTTCAACACTGGACACCTGTGTGTGGAGGCTGTGTGTAGGATATGCCAGCAGCTGACTCACTTCTCCGTCCCCTATCAGTCACTGCAAAGTGAGAAAAACTGTCTCTGGTCAGGAATGCAAGGGGAGTTCGGGATGAGAGTTTGGGATGAGAGCTGTGTAATGCCCCGGGCAGAGCAGAGCCCGGAGCCACACAGGCAGCTGGGATGAAAAGCACCAGGACACCGTCAGCCTCTGGTCACTGTGCAGCCCCAGCTCACCCCACACCTCCTACCTGGGTCCTGGTCCCCAGGGACGGCGCCGGGAGCCAGGCTGGCCCCACACTTGCTGCAAGAGCCGGGCGGGCCATCCCCAGAAGCGAAGTGACACACTTGGCACTGCATGTTCCTGGTCGCAGGCCCTGCGGGGACCTTGGGAGCCACGAGGGGAGAGAAGGGGACAGGGCAGAGAGAGAGATACCGACATTAAAGTGTGATAATGGAACTTTGTCACATCACCCTCAGCCTGGCTCCGTTTTATCATCTGGAAACAACCTGTGACACCGGAGAGCGTGGGGAGGTGGGAACCACAGACGCATTAAAAATAATTAAGTACAAACAGCAGCTCCCCCTGCGCTGAGGCCTCGTGCAACGAACGGACCTGGGTCACACCGCGCTCCCTGCCCGGAGCCCTGCGCGGGGCTGCGCCCGCCGGGCTGGGCTCGGTCCGGTTCCCCTGGGCAGGGTCGGGGGTCGGGCAGCAGGAACCGTCTCCCCCTGGGCTGGGCTCGGTCGGGTCCCCGTGGGCAG
>NW_021939798.1:12022109-12027856 GCF_001715985.3 Manacus vitellinus
CTGCGTTTCCCGCAGCCCCCAAATCCCCGGCGGAGCCCCACTTTTCCTGCTTTGGGCTGGTGGGGTACAGATACACCAACCCCCCACTCCTGCAGTCCGCAGGCGGCTGGAGCAGGGCTGGGGGCCATGGGGGCAAGTGTGTTGCAGGAAAGCAGATCATGCTGGATCCGACAATCAAAAGTCAAAAGTGGATCCAACAGTAAAAAGTGGGGATGCAGCTGTTGCTGCATCCCGGATACAACGAGGACCAAGCTGAAGACGGGCTCCCAGCACACCTGATCTCCACTAGCGTTCACACGGGTTTGAGCACACACGCTATTCCCACACAATCGGCCCTTTTGACCCCCATACTCCTATTTTCCCGCTCCCAGCATCACCGGGGTGCAGCAGGGAACTCACCGCCCAGCGCTGCTCCGCTGCAGGAATGAACACCCCACGGCACGACCTGCCGGCCCTGGCAGCCGTGTGGCTCCTCAGCTCCTCTGCTGCTCTTGCAAAACCTGCAACACGCCCCTGGCAGGAGGAACTGCGCCGGAGTGTGCCCTCGGGCTCGGATCATCCGGGCAGCCGAGTTTGGTTTCAGTTTCTTTTCCTTGGAGTGCTCAGCAGCGCCCAGAAGGGAATTTCCCCATCCCACACAAAAGAAAAAGCTTTCTCCCAGAAACACAGAGATCACGCTGACTCATTAGCAATTCCTGATTTATTACACCCTCCCTGCTGGGTGCCAGCGGAGGGCTGCTCAGGAAAATTCAACTCCCGACCCTGCCCAGCCCCACCGGGCTGCTGTAACAGGCTGCACCCCAGGGGGACAGCCCGGCCCTGCCCCCGGGCAGCGCTTGGCACAACACCCACAAACGAGGGATCAGTCCCGGATGTTTTGCTGAGCTGTCACATGCCCTCGGGCTGGAGGGCAGCGCCAGCAGCCCTGAAACTCTCTGAGGAGAGCACGCCGTCGGTGTGCCCCAGAACATGAAAAATGTCCAGAATTAAAACAGTGGATTAAAAAAAGACAGCAGCTCTGTGAAGGAGGGACAGCTTTGCACTGATCACCGGGACAGGGAATGGTTTTGTCCCACTGATCCCTTCCAGGGAGTGCCTGCCCTCGACCTGTGGAGTAGGCGAGGTGCCAGAGCCCCATGGGGCTGGGGGCAGGTGTGGGACCAGCAGACCCCTGGTCCCAGTGCTCACCTCAGCCTGTGTGGGGTTGGGCTGGTGCTGCTCTGCCCTCCCTGGTGTGGGACATGGGGACAGTCCATCCCCAGCTGCCCAGGAGCTGGGCAGGGGCAGGCGGCTCCCGCAGAGGGTGTTGATGTCACTGGGGTGTCCCAGGACATTCAACCCCAGCACAAATGGTGACTCCTCACTCACTGGATGAGCCCCGAGCTCTCGGTGGTGCTGGTGAAGGGGTCGGTCCTGCTGTCCCACAGCTCTGCTCCTCTGCACCGCTCTGGGCCAGGAAGGGGAGAAGCAAATTAAGGCCAGACTTTTGTCCTGCTTTTAGCTGGGACAGAGTTAGTTTTCTTCCAAGGAGCTGCTACAGAGTCATGTTTGGGTTCAGGATGAGAATCCTGCTGATAACACCCTGCTGGCTCTACTGCTGCTGAGTGGTGCTTACACTAAGCCAAGGACTTCTCAGCCTCTCACACTGCCTGGCCAGCAAGAGGCTGGGGGACTCAAGAAGCTGGGAGGGGGCACAGCCAGGACAGGCGACCCCAATGCCCAAAGGGATGTTCCAGACCACAGGACACTGTGCTGAAGAAAAAACTGGGGGGATTTGGCTGGGGGGGTGACAGCCACTGCTCAGGGACTGTCTGGGCATCAGTCAGTGGGTGAGCAACCACCCTGTGCATCACTTGCTTGCTATATTCTCTAGTTATTATCATAATTTTCCTTTCCTTTTTCTGTCCTATAAACTGTCTTTATCTCAACCCACAAGTTTAACCTCTTTCTGATTGTCTCCCCATCTCTCTGTGGGAGGAGCGAAGAAGGGCTGTGTGGTGTTGAGCTGCTGTTGGGTTAAACCACGACAGCTCACGTGAATCCCCGAGGCTGAGGTGACCAGCTCACCTTCCCAGCAGCCAGGTCCCTGCAGCCCCCCCACTGCTGCTTTGGGGCTCGACAAAGGTCAGACCCCCAGGTTCATCCTCCAGAGCCCTACTCACCAGCATCCTGAGAGAGCACCAGGGGCAGCCCAGAGCCTCACCTGCCTCCTCCTGGCTGGGGAAATGCTGGAATCCTTCTAAGTCGGCGGACAGGAGGACTTGGAGAACGGGGTCCTGAGGGCAGAGAAACTTGGGCTGGGGGAGCACTGGCAAATTCCTGCCCCTCCAGAGCTAAGCCCCCAGCCAGCCCAGAGCAGAGGATCCAGCCCTTCTCACCACCCACATCCTGCAGCCTCCACCTCTGTGGAAGGTGCTGAGATGATAAAGGTGCTACCAGAGAAGAGGCCAGCACAGACCATGGGGGAAGGCAGCCGGGCTGAGCCCATCGACAGGGACCCTCCCCAGGCTGTAGGGGAGAGGCAGCAGGGTCTGGGATGGGGCAGCAGAGCCTGGGATGGGGTGGCCAAGGTCCCACACACCTTCAGGCCACAGAAAGCCAGTGAGAGGCCGTGCTTGTGCAGCTCCTGCAGCAGCTGCGTGTCTGAGATGAGGCTGAGGTCTGTGCCAGCACGGAGCAGGCCCCTCCTGTGCAGCTCCTGCAGCAGCTCTGCCAGCCCCACCACCACCGTGTAATCAATGCTGCTGATGTGGCAACAGTCCAGGATGACGGAGCGTGGTGGAGATGCTGCTGGAAGAGCATAAGGTCACATCCCTGATGAGTCCAGAAATGGCCAGCCCAGGGGTCACAGCCCTCAGAGCCAGGGCCGGGGCTGGCAGGGGTGGGACCATACCTGCCAGAGCACGGCTGCACACCGTGTCCCGGAGGCACTCGATGGCTGGGAAGTGCAGGCTGCTCCCCGGCTGCACGAGGAGCACGTCCCCCTCCGACACCTGCACAGACCCCCGTGCAGGGGGACAAGTCACTGGGAACTCAGGGCTGTGACCTTCCCGGGGGGGACAACTGCCTGTGTCACTCACTGTCCTCCTGGACGGAGGGGGACACACAGGAGCCCCCATCCCTCAGGGAAAGCCCCTCCTGCCCACACCCAGAGTCAGCAGGACAGGGAGAGCAATGCCTCCCCATCCTGCTCTCCAGTCCTGGGAGATTCCCTTCCTTGTGGTCCTTTAAAGAGGTCCCTGTGCTGCGCTCATGGCAGGCTGATGATACAGGAGAGGGCACGAACAGGACAGAAGCATCCTGCACCCCAACACCTCACTGCCCTCATGAACCCCCTCCCAGATCCCTGGCGATCACTGTGGCCTTGCCACACCCAAGGGGAGGTGTGAAGCCCACCTTTATTGGGGGCCTGGCAATGGAGTAGAGCAGGAGAATCCCTGAGACCAGCACCCCAGCCACAATTCCATACTGGACCTCCCAGAAGCAGAGCAGGAACGTCACACAGAGGGGCACAAGGTCCAGCCCTGCAAGAGAGGCAGCCCAGGCTCAGCTTTGGTTTGTCCCGGTGCCACAGGGCCCTCAGTGACAGTGCCTGCTCTGCAGGCAGAGCTGGGCTGCACCAGGGGATCAGCCTGTGCCCTCACTCTTAACCCGCCAGAGCGTCCTGAAGATCCCCACGTCGAACATGGGCAGCACGGCCGAGATGATGACGGCGGCCAGGGCCGCCTTGGGGATGTAGTAGAAGAGCGAGGTGAGGTAGGCCAGTGAGAGCAGGACCAGGGCACCTGTGGGACGGGGGGAGCCCCTGAGCCATGGGGTCCCTGATGCCCAGGGCTCCCAGGCAGGGGGGCCTGCAGAGCAGCCCACGGCAGGGTCAGGGCCCTACCTGTGACGAGCCCTCCCGCAGGGGTGCAGACCCCTGACTGCGCGTTCACCGCCGTCCTGAAAGGCAAAGCAACACGTCCTAGGCTGTGAGGGGGTCAGGGGGGCCAGGGGCTGCCCCACCCACTGCCCAGACCCCCCACCCAGGAAAATCACTGACCCTGCCGGACCCCACCAGGGAGAAACACAAGCAAGAAACACGAGTGGCTCCCAGGCTGCAGCGGGACTGCAGAGCACTGAGACAGGAGAGAAGGTGGCCATGGGACACACGCACAGCCTGGCCACCAAGGTGGGCTGCTGGGACCAGGACATAAGCTCAGAGACCCACTGGGGTCTGCACAATCTTCCACCCAAGATCTTGCAGAGCCCCCTCACCCCACAGGCCCAAGTGAGTGTCCTGTGGGCTGGGGCCTGTCCCCCCTCCTGCTACCCACCGGCCAAAGCTGCCTGTGATGGGATACGACGAGACGAAGGAGCCCAGGATGTTGGCAACACCTGAGGAGGGAAAGGAGAGGGGCTGGGGAGGCACCGCCAGAGCCATGAGCTGGGTCTGTGTCCCCATCAGCACCTCCTCCAACCCCAGTACCAGAGGCTGGATCAGAGCCTATCCCGCTGTGCAAGTGTGACTCAGACTGCTCTGGAAATTCCTGTGGGAACAGCTTTGGTGGGGGCAGCATGCAAGGTAAGAAAGGGAAATCTTCAGGGAGAGATAGGACTGCTGAGATGGGATCTGGTGTAGCTCAGGAGCTCTGGGATACACGGTAGCACTGAAGCCAGACCCCCACCCCTGAACTGCTCCACAGCAGTGTCTTACCCAGAGCCAGCAGCTCCTGGTTGGGGTCAATCCTGTAACCATTCTGCGAGGCTGAAAGGAGATACCGGCATTGGCCCGAGACTGCCACAGGCACAACCCGCCACGCACACGGTGTGGGGCCAGCACTGACTGGGACAGTGTGGGCCCTATCTTGGCACCCCTCAGGCACAGGAGCACCCTGAGACAACACCCACCTCCTGGGCCAATTTCAGCTGTGCTCCCTGCGGGACCCCTCCTGCCAGCCCACACGATGGAACGGGCTCGGCACAGGCAGACCTGTACCCCTCAGTGCCCTCATGAGAAGAGCACCTTCCCCAGCACCCTGAGCCCCTGGGGAGACCCCTCCCCAGCACCCCGAGCCCCTGTGGGACCCCCCACGAGCGCAGGGCAGGACCCTGGTGCAGCCGTACCAAAAGCCTTGGCAATGGCGATGGTCTCCAGCAGGCCCATGAGCGGGACCACGGCCAGCCCGACCCCCATGTCCTGGGAGGGAAGGGTACGGTGAGGGAGGGCCGGGAGTGGCCTCATCCCACTGTGCAGGGAGCCAGCACACGCAGGAGGGAGCAGAGCAGCCCAAGGGGAGCTTGGCCTCCACCAGCCACCCCAGCACTCACCTCCACCATGCTCGGGAAGGGGACGGTGCCGTTGGGTGCTGCCAGGGAGAAGCGCGGCAGCCGGAAGGCAGGGAGGCCCCGGGGGATGCTGCCCGTGAGCGTGAGGGGCTGGGAGCCCATCACCTGGAAGGAGTAAGCAACCAGGCCAGCAAACAGGACGACGAGGGCGTTGCGTGCTGCAGAGGAGAGAGCAACCCTGGAAACCCGCCCAGAGCCCAGGGCAGCAGGAGGGATGGCTGGAGATGGGTATCTGAGCTGCCAAGGACTTCCAAGCCTTAGGAAGGGGTATGCACAGTAGCAGGACCACCCTTAGGACTTTGTCCTCCCCGACTCATTTCCCATGTCTCGGCTCCTGCCAACCTGGGCTTTACCAGTTTTGGGTTGTCTCTTCCTTGTCCCGAAGTGAGAAGCCCCCGGGAGGGATGGCTGGGGGAGGG
>NW_021939798.1:12028261-12029651 GCF_001715985.3 Manacus vitellinus
GAGAAATCAGTCCAAGGTGTGACCATAGAGATGAGGAGCGAAGTGGCAGAGCCTGAGACCCCACAGCTGCAGGGGAGGGAGTGGGGAAGGTGCCGACCTGGTCTCCCTGATCCTCCGCAGCGTCTCATACACCTGCAGGAAAAACTGCCGCGGGATCCCCTGCAGCCCCAGGATGTTCTGTGCAGGAAGACAAAGCCTGGTGACAGCGTGGTGACAGCCCAGCTCAGCCCCAGCTGCCGGGTGCCTCAGCCCCTGGAGCCGCGCCGTCCCCCACGACCGCAGCCATTGGCCAACAGCGGCCTGCCAGCTGCTGGCAGAGGCTCTGATTTGGGGTAACCACAAAGGAAGTGTGGCAGCCCCAGCAGAGCCGCACGGCCTCAGGTCCCTGAGAAGCCAGTGAGGAGCTGAGGGGCTGCAAAAAACCCCCTGCAGCTCCCATCACTGCAAACCCACCGTGCCAGAGATCACCCAGTACCCCCTGCCAGTGACCAAATCAAATGTCCTGGTTTTACTGCTGTCCTGGATGTCACCAGCTGGTCACAAGCAAAGGGTGTGTTTGGCTTGGTCTGCTCAGAGCAGAGCTCTCAGGGACCCAGCAGAACTGCTGGCAGGGGGTCTCATGACCCCTTTGGGGCTCCTTCCTCTGGTACCAAGCACATCACCCAGCCTGGTGCTAAATATCCCAGTTCCACAGCACCAGGAGACAGCTGGTGAGGCATCCAGGGCAGAGTAGATCCTACCTTGATCTGGTTGAAGCTAATGGTGATGGAAGCAGCCGATGTGAACCCTTTAATGACAGGGCAGGAAATGAAATCCAGAAGGAATCCTGTGTGGGATGGGCAGCACTGAGCACACTGCTGGCCCTGGTAGGCACCCAAACCAGTTGTTTGTGTGCACACAGAGCTGTCACAAGCATTAGCAGGATGACCCCAGCATCCTGGAAAGCTGAGAGGAGGAGGGAACAGCTACAGGATGTACAGCAACATCCTAAAAATACAATGGTGCATGGCAAGAGCATCTCACCGAGGTGCAGGAGCCCCATGGCCAGCTGGATGCAGCCAGAGAGGAAGGCGAGCAGGACGGCATAGACAGGCTCGTGGAACGCGTACGAGGAGACGAGCAGGGACATGATGGCCGTGGGACCCAGCGTCACGTCCTTGGCAGTGCCCAGGAAGAAGTAGACGAAGCAGCCCATGAAGGAGGAATAGAGGCCATACTGCAGGGGGGCAGAAGGGGCACTGGCACAACGCTGGGAGCTGGGAGAGGCCAGAAACCTCCCGGCGAGGAGGGCTGGGCTGATCTCGGGTCACTCCAGGGCACTTGGCACACACAGGGCGTCAGGAGCTTCCTGCCCGGAAAACGGGCGACTGCAAAGGATCGGCCCTTGGTC
>NW_021939798.1:12030811-12032216 GCF_001715985.3 Manacus vitellinus
GGTCTTCCAGAACGCCTTCACCTCCGTCAGCAGCTGCTCCCCGAGCCGGGCCAGCATCCTGACCGGCTTACCACAGGTAGGGGCACCGCCAGCCCCCGGCACTCCTGTGGCACAGTCCCAGGACGGGGTGACCCCCACTGTCTGCTGGCCCACCCTCTTCCCAGCCCCCAGGACCTGCTTCCCCCGCTCACACACTGAGAGCACGGCTGGATGTGTTTTGGGGCCGGGCTGGCAGCCCGTGTCCAACCGTGCTGTGTCCCCTCACCTGCAGCACCAGAACGGGATGTACGGGCTGCACCAGGACGTGCACCACTTCAACTCCTTCGACGGCGTGCGGAGCCTGCCCCACCTGCTCAGCCAAGGAGGTGTCCGGACAGGTAGGGAGCCAAAGGCAAGGGACAGGGGAAGGGAAACCCCCCCTTGGTGCACCAAACCCCAGTGAGCAAGAGAGCTTGATGGCTAAACTGCCCGTGAGCCAGGGAACACCCCCTGGACCCATGCCTGTCCCCCAGGGAGGAGACAGTGGTAGCCATGTCCCCCCATTCCCCTGCTGCTCCTGGCACACCACTTGTCTCTGTTCATGCAGGGATAATTGGGAAGAAGCATGTTGGGCCAGAGGCTGTGTACCCCTTCGACTTTGCCTACACAGAGGAGAACAGTTCAGTCCTGCAGGTTGGGAGAAATATCACCCGGATCAAAGCGCTCATCCGGCGGTTCCTGCAGAGCCAGGACGAGAGGTGAGATGGCCTCCACATCCCAGTTGGTCTGGGTCACCCCATATCCAGAAGCCCAGACTAGGTGGGAGTCCTCCTGCCAGCCCCAGCTCGTCCCAGCAGAGGGTCTCAGGGGGTGTGGGCAGCCTTTGCTCTACCACCTCCACCCTTTCCATCCCTAGGCCTTTCTTCCTCTACGTCGCCTTCCATGACCCCCATCGCTGCGGGCACTCCCAGCCCCAGTACGGGGCCTTTTGTGAGAAATTTGGCAATGGAGAGAGTGGGATGGGCTGGATCCCTGACTGGAAGCCACAGATTTACCACCCAGAGCAAGTGCAGGTGGGAACCTGTGGGTCTGCACGGGGCTGTGTGGGCCCCTGTGGGGGCTGCATGTGACGGCAGCCTCTGATGGAGCCAGGGCTGGCCCCCACCTCGTCACTGCCAGCAGCATTACAGGCAAGAGCTGGTGAGGGCCACCGTGGTGGACCTGTGACCTCTGTCTCCGTGGTGGCCATGTGCCACTCTCCCCTTCTCCGTTTAGGTCCCCCCCTTTGTTCCTGACACGCCGGCTGCCCGGGCCGACCTGGCTGCCCAGTACACAACCATCGGGCGCATGGACCAAGGTAGGAGCCGCAGGGCCAGGCTGGCACTGGTGAGTGCTGCAGACCCTCCTGCCCCCCTCAGCTCTGCCC
>NW_021939798.1:12032371-12035601 GCF_001715985.3 Manacus vitellinus
CGGGCACCGCCGAGCCGCTGCTCCTCTCGTCCCCTGAGCACCCCCAGCGCTGGGGGCAGGTCAGCCAGGCCTTCGCCACCCTCCTGGGTAAGAGCCCGTGCCTGCAGAGCTGGGCCCGGGGGCTGTGGGCTGCTCCCCACACCAAAACCCAGGGTCTTGTCCCAGGGGCAGCCCTTGCATGGAAGAGGAGGGAGGACAGAACAGGGTCCTCTGTGGGACAGCATCCCAGGGCTCAGCTCTGCAGCTCCTCCCAGGAGCAGCCACAGCCCATGCAGCTGCAGACCCAAGGGACGTCTCTGCCTCTCTCCAGGTTGTTTCCTCCCACGGTGCCAGTCCCTCCTCTCACCCTTCTCTTCCCCTCCAGATCTGACGCCGACCATTTTGGACTGGTTCTCCATCCCCTACCCCTCTTACAGCATCTTTGGCACAAAGCAGGTGCAGCTCACTGGAAAGTCTCTCCTGCCAGCACTGGAGTCAGAGCAGTCCTGGGCCACCGCCTTCAGCAGCCAGAGCCACCACGAGGTGACCATGTACTACCCCATGCGAGCCATCCAGCACCGGCAGTTCCGCCTCATCCACAACCTCAACTACAAGATGCCCTTTCCCATCGACCAGGACTTTTACGTCTCACCCACTTTCCAAGACCTGCTCAACCGCACCAGGGCCGGGCAGCCAACCCACTGGAACAAGACCCTGCACCAGTACTACTACCGGGACCGCTGGGAGCTCTTTGACTGCAGCCGCGACCCCACCGAGAGCCAGAACCTGGCCCCCGACCCCCGCTACGCCGACGTCCTCCAGCTGCTCCGGGTGCAGCTCCTCAAGTGGCAGTGGGACACGGGGGACCCCTGGGTGTGTGCCCCCGATGCTGTCCTGGAGGAGAAGCTGAGCCCCCAGTGCCGGCCACTGCACAACGAGCTGTGAGCGTCACCTCTGCCGCCGTCCCCACTGCTCCAACGAGGGGGTGGAGCGGGATCACGGACGGACAGTCCCTAATCCCTGGGTGACACCACGAGGCTCTGCTCTCTGTATCACCCACACCACCTGGCCCCAGAGCACTCAGGGACCCTGGTGCCTTTACTCTCAGCCAGAGGAGCCGTAGGGCCAAGCTGCCCCTCCGTAAAGCTTCTGGAGGACAGGGCTCCATTTCTCCCTGGAGCTGAGCACATCCCTGCAACAGCCCATGGCTTGGAGCCAGCAGGACAACAGGACAAGGGGCTCTGTGGTGCAGCCAGGGGGCCCCCAATGCTCTGGGAAATGGGGTGAAGCCTGTGAGGGGCACAGGCAGCCCTGCTGGAGACCCCCAGGCAGGGAGGGAACCAGGGTGTCCCAACCAGGGGCACAGGGCTGAGCCACAGTTCAGGACCAGCAGGGGCAGAGGGGACACGGGCACGGCCTGGGGCTGCTCCCAGCAAACAGCAGCTTTATTCATAGCACTGCTCACTCCCCCCTGCACATCCCCCTCCCCAAAACCACAGCCAGGAGACTCCCCACAGGCCCCCCACAGGTTACCAGTCCCCCACAGAAACAGGTTTGCTGTCTCACAAGGCACTTGGGTCTTTTTTTCCCTGATTTGAGGATGATGTTTTCCCTGTCCCCGGGGGTTGTGCAAGTCCCCCCCTCCCCGTGCCAGTCCAGTGCACACACCTCCATCACCTCACGGCAGCTGAAGTCCAGGAGCTGTGTGGTGTAGGAAGAGCAGTGGCAGCTCTGGGTTGTGGTGTGGGAAGAGCAGTGGCAGCTCTGGGTTGTCAAGGGATGGGATGGATTCAGCCCCAGAGCCAGGGGGAGCAGCGTGGCCTCTCCCTGTGACCAGTAGTAGCTCAGGACCAAGAGATCACAAACTGCTCCCACATTGGCAGTGACACAGGGACTCTCAGCACCTGAGGGGCAGAGGGAAGGGTTGGCAGCAGGCAGAGCCAGCTGGGAAGGAGCCTGGGAGGTGTCAGAGCCGAGGGAGGTGTCCTGTCCCCATACAGAGCCACAGCCTGGCATGGTCCCGATCCCACAGAGCCCCTGAGAAGGGCATCCATGGCAGGCAGCCCCAGGAGCAGAGCTGTGCTGCTGCTCCTCTCAGAGCTCCAGCCCCATTATCACACAGCCTTTCCTTCCTCCATCTCCCCATCCTCACTCCTGTTGTGGTCTAATCCTGCCCATCCCCAGAGCAGTGACCCAGCCTGTGCTGACAGAGCTGGTGCTGTGCCATGGCTGGGGCCAGACCTCACCAGCCCCTCAGCTGTGTCCTGTCCCTTCCCAGCCACCACCCCCTCCCGGGGGGACACAAGCACTCACCTGGGTGTCACTGCGGTAGGAGAAGTCACTCACAATGGCACCGTTGGCCAGGACTTGCCGGGGAGGGCTGGAGACCCCCAGCACAGTCACAGCCTCCAGCAGGACCCCATCGAGGTGGGGGCTCCCCCGCAGCAGCTGGCTGAGCACGGCACCCTGGGGGACAGCAGGGATGTCACCCTGTGCTCCCGGGTCACAGCCACCCCACGGGCACACAGGGCTGCCCTGGTGCCCTGCTCCTCGTGCTGCCCCTCTGCCAGGCACTGAGCCCAGGGGGCCAGAGAGCATCCACAGTGCAAGGAGAGCAGCCTCTCCCCCTCCTAGGGGGCATCCTGAGGGGATGCTGACCCCACCAGCTGCTCAGTCTGGCACTGTTGGCACCACAGAGCTCTGCTCCAAGGCACAGTGCTGCCTGTGACCACATGTGCCCCAGGGCCAGCAGGACCCCCCTGCCCAGATGCCCCCTCACTCACGTGCGTGGCCAGGAAGAGGATCTCGGTGTAGTCCCCCCTCTCAAAGGTCTCCCAGCTCTCCCCATCATCCCAGAACAGGTCTCCCCTGGCGAAGCCGTCCGGGGTCAGTGCCACGACCAGGGCCATGCCCCTCCTGCGGGACTGGGCAGTGCTGAAGGCGGGTTCCTGGGGCGAGGGAGAGGGCACAGCTCAGGGCACTGCTGGAGCCACGTCCCCCGGAGAGTGCAGCCACGGCTCCCTCGGCACTGTCTGCTCTGCGGTGACGGCACTGCCACCACCCTAGGCTGGCCAGGCAGGTCACCACGGTGTCACCACGGAGCAGAGGGACTCACCTGCAGGGGCAGGATGTGCCCTGCACGGACATGGACATTGATGGTGTCCAGGGGTGCTGGCAGGAGGATCCACTGCCCTTTGCTGTGGATGGTGGAGTCCTACGTGGTGACAGAGAGGGAAGAGCAGGCACAGGGT
>NW_021939798.1:12036192-12038790 GCF_001715985.3 Manacus vitellinus
CCTGGGCGGCCGGGCTGAAGGCGTAGGGCTCCTGTGGCTGCGGGGGAGAGACCCGAGGGGGACGCTCAGACCACACAGGAAGGAAGGGCGGGTGCATTTCTGGGGTGCAGGATGGACTCTCCCAGCCCAGGCCCAGCACCGAGGGCACGTGGCACTGCAGCTGCACCAGCCACCTTCCCATGCACGCTCGCTCATCCCAGAGCCCCCCTGCCCGGCAGGGTGAGGGCTCCCGGGGCTCACCCGGGTGCCGTGGTCGTTGTGGTTCCTCATGAAGGGGTAGAAGGCGCCCAGCTGTGTCCAGCGCACGCACAGCTCCTCGGACGTGTCGCCCGCGAAGCCGCAGATGTCGGCACCCACCAGCGGCACCCCGAACAGGTTGAAGAGCAGCACCTCTGTGGAGGGGGCACAGCGGGCGCTGAGGTGCTGGGGGGACAGAGCCTGTGGAGAAGCCCCCGGCTGCAGGGGCAGCACAGGAGGGAAGCAGGGCTGGATGTGCCCCAAGTGCCCCACAGCCTACCTGGTATGGAGTAGTAGAGCTGCTCCCAGTTGCTGCCGACGTCCCCTGTCCAGTGCCCGGCGTAGCGCCCGTGCCCAGCGAACGTGGAGCGCGAGATGACGAAGGGGCGCTTGCCCCGGACCCTCAGCAGTGCACTGAGGGCAGAGCGGGGTCTGCTCAGCACCGCCCAGACAGGGAAGGGGCTCAGCAGCTCCCACGGCACACTGTTTGTTACACACCAAACCCTCCCTCCCCGCTCAGTGCCTTCCCTGTGCCCACACTGCCCACGCTGGGGCTCTCTGCCAGCTCTGGCATCCCCTGGGATGTGCAGGAGCCCAGCAGGAGCCCCAGGCTTACTTGTGGGAGGCGATGGCCTCGGTGAGCCCGTACAGGCTGTGCAGGTTGTAGTGGGAGGACAGGAACTGCTGGCTGGAGGCACAGATGGTCCCGGCCCGCAGGCGCCCCCCGAACACGCCTGCACCAGGCGGGCGGGGGCAAGGGCGAGGTCAGAGCCCACCCAGCTGGGACCGGAGCGTCCTCCGGGATCCTCCCAGCGTCCCCACGGCCCCGGGAAGGGCTGGAACCCACTCCCATACCTGGCACGTAGGGGGGCTGCTCCAGGTTGTTTTGGGGGCAGCCATCCTGGGAGCCCTCCACGAAGTTCGACGGCTCATTCATGTCCTGGGGAGGGAAAGGACGGGATGCCCTCCCTGCCACACTGGGGCCCAGCGGAGGTGCAGGGAGGGAGCCAGGGAGCCATAGCCAGCAGCTCTGCCAGGGCCACTCACAAGCCACATGCCATCAAAGGGCACTTGGTCGTGGAAGTCCTTCACCATGTCATGCCACCACTCGTGAGTCTCCGGATTGGTGAAGTCCGGGAAGACGGTTGGGCCTGGCCAGACCTGCGGGAGGGAGGCAGCAGTGGGCAGAGCCCTCCACCCCACATACCACCCTGCCTTCCATCACAGCCACCCCCTGAGCATTTCCCTCTGGCCCTTGGGGTCCTGCTCCCATGGCCCTGCTCGACCCCCCTCCCGCAGGGCTCAGGCTGCTCCCACACACACCTTCCCGACCAGGGGCTGTCCTGTGGCATTTCGGATGAACACCCCTCTTTTCAGTCCCTCGTCGTAGGGCTTGTAGGTGCCAGGGGGTCCCGAGCTGCTGATCCCAGCATCCTGGCAGGGCACAGAGCCAGGGTTTCACCAGCAAGGGCAGGGAAGGGCCGGCCCTGCCTTCCACAGAGGAAGCTCCATCACTGCCCTTGGGGCAGCTGCAGCCCCAGTGCTGGCCCACCCGTGTGGGTGTCACTCACCACGATCATGATGTACCTCAGCCCGCAGCGGTGGAAGTCCTGCACCATCTCCGGGTAGTCCTTAAAGCTTTTCTTGTTGAAGGTGAAATCCCTCTTGGCATCTGCGTAATCCAGGTCATTCCACTGCACATCCTGTGAATGGTGACACGGGTGGAGCAGGGACTCCTGCACAGTGCCATGGGACCCCCGCCCACAGGGGCTCCCATTAACTCCCCTATGGCCACTGTTGGACAGAGGCTCCAGGGACTAGCCCAGACCTACCAGGGGGAAGCGGGCTGCTGTCATGTTGGCCACAACCTGCCGGGTGATGTCGGTGGAGGAGTAGCCCCAGCGGCAGAGGTGGAAGCCCAGGCCCCAGTACGGGGGCATGAAGGGGAACCCTGGAAGCCGGAGGGTGGGTGCTGGCAGGGATGGCCCAGCATCACGCTGCCCCACAGCCCCACTCTGCCACACCAGCTCTGCCACACTGCTCACAGCACCCACACCCCCGCTCATGGCTCGCCCGTACCGACGACATCCAGGTACTGCCGCACCACACTCTTGGGGTCGGGGCCCAGGAAGATGTAGAAGTCCAGGATCCCGCCCGTCGTGCGCCAGGTCAGGGCCGGGCTGGGCTGCAGGAGCACGTCTGGGGAAGCACAAGTGCCAGAGGAAGAAGCAGCTGAGGACAGAGATGGGGCTGAGCCCTCGCCCCGGCACCTCCACGGGACTCACCCATCGCGTTGCTGTTCAGCAGAAAGACCCCATGGGCTGAACCGTCGTCCTCCATCACCAGGTAGAAAGGGTGGGA
>NW_021939798.1:12040845-12065480 GCF_001715985.3 Manacus vitellinus
ACACAAATATTATACCCTACACTTGTTTATTTTTCTATATGTATTCGTTTACAAAGCCTGCAGCAGGTAGAAAAATAAAAACAGATGTTACATGTATTTTCCGTGTTTCTATCAGGCTTTCTCGGACTCCAGCCTGGATCCCAAGCACTGGCTGAGCCACTGGAGAGCCCTTTGGTGCCGGGGATTTTCCTCCCGGATCCGCTGGACGATGCTGTTAATGGTCTGGAGCCGACCCCGCAGTTTCTCCTGCTGGTTCCTGCAGGCCTCTTCAGTGCAGCTCGGGGCCCGGTACTTCCCTTCCTTCAGTGCCTGCAGATGCTTCTGGTGTGCCTGGTGGGCCACAAGCTCCAACAGGTTCTGAGAAAAGCAACAGGGGAAAGGGCTGTGAGAGCAGGAAAGATGCACACAGGGCATCGGTGTGACTCGTGTCAGCTGCTGTGACCACTGCATGTGACAAGGGAAGGACAGTGCTGTGAATTCCCCATCACAACAGCCAAACGCCACCTCCATTCCGAGTGTTGTAGGGGTACAGACATCACAGAATTCCATAAATCACAGAACTGCAGCATCAACTGAGGGCCACTGTGAGCCCCCAGAACGTGCCCGGTGAACATGTGGCTAAAATTGGTCACTGAGCACACCCTGTTCAGGATGGTGCTGGACAGAGCTGGCAGCAGCAGGAAGCAGCAGGCTCTGTTTGGCTCACCCAGCGTTTCTCGTTCTGGAGACATTCCATGTCCAAGTCGAGGCCGTCGGCCTTGGCCTGGAGTCTGGACAATTCCCGCTTCTTCTCCGAGAAGGTGGCCCTGAGGGACTCTTGGGTGTTCTCCAGCTCCAGGATGGCTTGGTTGCAGTTAAAAATATTCTAGTAAATGGAAGAGAAGGAAATGGCAGACTCCAGTTCTTTACTTCAGCTGCATTCCTGACCATCCTCCCAGAACTCGTTTGTTGGGGGTTTTTTAATGAATGTCCAAAGCCCTCCCCTGTGCCCCTGTGCACGGGCACCCCTGTGCTCACTGCTGCTCATCACAAGGCCCACACCAGCTGTGTGAGCTCCTGCAGCCCTGCTTGCCTTGCTCACCTCCTGGGCTTCCCTGATCTTCCTCCTCAGCTCCTGTTTCCTCTGCTGGAAGTCATTCCTGGTGCTGTGTTTCTTATCCAGCTTGCTCTGAGCCTCTCCCCGCACCGCTATCATCTCTCTGCGAGAAACAGACGCCTCCATGTCCCGAACCACCTTCTCCTGCTGCTTCAGCAGCTGCCCATAGCGGACCTGCCGTTTGCCAAGACACAAACCAGGCTCAAAACACGGAATGTTTACCAATGGCACCGAGGGAGGTCGTCTGGGTGGCACATCCCACCAACACAAACCAGATACATGTGACACGTGAGTGCCTGCAAGCCAAATTTGGTCCAAAGCCAAACCTGGTTTGCCATGTGTGGATCTGGAAGGCAGAGGGCTGAATTGTCAACTTGTCCACAATAATATTCCAGATGTTGCTCTGGATCTCATTAGCAAGAGCAGAAGCAGAAAAGCAGAAGCATCCTGAGAATGAAGGGCAAGAGCTGCTCTGCCAGGAGAGGGAACACCTTCCTAACCAGTGATTAAGGTGATGCAATATTTAGTAATCAACATTTCTTTGCTTACAAATAGGGGTCACAGAATCAGGTGGCAGATTACTGCAATTTAAATAGATTCCTTGGGAGTATCCAGACTCTGCTGAGCCTGGCACAGGGAACTCACAGGGAATGCAGGATGTGCTCAGTTCAGTCGAGCTGCAGGGGGTTAAGAGTCCCACCCTGGGCACTGGAGATGCCACTTCTCCAGCCTGCTTCTCATCTCCTGCCTCATGTTTCAGCCACTCCAGTACATTGTGTGGCTTTTCCTCCTCAGCCCTCTTTCCCAGTGCCTTACTTGCATCCTACGAATCTCTGCTTTCATGGCTTGGATTTCACCTTGTTCTGACCCAGAACCTGTGGCTTCTTTCATCTCTTTTGCCAGCTGGATCTTCTTCTCCCACAGCAGGATCTGATGCCTTCAGAGAAGAAAGGAAAGGGAAAGCCTTTGTAACCCACAGGGATCTCTGTACCAGCAGCAGCACGTGCCCAAGACAATTCTGAACACAGAGCTGGCAGAATCCAAGGATTTGCACGTGGGATGTGGAAAAGGGCAACACAGAGCAGGGTGAAACCAGACAGCAAGCTTCCCAACTCAGAAAATGGGGTGGTGACTATAAAAACAAGTGTGCCCAGACTGGCAGGGACTGCTGGACCCCAATGAACAGCCCAGTGCAGCACACTCACTCCAAGTTACTGGCAGAGTCTTCCCATACAGATCTTGGTAACATCCCCACATGATGGAATTGTTAAAGCCACCATCCTCCCAGCTTGTTCCAGAGACAACCAAAGCACCTTTCAGTTTCTGTGTTTCAAACATTCATTAAAGTCCTTTCCCCTTCTTCAGGAAGGACAGAAGCACATTTGCTCATGCTGGGTCAGTTTGGTGCCTGGAGAACAGGAACATGGACACAGACACACGAGATTGTGGCATTCTCTGGTACCTACTCTGCTTCCATTATGCTGTTCAGGAGCCTTTCCTTCTCCTCAGTCAGTTGACTGTACTTCTCCTGCATCTCCAAGGATTCTTTTTCTGCTGCCTAGATTTGGGAAGCACAAAACAATATGTTGTCAGGCTGAGGTTTTCCAGGATCACTACCTGCCTCCAATCTGCACAGAAGGTTGAGGGGTCAGGCCTTGGTACCTTGAGGGAGTGCACAAACTCATTCTCTGTGATCATGTTGGCATGTTGCAGCTCCTCAAAGCTGCTGTTGTTCTTCCTGATCAACACATTCAACTTTACCAAGTCATTTGACATGTCCTTCATGTGCCGTTCGATGTCCTTCTGTTCTTTTGTTTCTTGCTGAATTTCATCTATAGGTGAACAGAAAAAAGTCTTAGAATTCCCCTGAGCATTGGGTTGAACACAGACAAGGTGTGACAAACTGCTATCAGAGCTGGCAATGCCTCAGGCAGAGCCACCCATGTCCCACACGTCCAGCCAAAATGTTTTTCCACAAGCCCAAAAACCAAATAAGGTTTTGAAGGAGACCCCTGTGGAAAAGAGTTGGTTTTGGCCAAGGAAAGTGCTGTCATTGCTGGGGACAATAACCTACCCACTACTTGCAACCTTTATTTAAGAAGTGTGCCAGGTGACATTGTCACTCAGGGTCTGACTGTGTCAGGACAGCAGGATTAATCCTTACAGGAATAATGATGAGCAAACAGCACAAGTACCAGGCTCAGCCCCAGTGCAGTGCCAGGGTTGTTGGCATTCCTGCTCACACATATCCAGAGGCAGGTCCAGCTTTTCTCATCTGTAATCCTCCACTCCCTTTTTTCCTCCCCTTCCGGGTGAGCATTTTCAGGAGCTCAGGGAATGCCGTACTTTCCATGCGCACTTTCCTCTGCTGCATGATGGTGATCTGCTTCCTCAGGGCATCCAGGGAGCAGATCTGCTCCTCCCGCTCCCGGGTCAGCCTGAACAGCTCCTTCTGCTCACTGAGCCAGTACTTCTGCAGTGTCATCACCTCAGAATTGCATTCTTCTATCTCCTTGGTCAGCTTGTTGATCTCAATTTCCAGTGGTCCCAGTTCTTGCCCCTGTATGAGGGCAAAGTTTGGGATAAGTCAGGCAGAAGCTGCTGGAGCTGTTTGGACATTCCAAAGCCTGCAGATAGGACTCCTTTCCACATCAGTATCCATAAAGGTCTCACAGTGCCAGGGACAGATCTGGGAATCAGCTGAATGGGGCCAACCATCAAACAACTGAAATGCCTCTGCCTGCTCCACACTCCCCTTGTCAGTGTTTGCAGATTTTCTAACAAGATCCTATTTACTCCCAGAGTATTGATGGCATTTGGCATTTTCATCAGTTGCAAACAACTCCCTGCAGGAATCTGTGCCAGGCACACCCTCATTTTACAATTCCCTTCATGTGCATCAAGAACTGTCTGACAAACATAAACACCTGCATTAACTGGTGCAGCTTTTAAATGACAGTGCTGATGCCTGGAAGTTTGAACTACCCAACACTTACACAGTTACATTTATCAGGGACATCTGTGGTCACCACAAAGAATAAAATCAAAATTGGGACTGAAACACAAAAGTACCTACCCCCTGCTGAGCAAGAAGCATCTCCAGCTTCTTGTTGTACAGGCAGATGATCCCTCCCTTCTTATCAGCCAGGAGCCTGCACTTTGCAATCTCACTTTCCTGGCAGCTGATCAGATCACTGATATTTTTTATTTCCTTGTCCACCTCACAGAGTGTTTTTTGGAGGACTGTCAGCCTGCAGCTGGTATTAGTTGCATTCAGGATAATCTGGCCCACATCATTTTCAACCTTGTAAAAATGCAGCTCCTGGGAATATCAAGAGAGAAAACACATCACTGTCACCAACAGCCACTCGTTGAGTTGTAGTACCACTTATCCCAGCACAGGAATCAGGGGATTGAGATTCTAATCCCAGGTCTGTACTACGAGCTGTAACCTACTTACCCTCTGTGTACCTTTGTTTCTCCATCAGTTGACAGGTAATACAATATTTACCTCTGCCATACAGCTGTTGAAAAGCATTAAAGAGCCTAAAAATCCCAAAAACCTTCAAGTGACCTCACCCATCCCTCCTGCAATTACTCCCTGTTCTAGTGTCTCCAGTTACCTGGCTAACAGCAGCAGGACATCACTGTACTGTACCTTCTCCACCACACCTGGCACACACATCCCTCACCTGACAACAGCCCCCCACTCAGTGTGAGAAATGCTGGGCTGAGTCTTCTAGTTTTTCTACCTGTACCAGCTATACACTCTCAGAGAGAGCAACTTATGCCTTAAAGAGCTGTGGCTCAGCTTGGACTGTTCCTTGGAATCAAGAGCTGCCTGCATCCCATTCTGTGAGGGAGTATAGAGGTAAAAGTTAGTTAATGTAGAGTATAGAAGTACCACATATCCACTGTCTTTCTCCAGTACATAAGAACTGCTAATCCTTTGTAGTAAATACTCCCAGGATTCATCATTCTGCTCCATTTTCTAAGTAAAGAACTCTATGTTTTGTCAGGCCTTTTTGGCCAAGCTCTCTCACATACACCAGCATCCTGCAATCACATCACAGGCAGATCCAGACTGCAGGCAAACTCAGCAGCCCTTCAGCTGCAGACCTGGAACCAGAAGGAAGTCACTGACCAAGCCCTGGAGAAGCACTGCTCTGGTGGTTGCCTTGCCCTGCCCTCCCCAGGGGAGGGGATGCCATACCAGGTCGGTTTTCCTCCTCCGCAGTTTCGCAGCCATCTGTGAGAAGTGCTTTGCAGCTTGGCTGGATATCATCTGGTCCTGAAGCTTTGCCATGATTTCATTCTCCATCTGCTCTTTGACATAAGTTCTCTTCTGTATATCCTTCCTGATGGACACCAACTCATCCAGGTGAGCAGCTTGGTCCTAAAAGGTTGGAAGACAGAGACAGGATCACTACAACTGCTTGAAGCAGGGTATTAAATTCAAATATTCCAAAAGACACATCTTCCATGGATTCTCCTCACCATCTTGGTCCTGATGAGGGCCTGCTCTGTCTCATGGAGAATACGAGTGTAGGTGCCCATTTCAACCTTCAGGGCCTCCTGCTGCAGCAGGCATTGGGCAATCAGCTTCTCTGTCACGTTGGCATCGTTCTGAGACCGGTTCAGGATGGTGACAAGCAACTCATTCTTCTCCTCCTCCTTCCTGATGGACTTCCCACAGCCGTGGATGTCCCCTTCCAGGGACCTGAGGTCACGTCTGTAGTTGCTAGAGGGGCAAATAGGATGGAAAATCATCACAGGGATTGGTGCTGAACAGCCACCTACAGATTCCTCTTTTCAAACATGTTATTGCACCAACTGCCCAAGAAGGAAGATCTCTGAAAGGGCTCAGCTGCTGGGACAGTGCAGAGGCAGCAGGAGATGGATGGAGACATGAGGATTTAAAAGGAAATGTATGTAGGAAAATGGATTCCTTCTTTCAGTACTGTCCCACCCCTATTCCTACCAGGATGTCACCATACAAAAGCAGGTTGCTTGTTCTCAGAAAACCAGTCAAGCTTCACGGCTCCAGAACAAATAAACACTTCCTTTGGCAATAACAGGGAGGTTTTCATGAAGATTTCTAAAGGCCTCACAAAACCCTGATAGTGAGAGAGAAATCCTTCCTGACATCTAACTCTTTGGAGTGAGAGGTGTTGTAAAGGTGAGGGAACTCTTTTAGAGGAATAAAATATGAATAGAAAAATTCTGAACAGCTTTAAGAACCCCCTACATTCGGAGAGCTGTGTTTTGGGTAAAGAAAACAGGAACAAAGAACTGTGCCTCTTGTCCTTTAATTTTATAATATGGTTTAAAGCAGGAAGCTTGTTCTGCCTGATACTCCCTGCCCACACAGTGCTGACCCTGACAGGAGACACACTGCCCCTTCTGGAATCCCTCCTGCCCAAATCATCCAAGCTCTCCCCAGGGCCTGGTTTCAGACCATACCTCAGCAGCTCCTGAGTGGCAACATAGGCCTCATCCCTTTGCTTCATTCCAGCCAAACTGCTGTTCCAGTGGTTTATCAACCTCTTTTTCTCCATGTTAATAGCCTGGACCTCCAGACCAGCCTGAGGAACAGACAGCATGAATATACACTGTGTTGAAAAACCAAATTCATGTTACAATGCAATTTATTTTTTTTCTGTTCATAATATGCTGAGCAGGAACAGCTTCAGCTACTGTGGCTGGTTCACTGTCACAGCAGATCAGAGAGCACAGGTCTGCAAGAAAAAACTGCTGAGAATGGGAGGAGGAAATGATTTACAGGCAATTCTTAAGAACAAAGGAAAAGAAAAAAAGTCTTCATTCCTCCAAACAGGAACAAAACAAGCAACTCTGGCCCACATTGTACACAACACGTGAGGGCAGGCCAGAGGGGTCAGTCCTGCCAGAGGGAAATATTAACCAGAAAGGAAAAGCCCCCTCCTACCTCACTGACTGCCTGCCGGGTCACTTTTGTGTCCTCTGCCTGGGCCACAAGCTGAGCTTCAAACAGAGCAATTTGTTCCTGGAGCTCGTAGGCTCTCCTTGTTAACTGGTCTAGGAGAAGGTCCTATGGAGTCAGAGCCAAAATGTTCAGGGTGAGTGATGTACTCTCAGTCTTAACCAACTGTATCCTACAAGAACAAAATCAGCTAGAAAAGGAATTAAATTGGCAACTGGATTAGATTTGATTCCTACTGAAACTTTCCCATTCATACACAAATGACTCAGGACTGCAGCAGGAACAACTTGTAAGAGAAACTTTTGCTGATTGTTTATTATTCCAGTTGCAGCAGTAAATTGCTAATGCAGCTCTGAAGCAGCATTCCCTCCTGTCAGCATGGATTACACTGTGCCACTTCTCCAGATGCTGCGAATCTTAATAATGTATATTTGAAAATCCTTTGTTAAAAACCTCCTAAGCCCATAGTATTTTAACAGTTTGCATGGAATTCTGCATTGGTAATACCCAGTCTGCATCCTGGAAGGCAGCAGAGGGAGCTCCAGCACCGACCAGCTCTGCTCATTCCCAAAGTTCACTTTCCACTGTGAAATTTGCTGTGACTCACAATAATTCTCGAGACCTGAATACATGGTATTTCTTCACTAAATATCTTCCTGCCCCCACACCCCTTTTGCTTGACTGAAGAGTGATATACTGTCCTAAGGCTTGCCCAACTCTCTGGGCAGTAAGTGCTGCTATCTGGGGGGAGGCAGGGGTTCTTCTCCTTTTTAGAAAAGCCTCTGTTTTTTTGGGGTTTTTTTATTATTTGGGAAACATATCCCCATGCATTCTGCATGACTCCATCACTCCAGCCTTCCTTCTGACAAGGCAGCACATCCTCCAAGACTCAACACTGTCACCTGTATTTATTTTTTTCAAAGACAGTTTTACTTGGTACCTGTTTTTTCTTTTCCACCTCAGCCTGGAACTTCTCTGCCTCAGCCTTCTTTGTCGACTGTTTCATCAGTAAAATCTTGTGATGCATGTCCTGGTCCATGTTCTGCATGTAGAAAAGCTGCAAGGCCAGGTTTTCAACCTGGGTCTGCATTGCAGAAACTGAGGAGGGGGAAAGAGGGAAAATAGTTAGAGAAGTTTGTCTGTAGGATACACCTTAAACAGAAATAAAAGGGAAAGAAATACAGAAGCTCCCAAAGCAAAACCTCTCACACACCAGCTACATCAGCCCTCCCCAACATAAGAATTTACATCAGCTTTGGAGCAAAGCTCCACAAGCAAAGCTAAAAATCCTGGTAAGCAATTCCTTGATTCCCAGCACACAGAATTTCAGGAGCACCCGTGAAACTTTTTGGTGAGTGCATTATTCCTGATCAATTTTACTGTGTTTTTCAATCCAGCGTTTGCCTAAAATCCAAATTAATTTCTCCACGCAGCCCCAGAACTAGGAAACACTGCCAGCACTGCCTCAGCCACCTTTCTTGCGTTCATCATCTGTGCTGTGGCACATGTTCTTGTAAGCATCCCTGAGGGCCCCCAGTTCCTCCTCCAGCTGCTGCCTCGCCCTGGCTGCCCGGGAATGGCGCTCGTGGCTCTTCTGCAGCTCCTCCTGCAGCTGGACCAGCTGCTGCTGGGCTCCATAGAGGACCACCCCGAGCTCTTCTCTCTGCACTTTGCTGTCCTTCGTTGCTGTCCTCTGCAGACACAAGGGGTGAGGAGCTGTCCCACGGCAGCTCGGACGGGAGGGGCTGTGGGAGGGCAAAGCAGAGGCCGGGTACCAGCTCATGGAGGTCGAGATTCACTTGCTCCATCTGCTTAGTGATGTAATTCTTCAGGGCAGCCTGGAATCTTCTCATCAGAGGCTGTGAAGAAGGATGGCATTCAGCAATTTTAACATACTTGTGTAAATAAATTACGAGGAAGCCTCGCTGGTACTCCCCCATTAAATAAAACATCTTATTTCTGCCATAGACACTTGTGTTCTTATTTTAGCTACACTTACTGTAGCAAGTGGAAGGAGTTACATAGTGGGTATTCGTTCATGTCAAAAAGTGACTAGTGAGATTATTTGAAACATGTCAGAAGCTACATCTGAGAACCCACCCACTCACTCTTGCTGCAAGGACTTCTCTTTCAGGGGCACTGAAGAGCACCAGGTTTGCCCACTGCCTTGCTCACTCCTGAACCTGCAGCTCTGGGGTTGGTATGGAGGGAGTGACACAGTCAGGAGTCAATACTTTGGCAGAAGTGATTTGCAAACGTGCAGTTCAGCAAACAGCTGAGCCACTGCTTACAGCTCACCTCCACACTTCAGACAGGCAAAATCACCAAGTCTGCAAAGAACAACGACAAGATTCGAGGGCTTCTCACGTGTTCTGGATCCAAGACGACCAGTTCTGTTTCTCCTGCTGTTTCCTCACTACTTCTGCTTATTTCATGGTCCTTGGATCCATGCTGCTGGGATTCCTTTTCCCATCTTCGGTCTCCATGCTCACCAGGGAGTGAAATGGGGTCTCCCATGTTCTCTGGACCACCCCCCCCCAAAAAAAGAAACAGATAAGGAAATAGGATTAGATTTCATTGTATTTTGCCTCCAGTTGGATTAACAATGACCAGGAAGGGAGAGATGCTTGAGAGCTGGTCTCAAGTGCTGCTGTGCTGATACCTGGCTCTGTGCCGGTGTCCGGCTCCGCTGCCGATGCTCCTGGTCCTGGCTGCTCCATGTCACCCTGTTCAGGAGGACAACTGTCACTTTCTACATTGTCCTACAAAGTCTCAGGAGATTTTTCCTGAAACATAAGATCCATCACCTGAAACAGCTTTTCCATCCACCTCTATTTATCCCTAAAAATGTGCTTATTTTTGTCACCATGAGACACGAGAGATGCAGACAAAGGATCAGCAGGAGGGCCTGGCTCTGAAACCAGCACAGAGACACTGGCAAAGCTGTGTCACCCTGATTTAAAAAACACCTCACACGTACCCAGCACAGCAACAGAACCTCTCTGGTTCTGTCAGAGCTGTTGTACACGTCGTGCTTGACCCACGGGCTTCCCTCTGTTCCAATTCTGGCTGGTTTTGTGTTTGCAGCAATAAAACTGCACCAGGAGAATGTGCAGCTGCAAACACTGCTCAGGCATTCTGGGAATCACAGAATCATGGAATGGTTTGGGTTGAAAGGGACCTTAAAGCTCATCTCATTCCACCCCCTGCCATGGGCAGGGACACCTTCCACTAGCCCAGGTTGCTCCAAGCCCTGTCCAACCTGGCCTTGGATACTTCCAGGGATAGGGCAGCCACATTAATAATAAGATTATTTATATAATTATGGTGTCCCATTTCTGTCCCACGAGCAGCTCTGTAACCCCACAGACCTCTCTTCGGGGGGAAATGACTCTTCTTGCTCCTCCAGAAGAACAGACTCTCCCTCTCCATTGTCATTCCCATTATCTGCTTCCATGGCCTGGCTCACAGCACAGGTGGAAAGCAGAACAGCAGATTATCATTTAACATTTCATGTTAATGCTATGGTATTTTTTGCCACAGGGCACAGAAGTTTAATTTAGAAGTTTAATCTCATTTGCAAAAACAGTCACCCAGCAAGCACTGAGATAGTAAAGATCCTGACAGAAATCCTCCACACCTCTTACAGCTTCACGTGTTTCTAGTTCACATCTATTTAAAAACAATCAAAAAAAGCCCCTAGGGATTTATTAAAGAAATTCTTCCATCTTGCACTACGTGTAGCCAAATTATTCTCTTCTTTCTTTCCTTCCCTTTTCCTTTTTAGAGAGACACTGTTTTATCCCACTTCATCACTTGTCAAATTCAAGTGTTGGGCAGTTCCAAAGGAAGAAGAAAACTTGTCACCAACAAACTTCCAAAACGAGCCTGAGTATGTGCATCCATGAAATGTGGATAAATCCATTTTTACAGTGTCTGCAGCAGAAACGTGCAAAGAAGTGAGTGAAAAACACATACTTCAAACGCTGCTGACACGGGACCGTAACTAAATTTACTTTTTAGTGGCTTTTTTGGAACACATTCCTCCTTAAGGAACGCTGGGAATGTTCCAAAGGGATTCAGCTCCACAGCGAGATGTGAGGGGGCTCTGGTTTCATCCCGCTCAGTCCCCGCGGCACCGGGGCCGGGCTGTGCCTGCAACCGGAGAGAGACGGTGAGCACCGGAGCGGGGACCGCCGGCCGCGGGGGCACGGCAGGGACCGCAATGGACGGGCGGTGCGAGGATGCAGTGGCGGGACGGAACGGCACCGGAATAGGGCAGGTACCAAGGACCGGGAGGTACCGGAACGGGAGGTACCGGGCCCGGGCAGCGGACCAGGACGGACGGGCGGTACGGCCGGCGGATCCAGCACAGGGTTCTCCCGGTCGCGGTTGCCGGTGCCAATGCGGTCAGGTCGTCTATCATACCTATCCCAGTCCCTAACCCCTGTCCTATCCCGGTACCCGTTATCCGGTCCTATCCCTGTCCCTGTCCCCGTCGCTAATCCCCGGTCCCTGTCCCGGTCCGACTCACCCCGCGGCGAGCTCAGCGCCATGTCCCAGTTACCAAGCGACGCGTCAACACCCGCTCACGTGACACAGAGCCGGGGCCGCACAACCGAGCTGCCGATGGGGGGAAGAGCCTAGGGGGCTCCGGGCCGCACCATCTCCCGAGAGGGCGCGGGGTCGGACCGCGCTCGAACCGTGCCGCCCGCGGGTCCAGAGGTGCGGGCCGCGATGCCATGGTGTCGGGTCGGTAGTACGGTAGCCGGTGTGGGTGTCGGTGCCGAGAGCAGGCAGTGCCGGCACACCGGGCGGTCCCTCCGCGCCCTCCCCGGCACGGGCACCCCGGGGCGGGCGGGGCAGCTGGGCGGGCGCAGCCCAGCGCAGGAGCGGGAGCGCGGCGTGCTCGACCCGCCGGGGGGCAGCGCCCGGGACTTCTCCGGGCTCGATTCGGCCGCCGTAAAGCGGGGCCAGGGCCGGGCCGGGGGCGGTGGGAAGGGAGGGGGGCCGGGGGCCATTATAGCGCTGCTCAAAGCCGGGACCCCGGCCACCACCTCCGGGATCCACTGCCGGCTCCTGGGCGGATTGCAATACGCCGGGTAGTTATCCCGCTCTCTTGTCCGACGCTTCACGCCACGCCGCAGCCGCCGCGGAGAGACGCGGAGCGGCGGGATGAATGCCGCCAAGGAGGGCTGGGACGATGCCCGAGGAAAGCTGGGATGATGCCCTGGGGACCGGGATGCTGCCCGGGAGGACGGGATGCTTCCCATGGGGGCTGCTGGAAAGCGAAGTAGTTCTTAAACTTTATCTTCTGTTTTTTCCGAGCACATTCCTATGGTTTCCTTCCTTTTAGGAAGGTCCCAGGTGACCCCAGTACCTACCTGAGCTCTGTTACCAGCAGAGGAGGTGTTGGGGGGTCCCTGGCAGTGGTTTGATGCGTGGCCTTGGGATGCTCCTGGCAGGGATTGAGAGGTGCTGTATTGCTCACTGTGCTGCTGACACTCCGTAAAATAACTCTGCTGCTTCCTCTGGGAGATCTGTCTGTTCTTGGATCTCAGGCTGGGAGCTTGCCTTGCAGAGGTGTTTTGTTCTTAGTTGCCACTCGGAATAGGAAGAAAAATGAAAGATCTTTTAAGAGAATACAGTAGAAATGTGAAGACCAGGACAAGTCAGGGTAAGGATCTCAGACTTGGCTGCTTCTTTTGTTGAAGGTGCTTTTTTGTAGGAGCTTGTTTATGTCCTGATAATAACTGGGGTAAAAGTCTCTAAAAGCTCTTCTGTGTTGAATTTGGAGAATATCTGTGTTTGTTCGGGCTGTGTGGGTGGTGTGAGGTTGGAGAGCCAGGATGGGGCAGAACAGGGCTGTCTGAGTCCATCAGGAAGGGAGGGAAGGGGCACAGTCCTGCCCCTGCCTGTGCCCAGGGAGGGGGGACTGCCAGAGTGTCCGAGTGACAGAGACACGTGGTCTGATTTCTGCTATATTGAGAAAGACTTTTTAGTTCATTTTTCAGTTAGTTCATCCATTCAGCTGTGAATCCAGGCTCCTGGGGTTTTTAGTTGCTGGCATTCCGGGATCAAGTCCTGTGAGTGTTATCAGGCCTTGGCTCCGGGACGTTGGAAATAAAAGGCCATAAAAGTGCTACCTGTGGCACGAGCAGTGCAGATAAGGGACATGAAATGCTGGTTAATCTGGGATGGAGGGACATGTGGCACACAGAATGTCTGGGTGCTGCTGCAGGTGAGTTTGGTGCCAGGGTGGGGGGTGGTGAGGTTTTTGTTTGCTTTTTGTTTGCTTTCTGATGCCTGAGCAGGTGTGGCTGGGAGGAGCTGCAGGCTCCAATAGAGCATTCCCTTTTCCTTTTCATTTCCGAGTCACAAACTTGCAGGATTCAGCTCCCTTTGCTCTGTGCTCAGTGAGCTGCTGCTGCTCTGGCAGGGCAGCAATGAAGGACTTTTTGGTGACCTACATAATTCTCCCCATGAGATGGGATGACTTCAGAGTGGCTCCCTACAGTAAATGTTTTTCCTTGATTTGGCTGGGTCCTCCTAACTGGCTCCAGTGAACAGCAAGGAGTTTGGAAAGCTTTTTTCTTTTTTGTTCCCTAATGTTCATGTGTTACAGTACAGTGGGAAGGTCATACAAGGGCTCTCATGTATCCATGGAGGAGTAGAGATCAAGTGGGTGACCAGCTGAGAGTGGCACAGAAAATCTGCTCCAAGGACTGGAAGGAAGCTGTGAGTCCCAGCTCTGGGCTGCCGTACTCTGTCTCCAGTCACTCGCTCCGTAACCTCTGCTTGAGAGTTCCAAACCCAGCCTTTGCTTTTCCCAGGAGGGTAAAGAGACAGGAACTTGTGCAGTGTCTGAGCCCCCTCACTGCAGTGACTCTGCACTCCTTAAATATGTAAACTTAAGTTATTAGGGCAAAACAGAAAAAGAGCCTGTTGCTCTCTCCTTACCAAAGACATTTCATGCTTGACTGTGGTGCTGCTGTTTGACAGCTCGTGTTTCTCTGCCATGCCCAGACACGCTGCAAGTCTCATGTTTCACTTCCAGAGCCCTCTAGCTCGGCTTATGTTGCTTGTAAATCTCTTAAAGTCTTGCACAGCAAATGTGCCCTGGGAGCCACGAGCCCGGTGCCTGCACGGAGGGCTCGACAGTGGGACCTGTGGGCTGCAGGAGCGTTTGGACACCCCTCCAGGCTCATCTGGGAGAGGAGCCTCGGTGCTGTGTGCTCCCGGTGCTGCGCGGGGCGGGAGAGCCGAGCCCGAGGGTGTCAGCCCGTGCCAGAGCCCGGCACTGCCCTCCCGTGACAGGATACGGGAATCTTGTGCAACCGGGGGCAGCAGCATTTGGTCCAGCGGCCTGTGCCAAGGTGAGGTGTGATCTGCCAAGGCAAACAGGATTCTGTTGATGGGCTGTGAGGACGGGAAGGGCATCTCTGCGGGAGGTGAGCAGCCGGTGCCCTTCTGGATGCTGCTGGCTGGAACTGGTCGGGCTCTTGGGAAGAGGCTCCCGTGGGGATTTCAGGAGTTGGCTCCCCATCACTTTTTCACTCATGTAGCTGAGAAGTGCTGGCACTGCCTGGGAGAGCAGCCAGGGCTGTGTGAACAGACTCAGAAGCTGCAGCGAAGATTTTTAGTGGCAACAGTTGATGTGTGGGAGAAGAAAATGTGTATGTGCTTAATAAATATTGGCATTCAGCAAGAGCTTATCAGCTAACTCAGTGCTTCAGCTTCTGGAGAGCTGATCTAGCTCTGCCACACTGAGAAGAATCCCTTCAGATCAGCAGATAAATACAAAATGCACGTGAAAAATGAGGTTTTTTTGAATGGTGCTGATTTACTGCTGCCTGAGCTGTGGGACAGTTCCTGCTGCCTTCCCAAGCTCACACAGGAGGCAGCAGCAGTACCTGCCTCTCCCCACGTGCCAGACTCCACAGGCTGTGTGTGCAGACATTGTCCCACACAGAAAAGGGCTGAGAGTAGAGCAAACCCTGCAGGTTCAGTGTCTTTGTCATTTGCTGGTTTGAGTTATATGAACTCCTGTCTTTTAGGAAGGAGAGGCACGTTCCCAGGCTGAGTTTCAGAGACTTTTGGGGTTGTACCAGTAGACCAGATGGCCTTCACAGATCCAGTCCATCATCTGGTCCTCGCTGGGACTGACTGTGTATCTATTTCTGCAGCCTTTGAGACCCCAGTGATGGAAATGGCCCCTTGAGGTTGCCCTGTTCTGGTGCACCATTGTCCCTGCTACTAGAATGACAAAACTAGATATTCCTTGCCACAGTTCAACTGCCCTTCAACTTCTCCTAACCTCCATTGACAGCTCTTCCTTTCTTTGGCAGTGACAGTTCCCACGTGTGAAGACTTCTAATACATTTCCCTCACTTCAGTCTTCCCTTGCCAATCTCTTTCCACGGCCCAGATCACTCTTGTCACCCTCCCTGAAACTGTCCAGTGACTTAAATCTGTTTTCTTTAATCCTGCAACCAAAGCTACACAGAATTCCCTGGCCTGCAGCAATGGTGAAAGGACTAATTGAGTTTGCTGGTGATATTTATGTATCCCAGTGTTTTTGGTTGCTGTCTGCAGCACTGCAGTGGTCTCTGGTTTCTGATATGTAGCTCTTCTGCAAGACAAGTCCAACAGACTAAATTTCTGAGCTGGCAGGACACTGTATTCCTCACCCTTTGTCCTTTTTTTGGTTTCCCCCTCCCAGCCCACTGTGCCTGTGTGTACCTGCAGCACCATCCACCTGCACATTGAGGCAGTGCTGAGGCAACAGGTGTTCTGCAGGATCAAAGCAATGTTTCCCTTTAAATTCCTCCTGCTTTCCAGGGAGCAGCTTTTGATCTTTACGTGTTCCTTTGTTCTTTCTGTGCCAGGTAAAGGCTCATTAAAAGGTGCCTCTGTTGGCAGAGACGTCCTGCGGCTCCTCCTGCCTTCTGCAGGACATCACACGGGCTCATTTCAGTGTGCTTCTCCATCTCCTGGCCTTGGTGGGAAAAGCTCCCTCGTGTTTCCTGAGGAAGCATTCCCTGGCCAGCAGCAGCAGCCAGCTGGTGCCACCTTCCTTCTGTGTGTGCACAGGTTTTTAGGGTTCTGATGAAATCCCTGACAGAGCTGAAGGTCTGGACAGCAGGGCTGGTTTCTTTCTCGACAGCACCGGGCAGAGCTGGTCACTCTGTGCTGCCTACCAAGTGTTGTGGTGACAGGTGCCCCTGCTCAGGTGTGCTGGAGGCTCAGGTTGCTCCCCATCACTGCTCCAGCCCCCCCGACACTGGGTGGAAACAGCCTGTTGTAACTCGCTGTGGGAAGGAGCTGTTGCAGCAGAATTTACTGTCTGTTCTTGCAGGGTGCAATGAGAGGAAAGGTGATTTGTTCTTTAAATGTGGTTGAGCAAATGACTTTTTCCCTGGTGTAACCCAGCCTGAAGCTGTGGGGTTTGGCAATGTGGACGAGAACAAGCACAGAGCTCCACCGTGTTTGGTTTTTGGGGCTGAGACATGAGGATGCATGTTGTGTTTGGTGCTGGAAGGAGACAGGAGTGCGCAGGACTTGCAAAGTAATCCTCTCATCCTGAACACTTGCTGGTACAGAGCAGGGTTGAGGCTTCTCCATCAAGCCCCAGCAAAGACTGAAACGCAGAAAGCGCCTGTGCTGTGATTCAAGCTGACAAATGTGGTGATTGCCAGTTAAACCAAGAGTTTGTCCTTTAACGAAGGCTCTGTCAGCAGCTTGGCAGTCTCGTTTGCAGTCTTCTGTACGTACCAATCTGTCAGAACCAGGACAGCTATTTCCCTTCCCTTCAGCCCTCACTCTGCTCTTGGAGAAATGCCAGTTCTGTTTGCCCTTTGTGCCTTCTCCCCACCTTGGCTGGCTGGAGATATCATCAAAACCAGGTTAAGGAAATCGGAGCTGTTCCGTGTCCCATGGTGCTTCCTTTGGGCCCTTAAATATTTCCTGAGAAGATGCCCCTGATAGCACAGGTCAGGGCCTGCCTGTTTTATCTTTCTCTCTGGCTCTCCCTGGCCGTGCAGCCCGTGGTGTGGGACTGGCCCCAAGGAACACCCAGGCTGATCTCCCCGTGGGCTGCCCTGGCCCTGGAGCATGGCCATGTGCGGGGTGTGCTAGGTCAGACTGGCCTGTTCACAGCAAGGTGGGCCATGTAAACACAAAGGAACAAAAGCAGGTGTTTCCTCTCCTTGTGTGCTTTTGGCAGAACAGAAACTGCCCTGGCTCTGGTGCTTCCCAGCTGGGGATGGCAGCAGGAGCCTTCTCTGCACCCAAGGGTGTCGGGCTGTCTGTGGGATTGCTTTGTGTGAGACCCACCTGCTCTTCCAATACATCAAGTCTTCCTGGTCCATCTGCTAAATAGTTTATAGCTTGGGTGACCCCTGTGGGTCCCCTGCAGAGCTCCTCACCACCAGCCCCGATGAGGAGCACACCTCACTTGAGCACAGGGGTAGCTCAGTGATGAGCTGGGGATCATGTTCCACAGTTGGGTAAAGCTATTGATAGGTGGAATGTTTGCCTTGAGTTGGTGTGCCACACTCTGCTTCTGGGCTCTGCCCACTCTGTTGAACAGGGGCCTCTTGCCACTTACCTCTGACAAGGCTCTATTTAACCATCACTGCTCAAAAAACCCCCCCAAAGCAAAACCAAAAAACAGCCTCACAGAAAAAAATTCCGAGCCCCCAAACCCCAAACACACACGGGATGAGGTGAGTTTGCTCGATGGTTTTTTGGAGATGGGAGGTTGCTGTGGCTGGAGCAGCAGCCTCGTGTTTAGTGCCATGGTCTCAGCCATTTCTGTGCTGAAGGAGCCCTCTGGGATCAGCTGTGACTCCGTGACATCCCAGGGGCAGTGACACCTTGGGCAGCTCCACACCTCTGAGCTGTTCCCTCACTGGGTGATTTCAGTGACCAGCATTGCTTTTCTACCTCCTCCCCACAGTAGCTGTTAACATGTGGGGTTTTGCTGCCTTCATATTTCTTCATTGCAGAGAAACACATCCCAGGATTCTGCCCTTCAGCTTCTCTAAAGCATGGAGGTGATGTTACAGACCCAGAGCATTCAGAGGCTCTTGCTTGGATTGTGGACTGGTGCAGCATTGATGGGAGACTCATCCTCAGACAGTGGGTGGCACGTGCTGTTGTTAAATCAGTTCTAACACTATTTTTTCCCCCTTGTTGGCAGATCTTCTGGATTTGGCTGCTGACTCGAGCTGACAGATAATGGAAACATTTCCTTGGCGATGTCTCTGGGGCGACTCCTCCGACGTGCCTCCTCCAAAGCCTCCGACCTCCTGACCCTGAATCCCGGTGGCGGCGGCGGCTCATCCTCTGTGCTGGATGGAGAGATTATCTACTCCAAGAACAATGTCTGTGTCCACCCACCTGAGCTGCTGCAAGGCGCCGGGGAGCACCATCCAGGTGATGGGGTGTTGCAGACACTGCTCACTCTCTTCTTCTCTCTCCTGGCGGGTGTTTCTATCAAATTCTATATCTTGGGCTCCTATGAATGAAGATGTGCCAGTGAGGGCCATGGCAACGCAATCTTGTGGAAGACTAAGGAAAGCCACCCACAAGCTGATCCATCAGCTGATCCATCTTCTTTTAGTAGGAAAATTGATTCTTCCTTTCTGTTCTGGTCCAGCACGGATTTACCTGGTTTAGTAAGTCCTTTTGTACTGCTGGAAGATGGACAGTTGTCATTTGAGGACAATAACTTCTGTTGCTCATTCCAGTCTGGATTGTTCAGAAAATCCAAGTATCCTCTTGTAGCTGTCATTGCTGGAGTGGCCTCAGCAACCACTGGTAAAGGAAAGGGCAAGAAAACCTGATTGTGGCCACATGCACTGGAGTAAATGAAGATAAATCCCGCTCTGTTCCTTTATTCTCATCTGTTCCTGCACTCTTTCATGTTCTCATCAAAGAGCTGTGGCTCCTGCCTCAGCTTCACAAAACAAATTACTCTGTGAACATTGACCCTTGCTTCCCTTTATGTGTGGGTGACTTCTTTTTTCATTGGCTTTCCATGAAAATTGTAGCCCTTTAGCCACACTAAGGTAAATATTCTTGAGAAATCAATGTTCAGCTGGCACTTGAAATTGTTTAACTAAGAAACAGTAGAAGTTTTACATGTGGCAACATATTTCACAATTTACTCTTGATTAGTAATCTATCCAGGAAGTCCAAGTATTTGTATGGCACTTCTCTGTCCACTTAGGCCAGAGGGAATTTAGACAGTTCAAAAGCCATATGCAGACTTGAAATGATTTGCAAATAGTGAATAATATTGAGCACTCCACAGTTTTCTCCTGGTAAATTATAAGGGTTTGTTTTGCCCATGTGTAAGTGATGGTGAAGTGGGGGGAATCTCAGGATGGCTTGGGTTGGAAGGGACCTCAAAGGTCATCTCATTCCACTCCCCTGCCATGGGAAGGGACACCTTCCACTAGACCAAGTTGCTCAGAGCTCCATCCAACCTGGCCTTGGACATTTCCAGGGATGGGGAGGCGGGGAAAGGGAAATGTCAGGGTTGTGCAGTTCCCTTAGAACAAATCCGCGTCACAACCGGTTGCTCCTGTGCTCTCTCTCAGGCTATCTGTGCTTGTACATGGAGAAGGACGAGCTCCTGGGGACCACGCTGATCCTGGCCTGGGTGCCCAACTCCCGCATCCAGAGGCAGGATGAGGAAGCCCTGCGCTACATCACCCCCGAGGGCTCCCCCGTGCGCAAAGCCCCGCGGAAACGCGGCCGCCACGCTCAGGGCCTGGGCCTCGCCTCGCCCCCGGAGCACAGGGGGGCCCTGACCCTCAGGGCAGACGAGCTCCTGCTGTCCCAGCCCGGCAGAGATGGGCCCTACACCAGCCCCCCCTGCTCGGAGGGGGACAGGCTGGCCCGCCGGTCCCCACAGCCCCCGCGCAGCGACTCAGGGATCCTGTGCACCCTCGGCTCCCAGGAGGAGCACAGCAGGTCGGAGCTGTCGGCGGAGGGCGCGGAGGAAGGGCTGGACTGCCGCGAGGACGAGGGCTCCTTGGAGCTGTCTGCTGATGACGTGAGCAGGGACAGTACTTTTGACTCTGATTCCGATGCCTTCTCCTCCCCCTTCTGCCTCTCTCCCATCAGTGAAGCCCTTGGGAAAAGCAGCAGTTCCGTGTTTCTGGACAGTGAAAGCAGGTGAGTGCGTCCTTTCTCTAGTTTCTGCGTGCACAGCTGGGTGCTGAGCTTGGAGATGCTGAAGGAGACGGTGAAACTTCACAGTGGCATCAAGCAGAATGTCTTGCTTCAGACTCCTGTGGAATTTACAGGAAACTGTTTGCCTGCCAGTTCTGCTTTTGCTCAGTGAACCCTGGCCCCAGACATCCAGGGCTGTCTGTGTACAGCCTTTGAGATGAAGTGTCTTGGGCCCTGGAAGCAGCATTGCTAAATTAAACAGGTCCTTTGTTGGCCTAACTGGCTCTGCTGAGGAGCTGAGCTTGTTGCTTCTCGTGCAGAGCCACATCAAAGAGCCCGTGTGACTTCCTGAGCTGGGGGCACCTCTCCAGGCCCCTTCTTGACACGAAACCTGCATGTGGCAGCTTGTTTTGCTGCTGTTCAGAACATGGTCCCGCTTCAGACATATAAATGTTAATTCTTGCGTATCTAACCTGGGTGTTTTTGTCAGTGCTCCTCAGTGGCACCTGCAGTAAACTGCACGAGGTAGGAGGGCACCTTGGCAGAGGACTAACACACAGGAGGACACCTGTGTAACTCACTGCTTTCATACCCAGTGGTTCTGGCTTTCTGATCTGTGCCCTGTTGGTGGATCACTCGTCTCCATCTCGGGGAGGGCAGGTGTGTTCCTGAAGCACTGTGGGGCTGAGTTTTAGGCTACAGCTCAATTTTGAAACTACGCCTGAAGTGAGAAAGGAGTTCTCCTTTGTGCACGTGAGGAGCGAGGGACACGCTCAGAATAATGTCCTGGCTGCTGAAAACCAGGAGACTGAGCTCATCCTGGGGAAATCCCAGTCCTGGCCTGAGCCACAGCTGTCCCAGGCATGCTGTGGTCTCGGAGAGCTTTGGCACCAGGAGCAGAGCTGGCACAGGAGGGTCCCAAGCAGTGTCTGGGGCCTGGCCAGTGGGTGAGGAGTGTTGTGGTTTAAGTGTTCTGCAACACTTACACTCTGAGCTGCAAATAGTGTCGGGAAAGGAAGGAAATACAGTTTATTGCATCTTCCCTGCCTTGTCTGTGCATTCCTGCAGCATTTCCCTGCCCTCTGCTGGCTTTCCTCGCTGCTGCTGGAGCCCAGACAGCTCCAGCCAGGCAAAGCTGGCTCTGCACACCAAGCTCAGGGGCCTGCTTGGCTTTGATTTTTTTCTTTTTTTTTTAACTCCTGTGGTGCCAGCCTGAAGTCTCACACAGTGCATGTGACACCCATAATTGACAGCAGATTAATAAAACAGACCTTTTGTTGTTTGGGACTTCAAACTTGAAAGGTTTTTTGTCCAGCGTGTGCATTTTTTATGCCAATTTGTTCTTCCCCATAGAGCCCCCTTGCATGGGATCTGCAGGATCTTACAATCTGTTGAGCTGGAGATTCTGCACAGAATACTTTGCGAAAGTCTTGTCAAAAAGCATCTCTTATTTCCTGCGTTCATCCCAGCATTTTGGGGGTGGGAGATGCTCTTTTAGAAGTCACTGCAAGCATGGGAACAGCTTCCTTGCTTCTTAAGGGTTTGTTTTGGTTTAGGTTTTTTTTCTGCTGGCTGCTTCCCCTCTGAGCCAGAGTTGGAGTGGGAACAAAGCTTGTGCTGCTGGCAGATTGTTCCAGCTCTCTTCCCTCCCCACCTCCCGGTCCCCACCTCCTCCCTGCCAGGAGGAAGGACTGTTTCTGGTTGTTTGCCTCTGCACTGGGAGCACTTGCAAAGACAACTCTGCTCTTCCCCGTGGCTGCTGCAGAAACCAAAGGAATATGTTGCATTTCATTCCAGCCAGCTCCCCATATGATTAGAAGTGGAGAAATGGGACTCTGTGGAGGAACTGGGACAGACAGGTAGACTTGGGTCAGATGAGATCAAGGGCTCAGCGAGCTGCTTACCAAAACTCCTGTGTGAGCAGGAGTCACGAGTCCCATCTGCCTCTCAGAGCATCCTCTGAGGAGGTGGCCTGGCCACCTGGGCAGAAGGGACCACGAAACACTGTGCGTGGACCAGGGGCGGAGAGGAAGGAGGGAGGTGGGCTGGGGAGCCTTGGAGTTGCACAGTGAGTTGGTCATTGTAAGTTCAACAACTGGCCTGGTAGGACATAAGGAAATAAAAACGTATCCATTGTTTTTTCCCTCTTTGGTTCTCGGTTTGACAGGCTGCCAGGGATCCCACGTGGCGATCGCCGCTCTCCTCCCATTTACACAGTTCCTCGGGGGGGGAGCAATGGGAGTGTCCCAGCACCAGTGTGCACACTCCTGCTTCTCTTTCTAGACCAGCCTGGCACCAGTGCTGCAGGGTGTCCTCATCCCTCAGGGAAAGGTGGCCTTGCTCTCCCAGGGTTTGTGTCCTTAACTTTGGGGCCCCTTTCTGCTCACAGGACATGATTCCTGCAGAAGGTAGCTGGTGTGGGGATTACCTGCATTGATGGCAGCTTTGTCAGGGACTGCATTTCTGTAGGAAAGGAGGGATTCTGGAAAGAAAACCATTCCATTCTGTCCCTTCCCTCCCTGGTCACCGTTGTTTGCTGGCCGTCAGGAAACATTTGCCTTGTGGTTTGAGGGGCACGAGTTCAGGGCAGCTGCTCTCTGTGCCCAGTTCTGGCTTCCTCAGCTTCCATTTTCCCCATCAGTAAAGTGAAACTAAAAGGTTTTTGTTACATCCTGGCAACCAAACAGCATCTGACCCGTCTGTAATGTGTGTCCAGCGATGGAGTTATTGAACTGACCGTGACAGCAGATCTATACAATTGGTTGTGGAAGCACTTAGTGCTCTGTAAGTGGGGTCTGGTTTGGAGTGGGGGTTTGTGCTGTGCCAGAGTGATCCCTGGTTAACAGGAGCTTTCCTGAACGATGGGTGCTCGGGCTGCTGAAGGCTTTTCACTTAATAAACAGCAGCTGCTGATACCTGAGGAGCAACACAAAAGTGCTGATGGGGAGAAACAAACACTGGTATTGGTTCCTTCGCTAACTTCAACTTGAGATGTTGATCAGTACAGTCAGAACTTGGACTGAGGAGCCTTGGTGGTGGAATTTTGTGAGTGGAGTTTGGGGTAACATCTGGCCAGAGGCTGGATCTCCACTAGCGGCCCCACAGGTGCTGGGACAGTGGCCAGCAGTGCTCCCACAGCTCCTGCTGTAAAGGACGAGCAGAAGCCACATGGTCATGGATATCAATGCAAGAAGGAAATGCCTTCCATAAGACATTGATCATTTTAGCAGCCAGCAATACAAATAATAAAACATTTTCATAATGGAGCTGGACGATGGTGAGTTCTCACGTTCTTCAGCAGATGTGAATTCACAGGGCAGATCCATCACAGACAGTCCAGGCAAAGTTCACAACACAGAGAAAAACTCCTTGGCATCACAGTTGATGCAATTTTTACGGATGTGTTGCACATCCTGTTGTTAAAGCTCTTCCCAGGAGCTCATCAGTAAATGAGCTGCTCCGGGGAGCGGAGGGCGGCAGCCGCGGGAGCAGGTGGGAGCAGGGAATGGTGTTGCATCATGTTGTTTTGGCAGCTCACCTGAAGGGCTTAGAGCTGTTCCGACCTCTGCAGCAAAAACAGGAGGGAAAATTATGAGGGAAATGAGCTGAAATTAGTGTGAACTGGCGGGAGCTCTGGAGTCATCAAGAGGTTGGGAATTCATCGCTGTTGTAACAGAAGTGATTATAGTAGAACCAGGGAAATTGCTCACAGACTTCAAAATCTCCTGTAACTTCTTGCAGCATCTCAGTTTTGATGATTTCAGCCTTGGGGATGAGCGCAAGGGTTGACTGGTCCAGGCTCCAATTCCCCAGGACTTGCCTGAACTGGTGCCATTTATGATGTAAGACACCAAAGCTCCTAATTCCATTTGTACCCAAACCCATGCCCAGGAAAAAAATATCCCCCAAATCCTTCTTCCATGAGAAGGATAGTCCTTTTCCCCTTCTGTTTGCACCGTGGGGTCAGTGTACCCTCTCTCCAAGGCAGCAGTGGTCTGCACAGAGCCGGGTACCAAGCAGGGGAGCTGGGCTGAGCCATCAGCAGCCCTGTGTAATCAATTGTAGTTGTTCCCGTCTGCAAAGCTGAGAAGGTTGGACAGATCCAAGAGATTGCAGAGGCATACGGCTCTATCTTGCTTTATATAAATATTTGAACAGCAAGAACATTAATTATAGCAGGTTTGTTTCTTCCCCCTCGTTGGTTCGCTGCCAGATTTCAGTGGAAGAAAATAGTGACAGCTCACTCGGTATCGGGAATTGCGGCTCAGAGGGCCCGTGAAGCTCTTTCATTTGGGATGTCGGGAGAGGGCCCGACCGTGCCGAGAGCGGGTGATGCCCGAGAGGGCCACGGCAGGGCCGCGCAGCGATGGGGGCACGGGGCGGGACCCGCTC
>NW_021939798.1:12066625-12096041 GCF_001715985.3 Manacus vitellinus
CTCTCTCCTTTTCCCTGGATATTCTTACATTTCTTCTGTTACTTATTTATACGATCACAGCGCCCAGAAATCTGAATGGAGAGTGGAGATAAATGGCGCTGGCAGGTATCCACAGCTTTGTGAGGGAAGAATTGTGTTAACTGGATCAAAATAAAGAGCATGTCCCCTCCAAAGCACCACAGTATATGCAAATAAATCTGCACGGCCTCTGTCTCCTTGGCTCGGGCCTCGCAATTATCCCAGCATTAGGCATTTACAATAACTCTGGAACATGCTTTTAGGCAGCGCTCCTCTTTCCTCTCCCTTTTCTGCTACTTGAAGCAAGCTCTTCCCCTGGGAAATCCGCATTGTCTTGTGGAAACAGTGAAATCCTCCCTGGGTGGTGCTGGCTCAGCTCACGCTGGGGCAGCAGCAGAGTCCGGGGAGTTGGTTAACTTTGCCACTAAAACGTCCCCCCGAAATTCCCAGTTCACTGCTTAGAGCCAGGAATACAAGAACAAAGGTAATCTGCAGGGCTTTCAAGGGAGCAGGGGTTTGAAGGCTTGATTGTAATTAGCATAATTAGGGGTGAATTTTATTTTTGCATGGATAGAACTGAAAGCAAAAGAAGCAAAATAATCCATTGATTTAAAAAATTAAATAAACACTAGGAAGAAAGGTCCCCTTCTCCAGACTGGAATGGGCTGAAAAGCAAACATTCTTTTTCAGGCTTTGCTGAGAAATCACTTTTTCCATCTAAGGAATTTTTTTTTAAAGTGTTGCATTTCGATTGATTTATTAATGAGCAGAAACCCAGGCATGAGGTGCCCCTTCTCCGTATGGATTGTAAAAATCCACCATTCAGCTTCTGGAATATTCTCCTCCCTTAAATCGAAGGTAACATTTGCATCCTTGAGCAGCGTCTGCTTGGCTCTAAGTGATTTGTTGTGTTTGGCTGCTCGGAGCTCTGTGTATCTTATTCATCAGCATCAAACTGCTCATTCTGCCCCCACTCCTTCCCTGCAACAAGAAGTCACAGAGAAAAACTGAAAAGCCTCGTTTGGGTTTACCTGAGCAGCTACACCTGTGTGGAGGTGTCAGCTGTGGAAGCAGATTGTTTGTCTGCTAGCTGGAGGTAGATGTGTGTCACATTCCAGACTTTGGAGAAAAGAGATTAAAACACCCATTAATTCCCTACAAACTTCTGATTATTTTTTTTCCCTTTCCCATTTACAATCTAAATAATTAACTCGAGAATTCTGGGTTTATTTTGTTTTCCTTTTGCTTCAACTCACAGCACTGGGGGGACCCTTCGGAGGTTGTGGGGCTGTTTTTCTAATGTCCCTCTTGCTGGCTGGAATCGCTCGGCTTCCCCTCAGGCTTGAGGGCTTGGAGGGATGAATTAGGAGCAACAAAGCCCCCAGTGTGGTGAGGCTTTCACCCTCCTCCTGGCGTGGGGCAGGACGGCAGCACCACCAGGGTCCCCCCGGTCGCTCCGGCACACGTGGTGTCTGCTGTCATCAACGTTTGGGATGGTGAACCACGTTCTACCTCTGCCAGGTAGTTGTGAAGCTCTGGGAAAGCAGGCAGGGTGCTGTAAACACGGATTGCAGTAGCCCCGTAAAGCAGAACAAATCGGTTTGATCTTTATTTCTCAAGGACAAACCAATTACGCCCGTCAGAAGGCAAAGCTGCATAATCGGGTTTCCACGAGTCCCTCGTCGTGTTACAGTGGTTTATTTGTCAGGCTGGTGTTGGCAGAGCTGATGTTAATTCCCAGCCCCGTCCCTGATCGTGAACTTGCTGTTACAGCCCAAGGTCAGAGGGTGCCTGTGGAGGTCCCTGCGCTCCCCGTGCCGGCCGTGGCCGAGTGTTCAGGGCTGGTGAGCACAGACCCCTCTGCTGCGTCCACGTGCGAGGGGAGGGAGGGACTCCAACACTTTTCAGATGTAAACAGCTTGTTCTTGGGATGTTGTTAATAACACGAACCCAAAGAGTGACTAACAACAATGTGCTGACTTGGGGAAGCGCTTGGATCTGCTGGTGCCCTGCATGAAAGGAGACAATTATTGTTCGTAACCGTTTATTTTCCCTTTACGACAAGCTAAGCAAAGCAAGTTTGTCAGAGGCAGAGTGCTCCTAATTTGGTCTCCAGTGACCTCTGCAGCCGTGATTGGCAGCCGGGTGTCAGGAAGGAACTTGTGCCTGTGAGATAGAAATGAGCAGAACAAATGCCGTAGGACAGCTTGGGTTCCCCAGGGGGGACAGGCTCAAAAAGGTGAAAGAAGTGCAATTACAGGAGGTTTTCAGCACAGAAAGTTAATTAGCTACTAAATAGCATTTAGTGCAGTTCAACGTGAGGAAATTTATGTTTTGAAAGCAAACAGATCAATGGAAAGCCTGTGGAACAAGCTTTTGGAAAGTCCATGCTGACATCCGTGTACTTTGTACCATAACGGCCTGAGTAGTTTTCCCAGGTTTCCCCAACAAATAGGAAGAGTTGTTAGATTTGTTACCCCTGTGTTTGTGGACGAATAGAAATGCTTCCGCATGTGAATGTTTGGACATCTAATTTCAGAAATCCTGGATAGGCTTTCATCCAGACTATCCAACACCTTGTTCCCTGGTCACTGCGATCAGTGGAAATTGATTCTGTTTGGGCTCTCTGAGGCACAGAAACTTCAAGTTCCAAATATTTTCTGCCAAAGGCTGAATTTAACACAGTCCTCAACCTAGTTACTTGTCTGTGCTGATTAAGGTGAGTGTCCGTGGCTGGCTCTGTGTGGCCACACTCCGTGGGAAGCTGGTGCTGTCCCACAAGTGTCCTTCCAGCCCTGCTCTGCAAGGTTACACAGAGCGAGCAGAAACATTTTGACACCTTTTTTTTAATACTGAGTTACCAATCTGGTTTCCTCTGTATGCCTTTTGTGTCACTGAAGTCAGCAGGTTTCACAGTTCATAATATATGTATATCGTCAAGGGCAATTTTTGTATCAGAACAATGGATTTAGGTTCCAGCTGCCCGATATTACCTCGCTCTATACAGCCACTGCACTAAATTTTTAGGCATTTCAGGATAGCTTTGAACTTTTATTGACGGATTATTTGTTTGAAGCTGTCTGTCTTAGCAGCTGATGCTGTCAGGAGCTGTTTCACCTTGCTGGGAAGAAGAGGAGCCCAGAAGGTCAGTGCCTGTGGGGAATAGCAGAGAAATGGAGAAATGCTAACCCCTGGGGAGGAAAAGGGGCATGTAATTCCCATTACATGGATGCTCATACATTATGATGATACTCATTGTCTGTAAATGATGCTTCCCAAGCCAGGAATGCTGGGGCTGTGGGAGAGCTGTTATTAGCGACGGCATAGGTTAGCACAATGGTGATGGAGAGCCAGCTCCATGAGGAGGGTTTGGCTCTTGCAGGAGGCTCTCTGGGAATCAGGTGGTGCACGCTGACAGCTTGGGTGACTGCCACATCATGGCTGTAACCTTCAGCCCCTTTCTCTCTTATAATTACATTTGTCACATCGCGTCATAAAATGAGTTATTAGATCTTGGTTGCTGAAATCGGCTTCCCAGGTAATCAGGGCAGGTCTCTGCCCCCGCTCTGGAACAGAAATAATAATTGGGTTTAGCTCTCTTTGTGCTGTAGGTGTGTTCCAAGGCATTAACCCAACAGCAAGTTGGGTCCCATTGCTGCACATCAGAAGTCTCCCTTGCAGGGTCTGAGCTCCTCTGTCGGGCGTGCAGGAGGTCCCACGTGGTGGGAGGGGGACAGTGGCTCCTTAGGGGCTACAACAGCTCGAGGAGTGCAGATGTGCTTGGCTGCTGTAGTTGACTGTTGAGTGGAGAAAATACATCAACATCTGGTCTTGCTCCCCAGCAAGAATGGGACGTGTTTTGAGACAAGAGTAATGGGAGTTTGGTGAGGGGAAAAGACTGAAGTGGAATCCCATAATCATTTATGTTGGAAAAGCCCTCTAAGATCACTGAGTCCAACCCTTCCCCAGCAGTGCCAAGGCCACCACTAACCCACGTCCCCAGGTGCAAGATCCACATAGCTTTTAAGTCCCTCCAGGGATGGGGACTCCAACACTGCCCTGGGCAGCTGTGCCAGGGCTGGACAGCCTTTCTGATGTAGAAATTCTCCCCAGTATCCAACCCGAATCTCCACTGGTGCAACCTGAGGCCATTTCCTCTCATCCTGTCACTTTTCCCCTGGGAGCAGAGTCTGAACCCCCCCAGCTCCAACCTCCTGTCAGGAAGTTGCAGAGAGTGAGAAGGTCCCTTCTGAGCCTCCTTTTCTCCAGGCTGAGCCTCTCCAGCTCCTTCAGCTGCTCCTGCTGCTCCAGACCCTTCCCAGCTCTGTTCCCTTCCCTGGACATGCTCCAGTGCTTTAATGTCCTTCTTGTCATGAGGGCCCAAAATGAACACAAGAATATGTCTATTGGTTTCCTGCCTCAGGTTTTGCTAATCCTCCTTGGTTTTTCTCCCTGTCCCTTTTATTCCTGTGGCCCAGTGCACTTGTTGTTTTGCTGAGCAGTGCTGTATATTAGCTGGCACTCTGTTTTTCCTGGATCCCTCAACCTAAAGTCTCTCTGGAATGTTCCTCCGGCTATTTGCCTTGCAATGCTTCAGCTCCCTGCTTTTGCATGGTGCTCTGGGATAAATTCCTCATCCAGCAGATAGAATAGACTGACAGATAATAAACTCTACCCTTGCATCTGTATATCTTGAGTGCCTGGGTAGAGGACTCCCCAAAATCCACAAAATTAGCAGACATCATAATGCTTGTTGTTACTGACATCCAGAATGATCTCGATATTAAAATTATTTTTGAAAGTAGTAGTCCAGTGGGTTAGAGTATTTTCAATTTTTTTCAATCAATATATATAGGAAAAAAAGTAATTTTAAACACAGTGAGGGTTTTTTCCGAATTTCCCCGTTGACTCAGTAAGCACCAGTGAACAAGGTGGTTCTATCTCTGCATCTGTCCTGTGTGTGAATGCTCGTGTTCATCAGCCCCTGTGAAGGGCAGGGGGGCACAGGTGTCTCTTTCAGATTTCACCCTCTACATCACCGAGAACATCGGAATTTCCCCGGGCTGCACACGCTGAGCCACCCTGCTCCCCCTCGGTGCCTTTTTCTGGCTGGAAGGGGTAAATCCGCTTGCCCGAGTTGGTTCCGTGTCTGTGGGATGCGTGTGCGAGCTTGTCACCAGTGAATGTGAACTGTAAACATTTGTCTTTAGAAGCATTTCCTGCAAACACAGCGGTGCCAGCAGCGCTGTGCCCGGGCTCTGCAGCCCCTCGGCTCTCAGGTTACTGCTGCTGTGTCTGAGAGCTGGGTTACGTAGCAGAAGGAATTGCAGTGGGCAATGGTGTTCTGCACTGAGGAGCTACAGAATTCCTGGGATCAAAGCAAGCCTGCCCAGCTCTACTGGTAACTCATTTCTTGGCAGTTCTCTGCTGCTGTTGGTTTGAGGTGATGCTCGTGAAGAATGAGCGCCTTGGTCTCCATGGCAAGGACTCACAGGGCAAGGATCCTCCCACCAACCCACCCTCCAGCCCTTTGCTATGCTGACCAGCTCGTCTTTGCAAGAGTTTTAGAAAATGGGTTGCCTTTGCTTAGTCTTTGAGTTAGTTTGAGTCATCTCTTCCAGGAAAATCCTGTGTAACCAGCTGTGGCTGTTATGAAGTGTTGCTCCATAAATACCAGCTGCTCCTAGCAGGCAGTCCAGCCCAAGTGTCTTGTACCAGGACTCCTGTTACATTTGCATTAACATGAGATGCTGAATGTTTTAAAAAGTGTTACATTTTGACACTTTATCCAAAAGTAATGCTTGATTTTTCACAAAGAACAGTACAATCTTCATGGAAAAATTCCCAAGACAGGTGTATAGATGTGCCTGACACTGGAGGTATCCTGGTGTCTAACCTGGAAAACCTGCTGTGTATGCTCTCTGAGAGAGTTTGGGTGTGTAGTGCAATCCCTGTTGCCACATCACTTCTAAATCCTCATCCTCCAAATGGCCTGAATGTAAGTTCTGCTTTGCTGCTTTCTCTCCAAAAACTGGAGCAGCAGAACTTCGTGCCCAGAGCAGCGAAGTCACTCCTTTAGCTGAAGTCAACCAGCCTTGGTTTCATCCAGATGGTGCTGCAGGACCAGGAAGGGGCTCGGGGATTTGCTCCCAGTGCAGGCTCCGGAGTTTGAGTTACACATTAGAATGGGGTGGCTCAAAGGGCCTTGGTTAAAAATTTAACCCACGACTAACTGGGTTGTGCAGAGCCCTGTCCCTTGGAATGCAACGACCTGGCCCGTGGGGAGATGTGGCACACAGGGCTGGTCCCTGCGGAAGAGGCCCTGGAGCCGGGCTGGGAAGGCAGGCTGGTGTGGAGTGCATGCTGAGTGTGTGATTCCCAGCCTTCAGTGCCCACATTGTTGGATAAGCGGATTAGAAAACATGGCATAAAGTGGCCTTGCAGGGGGCTGCTTTGTACCTGCTCCTGGCCTTGTCTGGCAAGCCCTGATTTCACAGCGCAGCCCATTCAGCCCCGCGCGGGGATTGTTCACGTGCATTGGCCTTTTCACCAACCCAGGGGTCACAGTTTCACATTCACTTCATTCCCAAAGCAGTGGTATTTTTCTTTTGGGATCGGGGCTGGTGGGGGCATGTGGGCTTTTTGAGTCTGAGCTCAGTTTGCATTTAAAGCTGGAGATCTGGGCTGGGTTGGGAAAGGGTTGGGTTCATTTACTGTACCTGTGGTGCGTCGAAGAGCTCAGGTGTGACTTCCCATCGATAACTCCCCGAAGTTTCAAGATTGCAAGTGGAAACCATTTTGGGTTTATAGACACAAATCCAGGCTTGGCAGGTCCACTTGCAAAGACCTAATGAGAAACTGGAGTTCGGGTGAAACATCTTTGGATCTTACCGGTCATGGAGGGAATTTCCCAGATGAGATCCCAGGTCCGTGCTGCCGTCGGAATGTACTCACACCTCCTGTCCCCATCCCAGTGAGGAGCAGCTGAGCTGAGGGCATTACTTGAGATTCTTAATTTTGCCTTCTCAAAAGTGTTTTGAGGAATGGGTTTGGCTCTGCCGAAGTTCTGTGTGCAGTTTGGAACAGACCAAAACCAGGATGTTTTTTGTGATGATAGGGAATCAATTTAAATAAAAATAACTTAACCTCTTACAGGGGCTGTCAGTTATTGGCTCCTCGGGCCTGCCCTGAATCCCCATCTCAGAGCTCTGACTAAAGGTTTTGGACGTGGTTGCTGCATGTACCTGCAGCCTCCCAGGGCTGATGTGTTGCGGGGTGTTCGCCCCGCGCTCTGTCCGCAGGGACACGTGTGACAATCGCATGACCTGCTCCACCAGCTCTGCCTCCAGCCTCGACACCAGTGCCCAGTTCCAGGAGAACAATGGGCAAACACAGAGCGCCAGATGGGATGAACAGCAGAAGGTATTTGCCCTCGAGCAGGTCTGTGGTGTCTTCAGAGTGGACCTGGGACAAATGAGATCCCTTCGTCTCTTCTTCAGGTACTGGGTCGTTGTGTGTGAGAGTTGTGTGTGCTCTGGCTCGGGGCTCTGGGGATGCTGGGGGCAGATGGCTTCTGCAGTCCTCCTTGGAAGCCTTTCCAGAGTGGTTGTCTCCAGGAAAGCAAGTGTCAGCCTTCCCAGGGAGAGACTCTGAATTACTGTTTTGGGACCAAAAGGATTTTTTTCCTAATAAGGTAAAGGGTGCTCTTAACTGTCTTACCAAAAATGCTCCAAATAACCTGCAGGTGTGGAAAAAAATCTTTACCTGTGGTACCTTTTCCTTTGCCTGCCTCTCACCAGGCTCCTCTGGAGCTGACTTTGTGTACAGTCAGGAGCTGACTTTGTGTACTGCCTTAATGTTTCTGGAGCAGACTTCTTGTGTACTTGTCTCCAGGCAAGACAAATTTTAATTCCTTCACGTGAAGGAAGGGTAAAAATAGTGCCGTTACCAGGTACTAGTGGAGCTTCTTGGGGAAAATGGTCACTATGGCCATGTCAAACAATCACAGAATATCTCAGTTGGAAGGGACTCATAAGGATCACCGAGTCCTAGGGCTGTAAAACTGCCTCTGTGCCCTGTTGGAAGGGGCAGACTGGTGCTGCCCACTGGGATTTGCTTTGCACCCTCTCTCACCAGAGTGTCCCCGTTCCTGCTGGCCCCTCGTTGCCCTGGGCAGCCCATGCAGGTTGTTCTCCTGTTGTTCCCTGCAGTGACGAGGCCTGCACCTGTGGGCAGCTGGTGGTTGCAAGCAGGGAGAGCCAGTACAAGATCTTCCATTTTCACCACGGTGGCCTGGATAAACTCTCCGAGGTGTTTCAGCAGTGGAAGTACTGCACAGAGACCCATCTCAAGGACCAGGTACCTGAGTGAGGTTCTTGGGGCAAAGAGGGGTTTTCCAGCAGATGTTTCCCACTTGGGTTTGTGTTTTGGAGAAATGAAGCTTTGAGTTCACGTCACCAAGTCGTGCAGAAAGCTGCAATGTGTTGGATGTTTAGGATGGAACTCTGAGCCGGACGTGAGGTCTCTCTTGGACTTGCTTGTCCCCATCCATTCCTGTTCCACCTGTGGAATGTGGGGGAAGATCATCCAGAAGACTTGCTTAGGTAGTGATTTTGCTAGAGCTGACAGGTCAGCACTGCCCTTTAAGCGTGGAAGGTGGCTGGAAATCTGCAGTGGTAGGTCAGAAATTCAGTCAGAGCCTTTCATCCATCTTATGGCACACAGCTCACGGCTTTGGAGAATGTTTTGACAACGCATCTTGCCATATTTTGTTCAATCTACATACAAATGTGATAAGAGCTCTTTAATTATCTGTTTAAGATATTGTATGTGCTTATTAGAAACAGTGATTTTTAAATTTCCATCCTTCCCACAGAGCCCCCCGCTGCTTTTCTTATTATGGTCGCATGGGCTCACTTTTTGCATTGAGCAACCTTTGATTTTTAAATTAAATGTCAGCTGCAGTCTTGCACTGGGATCATGAGTGCCCTCAGAGAGCCTGGCAGCGCCGTTCCCCGCTTGCCTAACAGCAATCCCTTTGTATATGGCCAATCATATGTAATTTATTGCAAGCATTCCTGGCAGGGGGAAGTTTTGCTGTAAGCAGCATTAATTCAGTTTCAGGTCAGGGATAAGATTGGAGGAGGAATGGAAACTATTTTTTTTTTTAAGATGAAGCTGTTCTGTGGTGCTCAGATTTTTAATTATTCTAATCACTCTTGTTATTGTAATGGTTGGAATTTAAAAAAAAAAAAAAAAGCCAAAACCTCCCCAAGTGCAGCTCCTCAGTGTTTAATCCTACATGAACCACACAGAGAGGTTTCCCTGCTCTGGGTTTCACACTCTGCTGCTCTCTCTGGCTCCTGCCTCCAGTTTTGGTTTGTTTTCCCCCGTTCAGCAGCTCGCTGATGAGAAAACCTGCATGCAGTTCTCCATCCGCCGTCCCAAGCTGCCCTCCTCGGAGACCCACCCCGAGGAGAACACGTACAGGCGCCTCGACGTGTCTGCCTGGCTCCATCACCTGAACGAATCCGGGCAGGTGGAAGAGGAGTACAAGCTGCAGAAGGTGAGAGGTTTCCATCTGTTCTCTCCTGCTGCAGAGTGCAAGTCCCCAGGGGGAAGCTGCAGGAGTTTGCTTTCCTGCCGGGGGCAAGAACTGGGAGTGTGGAGACTGGTGTAGGAAGCCTTGGCTGGAGATCTTGCTGTGGGATTGGAGCAGATTCCTGCAGACTCCCACCTGGAGGTGTTCCTGTGTCACCTGCTCCAGGTGCCCCTGCCTCGGCAGGAGGGTTGGACTGGGTGGTCTCCAGAGGTCCTTTCCAACCCCAATTGTTCTGTGATTCTGTGATGGTGGAGCATCTCCCATCCATGACCAAGGACAAGCAGTCCCACTTCTGCTGCCGTTTGGAATCAATAAACCAAAGTGCCCAATGCCCACGGTGTTTGCAGAATGTGTGACCAAATCACAGAGAGAACTGGAGACTGCTGTGTGAGCTGAGATTGATGTATGAACTGGGCTTGATGTATGGACTGAGACTGATGTATGAACTGGGCTTGCTGTGTGAACTGGGATTGCTGCAGGAACTGCCACTGCTGTATGAAATAACGCAGGGGGAGCGCTGGGCCCGGGCTCTGAGAGAGAAGTTTGCAGTGCAGTGCGGTGTCTCCGGGACTGGGGATTAAGCCGTGACATGAGAACGACACGTTAATCGTAGAGCCTCTCCGGGGGTGGTTATTGACATTGAAATGAGCCCGATTTGTGTCTGGTCTGGGAATAGAGGGCCAGCACTTTCCCTCTAAACATGTGCAAATTGCAGGAGCTTGAATCAAGGCGTCACTTGTCAGGAAAGAACTGCAGAGGCACCAAAGCACAGCAGCGGGCAGTTCCTTGTTGCTGTATTTGGGAATGTTAAAACTGTACCAGCCATAACTTTTGCTCCTTGTTCCAGGCCATTTTCTTTGGTGGGATTGATATTTCCATCCGTGGGGAGGTGTGGCCCTTTCTGCTGCACTACTACAGCTACGAGTCCACTTCTGAAGAGAGGGAGGCACTGAGGCTGCAGAAGAGGAAAGAATACTTTGAGATCCAGGAGAAAAGGTAACAGACCATCATCACCCTCCCCTGCTCATCTTCCCCAGGCTGGACATCGCAGTGACACTGCTGGTGATGTGCAGTCTCTGCCTCCTTTGCATCAGGAGAAGCTGGAGTAAAGAAGTGAGAGGGACAGTGAAGGAGGTGTATCGGGCACTGCTGACCTCCTGAGGCTCTGGAACTAATAATAATTTGATAATAATAATTTGAACCATAGAGCTCACTTGGGTTTTTGAAACAGGCTCGTCAGTATCACACAGGGAAACGTCTCACAGGCAAGGCTTGAGTTAGAACACTGAAGGTGAAATTGGGATCTTATATTTCTTTATAAATAAAACTGTACATAAAAATAAGGAAGGAGAAGGGATATCTAATTTAAGGAGGTTGTTACTGCAAGAACTGTGTGTTGTTAAATAGCTGTGGGTACATTTAAGCTGGAGAGGGACAGTGGTGGTATTAATTAGGAAACAATCAAACCAGAGTGAGTTCAAGTGTGCCACCCCCAAGAAGCAGTGGAGAGCAGAGTCTGATGCTTCTGAGGTGTGTATCACAGCAAACACATCATGTCATCCCGTTTATAACCCAGGAGGCTCCCTCTAGTAATCCCTTGGGACAGACAATCCGCTGTTCTGGACAGACCTGCTTGTCTGTTCTTCAGGTGCTGAGAAAACGCTGTACAGGAATAGTTTTCCTCTGCAAACTAAGACTGAAATGACTGAACTGAGGCTTTTTGTTCATTGTGGCAACCATATTCCTCTCTTGGCAATGGTCTCCTGTTGCTGCTCACCTTGCAGGCTGTCCATGACTCCGGATGAACAGAAGGATTTCTGGCGTCAGGTGCAGTTCACGGTGGACAAGGACGTTGTGAGGACTGACCGCAGCAACCAGTTCTTCCGAGGGGAGGACAACCCCAACGTGGAAACCATGAGGTGAAGTGTCTGGTGCCAAACCCAAACATGTCCTGCCGAGCGTATGGACAACTCGGTCAGCCAGTCCTGGGCTGCCTGGGAATGCTGAACAGCACCCACTGTGCATCTGCTGACTGGAATCAAGGGATGCAACAATAAAGCCTTTCCAGTGCTTCTGTAGCCATTTCCTTCTCTAATAACCCTGCTCCCATCCCCAACCTTCCCTGCACACACAGGGGTGCTGTGCAGGGCTGTGTGCAGGTGCCTGGGTCTGTGGTTCTGATGGGATGGAGGATGAGCACACCCGAGTCTGCTCCAAGGGGTGGGACTTGTAAAAAGTGAGAGTCACGGTTATGTACAGTGTTAGTGTATCTTTGTTGTGCTTCCAGATACAGTTCTTTTAGGGAAAGTGGGATGCAACAAAAGGTGCTCAAAAGTTAATGTGTTAGATGTCAGAGGATCTGTGACTCTCCTGCACTGATCCTGGCTCAGCCTGTGTGGTGAGAGTTGGGGTGAAGGGATGGGGCTGTGCTCAGCTGTCACCTGCCCTCACCTGTCCCACCTCCCTGTTTGTGTCTCTGCTCCAGGAGGATCCTGCTGAACTATGCAGTATTTAACCCAGCCACTGGATACTCCCAGGGCATGTCCGACCTGGTTGCTCCACTCCTGGCAGAGATCCTGGATGAGTCGGATACTTTCTGGTGCTTTGTTGGATTGATGCAGAACACGATCTTCATCAGCTCCCCCCGGGATGAGGACATGGAGAAGCAGCTGGTGAGGCTGAATGCTGGGATCCTGTTCTCTGTCAATCTCCTCTCCCCAGTCACAAAAAGCAGTTCCCTGGGTTCCAGTATGCAAAGTCAAGCTCCAAAGCCACAAAATCCTTGGGCTGATCCTCAGGGTTGTCCCGTGCAGGGCCAGGAGTTGGACTTCGATAATCCTTGTGGGTCACTTCCAACACACGATATTCTGGGATTCTGTGATTCTATGGAAATAACTGATGCATAGAATTGCTCCTGGGTGACTGGGGCACTCCCAGCACAGTTATATCCATATTTCCTTGTGAAATAGCTGCTGTGACCTTTGGTCATAGACCCAAGCGTGCTCCTGGCTGTGCTGTACTAAACAGGCCACAGGGCTGGAGCTTTTTGGGAGGGAAGAGAACTCTCCAGCTCTGGCTCGCAGCGTGGGGGTCCCCGGGGTGCCGAGGGGTGGTGAGGGGGGTACAAGTCCCTGTGCCCGAGGCAGGGCCTCGGCTCAAAGCGTCCTTTGCAGCTGTACCTGCGCGAGCTGCTGCGGCTCATGCACCCCCGCTTCCACCAGCACCTCTGTGCCCTGGGAGAGGACGGCCTGCAGATGCTCTTCTGTCACCGCTGGATCCTGCTCTGTTTCAAGCGGGAGTTCCCGGAGGCCGAGGCCCTGCGCATGTGGGAGGCCTGCTGGGCTCACTACCAGGTGAGGAGCTGGCACGGGCAGGGCATGGTCCGTGCCCCTCAGCAGGCACTGCAGAGTTCCCATAAAGCCTCTTAGTAGCAAAGCAGCCAAAATAAATCAGTGTTACAGAGGGTCTGTAACTACAGAAGAACTATATCTGTGTAGCAGGAGGATGGAGCCCTGCTCCTGCCTCTCCTTGGGGATGTCCGGGGTTCAAAAGGAGGTGTTTCAGAAAGTACTGAACATCCACTTATGAAGTTCAGGCTTCTCTTACACAGCTGGGAAATGTCTTCCCAAAAATCACTGGTCTGCTCTGAACACTGTGGTGCAAACTTTGCTGCCATGCTGTGAAGAGAAGAGGCTTTGGCTCATCATCTGTGGGCCAGAATTCACCAGGAACTCACGTTCTCACCACTGGGCAGAACTGGAGAGAGCAAAAATTCTCACCAAGGACCCACTTGTGGAGGGTGGGAGGTGAAGCCAGAGCTCTGCCTCCACCTGCTGCACAGCAGCCCCTGTGTTCTCATTGCAGACAGACTATTTCCACCTCTTTATCTGCGTGGCCATCGTGGTGATTTACGGGGATGATGTCATTGAACAACAGCTGGCCACTGACCAGATGCTGCTGCATTTCAGCAACCTGGCCATGCACATGAACGGGGAGCTCGTACTCAGGAAGGTAAATACCCAGGGGCTGGGGCTTGGGTCCAGGGATGAGTCAGGGTGTTGAGGAAACCAGGGACTGATGCTTCAGCTTCTCATTGCCTGGATCCCTGTGCCTGGCTGGAGCCCAGGAGGGTGGGATGCTGCTCTTTGCCTGGAGGTGACAGTATGGTTGGGATAACCCTTGGCTGGGATAACCCATGCCCATGGTCAGGGAAAGGGCAGACAGAGCAGTTGGTGCTGTTATCCCCACTCCATCTCAGCTGGAGTGATGGAGCTGTGGGATGAGCTGTGGTGTGTGGCAGCCCCTGCGACGTCCCACTGTCCCAGTTAACCCTGAGCTCTGTGTTCAGAGGGACATGCCTTTGCTGAAGCTCAGGTAGCCAAACAGGAGGGTGGGAGAGGAAGCCACGGGCCACCTCAGCTCTCCGTGTTCATCCCCCAGTGAGGAGTGAATGTTTTCCCTCTCTCCCTGCCCTCTAGGCCAGGAGTCTGCTCTATCAGTTCCACCTGCTCCCCCGCATCCCCTGCAGCCTGCACGACCTCTGCAAGCTGTGTGGGACAGGGATGTGGGACAGTGGCTTCATCCCCGCCGTGGAGTGCTCCGGCCATCACCCCGAGTCCGAGAGCTGCCCGTACGGAGGGCTGGTGGAAGTGTCTTCTCCTAGACCAGGAAGTGAAGGCAAGAAAGGCCTGAAAACACGGGATGTCTTTGCCTTCCGAAAATAGCTGAGAGGAACAGGGTGTGACGGCGGAAGGGACGGGCAGGAAGGATGTGCATAGGAAAAATGTTGAAGACGAAAATGGAGGAATAGCTTGTCAAGATTCCTGAGAAGACTGGAAGGTGGGGAATGGAAGAGGAATTAAATTGCTCTACAGGGGAAGCAAGTTCCAGTGCATGGATGGTGGAACCTGAGCAAAAGGCTCAGGAACTGTGTTGACATGTTTGCATTTGGTTTTGTTAGAAACAAGCTTTTCTAGGTCTTATCAAGGACTTTTTATTCTGCCTCTGGGACTGGACTGGTTATCAACCAGAACTTTCTTACTTGCTGATGAGAAAGGAGAGCACTGCAGAGAGCCAAGTGCACAGGCAGTGTTGGTGGGGCCGGGGCAGGAGCAGAGCTGGGCGAGGCACCCGGAGCTCACCGTGCACTCTCCGCTTCAACCAGCACGTGCAACACGGGGCTGCTCTCTAAAGCCATAGAGACCATTTTAATTATCATCTGCCAGAAATAAATCTGCAGACCATTGGGATTGCAGGGAAGGTGTCTGCTTTGTCGGTAAGGAAGGACTGGTCAGCTCAAGGTCTTGTCTCTGGCCTTTTCTATAGGATATTCTGGCTGGTGTGATATTTTTTTTCCATTTGTACAGAAATTGTACAGCCCTGGCTCTCACAGCACTGCTTCTCTGAGCTGGGGTATTTCACAGACACCATCCAAAGTTTCTTCTTCACAAGGTAGAAATTCTCCCCTGTGAGGGTGGGGAGGCCCTGGCACAGGTTGCCCAGAGAAGCTGTGGCTGCCCCATCCCTGGAAGTGTCCAAGGCCAGGTTGGACGGGGCTTGGAGCAACCTGGGCTACTGGGAAGTGTCCCTGCCCATGGCAGGGGATGGAACTGGATGAGCTTTAAGGTCCCTTCCAAACCAAAAAATTGTGTGATTCTCTGATTCTATGACATTACAGCAAAGCTGTTCCTTTATGCTGACAACTACAGACTTCAGACACTTTAGTCTGTTGTTTCCAGTATGTTTCCCATTGTGTTTCCCTTGGCTCTCCTCAATTACTGAATAGTTACTGTCCTTGCCTGTCACTGCCACAGGCTGTGGCACATCCACTCCACTGTGGGCTTTAGGCTGTTCAGTTGGTGCCAGTGGTGCACCCTGTTCCCCATCCCAAAGTGAAAACAAAACTTGCCTTGTTGCAGCCGTTTTTGCTGAGCTCTGTCTGGTGAAGGTTTCCCTTGGGGTATTTTTGAAAGGACAGCGTGTTTCTCCTCTTGTCTGCTATAAAATTTGCCAACCAGAAGTGGAGCTGGGGCTTTGAGCCCTGTTGCCAAAGGTCCTTACCAAATTCAGTGGCCTCCAAAGGTGTGTCCTGAGCCAGTGTTTGTGCCAAACAGAGCCAGGGGAACAGTTTCCTTGTAGGAATGGGAAAGGAGATGAGGTGACAGCAGTGTTGGGGGTCTGCAGCCTTTCCTGGCTGTCCTGCTCCCTCTCACTTCCTCCACACTGCTTCCCACACAGCTGTCCTGGGCAGGCTGGGTGAGGCCGTGCTCACTCCCAGCTCTGCCTCTCAGCACGTTTGTACCCTCAGTAGCACTTGTGGAACCCCCTTGTCCTCGTGCAGTGCCGGGGGGGTTCCTGCACCTGACAAGCACATTTTTCCCAAAATCCTTCTGCAAGGCCTTACCCACATGCCCTGTTCCTGCTGGGAAGTGAGGCTGGAGCCGGGATGCTCCGTGTGAAGCCAGCACAAGCCAAGGGCACGCTGTGTTCCTGAGGGGAAGGAGCCTTGCCCCACTGCAGGCACCACACTGAGGGCTGGCTGTTGCGTGGCAGGACAGTTTGGCTCTCACTTTGTGTGCCTTTAATTCAGAGGATGAAAACCTTCCCCTGGATGAGAGCAATGGGGAAACCCACTGCAGGATGGCACAGCTCCGAAGTGAGCTGGGCTTTGGCAGGTGACACCTCCTGTAAGGGCTGAGGCTGCTTTGCTCTGGGGCAGGGAGTTCGTCGAGATTTATGATGTTTCAGTGAATAATAAAGTTTGTGTGAGGCCTCTGTGTGTCTGTTGCTGAGCAGGCTGGGAGCTGCACCTCACAGGCAGGGACAGTGCTTGGCCAGGCACCGTCCCCAGCTTGAGCTGCTCGTTTTGGAGCCCCTCAGGGACGTGGTGGGTGCTGGGGCTGTGTTGCTGCCCCCAGGCCCCGCTCAAGTCATCCTGGGGACGTGTGGCAGCACTGGATGGATCCATCCAGATGGAAGCTCAATGTGGTGGTGGCTGAATTCGGGTCAGAAGAACTGCACAGCAGAAAGTGCCAGAAGCACCTTCCTGCAGAGCAGCTTGGTGGCACTGGGACAGGCGCCAGCTCCCTGTGGGGACAGCAGGGGCCGGGCACTGCCTGCTGCCACCTGCCTCCTGGTGTGGGACGGGCATGGCCACGAGGCCGTCACAGCTCACCCGCAGTGCCAGGGCAGCCGGAGCTCACCGGGAGCGCTGTGAGGAGCAGCAGCACGTGGGCAGCTCTGCCAAGCGTGGCATGCTGGGCACAGGGGGAGAACAGCCCCCTCCTCAGCTCGAGGGGTGCTGGGCATGGGGGGACACGGCCCCCTCCTGAGCTCCCCCCTGCCCACAGAGGGCTGGGAGGCACCAGCAAACCCCTCCCAGAAGAGCCGGAGCTGGTTTTGCTGCAGCACTCATTCCCAGCCAGTAAAAGACAATAGGAAGAGATGAAGTAGATAATTTGGAGCATTATTTTTCCACTATTAAAATGTCATTCAGCAGTGTGGAAATCACTCAGGATTCGTTTAGTTAAAGACTCTGCACTGCAGTTTTCCAGCACGTGGAATAAGCTGGGTTCTGTTTGAAGTGGGGCTCAGCTCTGGCAGTGCATGGCTGGGATTGGTGTGCCAGCCTGAGCCAGCTCTCCTGTGCCTGCTGTTCCCTCAGGGTCCTGCTGCCAGCAGGAGACTTCAGGTGTCTGTGCTCCCCATCGAAGCCTCCTGAACCCCTGGCACACACTGACCCCACTTTGCCACAGTCAGGGAAACAAAGGTCCCCAGCTGCTCCCAATGACCAGCAGTGCTCACATCCCAGTGACCCAGTTCCAGCCTGTTCATTAGCTTGTGATGCCATTTAACTCTCATTGGAGATTCACAACCTTCTGAGCTTGTTTTGGGAGACAGGGGTCTGTGGAGCCAACTTGGAACTCTCTGGCAGCACCTGGGGTAGGGTCAGGAGCAACCGTGGGATTCCTCTGCGATGAAAGGACAGTGGGTCTCTGAGGTCCTTCTGACCTATCCCTACAAGATTTTCCCTTGTAACACACTCTTTGCCATCTGAAAAAAAAACAAGGAACAAAAAAGCAGCTGGGCTTGGTCCCTACAGATGAGGAAAGTGGATCCTAGAAACAGTGACCCTCACGTGGCGTCTCCTCGGTCACCGCCCTGAGCGTTGCATTAGCGGCAGCTGAGCAGCCAAAAATAGACCCTTGCGAAGGTAAATAGTCAGCGTAAGCCTCTTTAGCCTCAGCCTTGAGCTGACACATCCTCCTGCCTCCCGCGGCCGGGGGGAAGGGGAGCAGGGAGGAAAGAAAAGCGAGTCCTGGCTCCTGTGGTAACACTCCCGTGGTAACGCTGCGCTCCGTAATCCCAGCGGGAACCCAATCCCTGCACCGGGAACCCAGAGTGGAGCAGAGCCCTGCACAGCCCGACCCCTCCGGAGGGAGACGGGGCTGTGCTGCCATGGCCCGTCCCGGGGTGCCTGGGCTGCTGCTGGGCACGGGGGAGAGGGCAGAACTGCCCCGGTCCATCCCGGGGCTGGGAGGGGGCACGGAGCCATCCCACATGTGGGCGAGCGGGAGGGGATCAATGGGTCGGCTTCCTTCGACCTTGGCATTGAGCACTGACCACGCAGGTGGCAGTGATGTCCAGCCAAGCCACCCCTGGAGTTTGGTCCACTGGGGAAATCAGCACCTGTGAGCAGAGCATGGGCAGGTGGGGGGGCTCGGCCCCGCTTCCCCGGGCTGGGTGTGTTTGGATGTGGCTGTTGGGCTGTTCTGTCGCGTGACGCTGCCTGTCAAATGAAAAATTACAGTTCACAAGAACAAAGAGACTCACCTGAGTTATTACAAGCACCAAAGAATTTCAAACCACACGTAGCCTGTCCCCCCTGGGCTGGCTGATTAATCCCTGGGTCGCTCTGCTTGGGTCACAAAAATAGACTAGTCGGGCCAGCCGGAGCTCACGGTCACATCCCGCCGTGGGCGCTGCCCAGCCCTGCCCCAGCACGGCACTTTGGGCTCTGCATGCCCTTTATTTCACTCATTTAAACACAAACACAACGTGTGATGGGGTTTCACAGCACCTGGAAGGAAAACAGAGGCTGAGGCAGCCCCGGCAGAGCCCTAATACACCAGATCCTTCAAAATTCAGCAAGTTCGGGCCCTGCCAAAGGTCCTGCTCTGTGTGGCAAAGAAGCAGCAGGAGAAGGAGCAGCCTATGGACTCTTCCTGGGATTTTTGATTTTGTTTGGCTTGAGTTTGTCTTTCAGAAACCACAAACAAGTTCAGCTGCTTCTGTCTGCGGCCGGGGCTCGACTCACCTTGGCAGTGGCAGAGGCAGCCGGGGAGGTGCTGGATGATGGGCATCTGCCAACGTCCTCTCTGCTCTCCAGAGGCTTTCTGCAGAGGAGACACAGGGTGTGGGGGGGGGCTGGGATATGGTAAACACCTTGGTAGAGTGATCCCAACCCCCTGCATGACCCTGAGCCCTCGGCACCGGGCAGAGCCTGTGCTGTGAGTGAAGGCAGAGAGCCCTTTGGTTCTGCTTGTGCCAGGAAGCAAGGGCACCCAGCGCAGCAGGAGCACTGGGAAGGTGCTGCTGGCACAGTGGGACAGAGGGTCCCAGCCCCTGGAGCAGCCCCACACCATGGGAGTCCCCAGCCCCGGCCGGGATGAGGTGCAGCCCAGAGAGACAGGGGAAGGGGTGCCATGGAAAGGGTGCAGGAGAACCGGGTGTGGAGCAGCTTCCCCAGGCTGAAAGACGCCGTGTACCCTCCTGCAGGTCTGTGGGGCCAGGGGCAGGCCTGGCTGCCACAGCCAGAGGGTCACAGCTGCCCTGACACAAGCTCCACGGAGGCCGTGCTCAGGCTGGCAGGAAAGGGTTAAGGCGCTGCCAGAGCGGGAATGAGAGCAGGGAATTCAGCTGCTGACGCAGGTAGGATCTGCCACGAGCATCCCAGTGCAGACACAGCAGCATCACCCTCAGCTCCTGAGCTGCTTTGGAGCCCCCCACAAGGGGGGAGTGGGTGACAGACCCACCCACACACAGGGAGCAGACCGGGGCCACCCCCCATGGCACTGCTGGGGTCATCTCAGGGTGCCCACCCCACTCCTTGCTGCCACAAACATGGCCTGACCCAGCCCTTGTCCAGCAAATGGCAGCTGGAAGGATTCTCAATGCCCTGAGATGCTCCCAGGCATCACAGAGGTGTGGGGCAGAGCTGAGCCCTGCCGGGAGGGTGGCACTGCAGGGCAGTCGAGGAGGGTCTGCATGTGCTGAGCTCTCTGTTCCTGAAAAACCACTTGTCAGTGGTTTGGGTCACAAAAAGACTCAGAACAAGCAGGGCTGGAAGAGGTGGCACAGGAAGAAATGGATAACTGAGACCTGGTGCTCCTTGGGCTGCTCCCCTGTGTGGGATGGGATGGGACAGGATGGGACGGGATGGGATGGGATGGGATGGGATAGGGAGCCCACAGAACCCCATCACTTGGCTTCTCCTGGGCTTCACATACATGAGAGGAAGAGCCAGGCAGTGTTTCTGCTGTGTCTGGCCAGGGGGAAGCAGTGAGGGGAGATGGAGAACCAGGGAGGGGATACAGCCCTGCGGGAAGTGGGGGCCAGAGAGAACACAGCCCTCAGGTCTGTGCAAGCCCTGACCTTGCCAGAGCTGGGATGGCCCCTGAGAGCCCTCAGGTTGAAGAGATTCCCCTGAAACAGGGACCTTTTCCCATGCAGGTTCATCACTGCTCTGTCTGGGTTCTGCCATGCCCTCCCTGCCAGGCCAGGGCAGCAGCAGTGGTGGGGCTGTGGGTCCGGGGTCACCGTGGGTCTGGTGTCACCATGGGTCTGGTGTCACCGTGGGTCTGGTGTCACCGTGGGTCTGGTGTCACCACGGTGTGTGGCACTCCAGGCTCGAGAGCAGAACCCAGTAAAGGACTGTTTGCACCGAGTCCCTGCCAAGGCCACGTGTGCTGCCCTCCAGGAGCTGCTAGGAAGTCAGGCCCGATGGAAATATAATGGGATAATCGATGGGCCATTGTTGCTCAGCTTAATTTAGCTGCTCAGGCAGGGAATGAACGGCGTGGATGTACGTCAGGAGCCAAGGCAGGAGATGAATCAGCCCCGTGTCCTCTGTGGCACAGGGGACAAGAATGGGCACAGGCACCTGCTGGGCCAGGGGCTGAGCCCCCAGACCCCTGTGGCAGGGGCACAGGGTGTGGGGAAGTGTCATTAATGGGGATTTACTTTGCTTTGTCTAACACCAGGTCTGAAATGGCTGCACTGGGCTCAGTGTTACACACCTGCATCGCCAAAACCCCCTGGGGAGCTGCAGCAGGACCAAGGAAGCTGCTGGGTGAGCTGGGATGGGGAGCTGAGCGCTGGGGCATGGCTTGGAGAGGACAGGACACGGCTGGTGCTTGGGCTCAGGAAGGACACTGCTGCTGCCAGGACTCTTCTCAACCACAGCCCAGGAGCCCCCCAGCCCTCCTGTCCCAGCTCCCCCTCCCAGGACAGCCTGCCAGCCTGTGCACAACCTGGCTCGGAAGGCCCCAGGGGATGCCATTTGGGGACAGTCCCCCCACCCAATCCCCCTCACCAGCTGGAAGCACAGCTCTCCAGACTTCACACTTTGCCCTGCAGCTCAGCAGTGCCCACCCTGATACCTGGGGAATCGCCCTTCCTCCTCACTGTTTGCCTTCCTCGCATTCCTCCGGGCTGGCTCACACCCCACCCGGCCCTGCAGTTCGGGCTTTCCTCGTGGATTAGTCACAGCTGGGTGATGGGGCTCTTCCCTGCCCCTCTCTGCAGAGTCCACCCTGCCTGATGTGTTTGCTGCTCCCTCCCCTCTGCCTGAGCTCCTGCCCCACCATCCCACCCCTTGAGACACCTCCAAGCCAGGCAACCCCCAGGGCAGATTTGTAGAGTGGCTTCAGCCTGGATTTCATTTTTGTGCCCTCAGCTCATGCCAGTCCCTCCCGGCCCCACTGATTCCCATGTCCTGGCATCCTGAGCACCTCCTGAGTGTGAACACACTCCCTGTGTGCTGCCACTGCCACTCCACTAAGGGTGACGTTGGATAAAAGCAGCTCTGGCTCCTCAGCCCTGGATGGGGCACCTGGGACCAAGTCAGCAAGTCCCTTCCCGGGCTGTGTGACCAGCAGGAGCTCGGCTCCAGCTCTGGCCGTGCCCATGCAGGACCAGCCAGATCCCCTGGGCACCCATATGTGTTAGTGGGGGTCTGCCCACGGCCACAGGGGATGCCTGGCCCTTCCCCAGGGTCAGTGAGGCACAGAGCTGGCAGCAATGGGCTGGGGGAGACCCAAAGCACCCTTTCCATGGGGTTGGCCCGGCCCCCAGCCCCGATTCCCGCTGGCAGCTCCCTGGGATGCCCCAGCACACAGAGATGCCGCAGACCCAGCGCCAGCGCCCTCCCCACACTGCCTTTTATGGCCCTGCTGCAGCCACTGCCCAAACATGGCTGCGGGATGGCGGAGCTGGAGCCTCCCTGGGGCTGGCCCTGAGGCCGCTGAAGGTGCCCCAGACAGCCCAGCTCAGGCAGCCACGCTGGGGGAGCTGGGGCTGAGCAGCAAAGCGTCGGTGTCACCAGCACACCACTCACCGGGGGCTCTCCAGGCACCCTGCAGCTCATCCCCGTCCCTCTGCCCTCGCAGCTCCCACCCCTGCCTCAGACAGCCCTGCCCTGTGCTCCAGCCTGTCACTTTGCACCCCAAACCGCAGGGTCCCTGCAGACCAGCACGGCACAGCTCGCACCCAGCCACGGCACACGCAGCCCTGGTTTTGCTCCCAGAGCTGCTCTGAGCAGAGAGAAGAGGGGCCAACGGGCACTGCCAGCCCCAGCAACCCTCCTGTGCCCCCTGCCCGGGCAGGGCTGGCAGGGAGGATGCGCCTGCCGAGCGGCTCAGGGTGTGTCAGAAACCAAATGACTCAATGGAGCCCACAGTGACACCCCCAAGGGCAGCTCCTGCCACTGCGGGGCTCCAGTAGCTCCTCACCTCCATCCCAGCCCCATCCAGGCTCGAGCTGGTCACCACAGGCTGGGACACAGGTGAGACCCCGTGGTCAGTGCTGGCCGTGACAGGGACCCAGGAAACTGGGTGTTGGGGCAGAAAGGGAGCGGGGGCAGGAAGGGGGTGATGGGCAAGGCAGCAGCAGGGGGGAGTCCAGGACTGAGCCCCGTGTTGCACCAGGACTCCTGATGTCCCCTCCAGCATGAGGAACACGAGGAAACTGCCTGTGCTGTATTTCCTGGCTGCGGGCAGTAAATCCTCGGGGCCCAGGACAGCAGTTGTTGTGTTTGTGATGACAGAGCTCCATGAATCAGCGCTGCCCTGTGATCCTGGCTGCCTGGGCAGAGTGTCAGCATTGCCACGGGGGACCCCCCACATCCCTCAGCAGTGCCAGTGCTCCTGGGATGGGCATCCCTGCCTCGTGCTCCAGCCCGTGCCAGGATGCTGCTGTGCCCAGTGCCAGGGCAGCTGTGGGGGAGTGGCAGAGCCAGGGTGTGTTCTGGGGAGTGAAGAATTGAGCTCAGGAAGCAAAGCATCTCTCGTGCTGCCCGTGAGACAGCTGGAGTTCCCAGAACCTGCTCAGCATCCCCGGGGGAAACCAGACAGCAAGCAGCAGCCTAAAAATAGCTGCCCAGGGCACATGCAGTCGCCTGAGAGAAGGGGAAGTGAAAAGGGAGATGAGCTGCAGCTTTCCAAGGAACAGACCCCAGCCCTGCTCACTTTGCCACCCCCCATGGGTGAATGGCAAAGTCTTTGCTGCAACACCTTCGCCTGAACGTTTGGCATGAGAAAGCATCTGAGGGTCAGGCACTAACACCCACAGAGCCCAGGACAATGTCACTGTGGGATGGGATCACTGTGCCAGGTAGGAGCAGTGCAGAATCCCAGGAACCACTTTGAGTCCCCACTTGGCTCTGTATAACCAAGTCCAGGTAGTCCAAGGCAGGGCAGAGGTTGCAGGAGCCAGTCTAGCCTGTCAGCAACCAGTTGTGTCTCCCAGTTGTGCTCACTCAGCTCCTGTGTGGCTGTTCCCAGTCACCCAAACCCAGCACGAGCAGTGCAGTGCTCAGCCAGGAGCCCAGCGCCTGCTCTGCCCTATCCAGCACCCATGTAAAGGGCTCATAGATCATCAGCCCTTGGGTTTGGGGAATTTATAGGCCATGAAAATGTCTTCCCTACCCAGGGCTGAGCCTTCTGCAGCAGCAGAGTGACCTGTGCTGGGTGTGGGTGCTGAATCCGTGCCGGAGCCCCATCAGCTGGGACAGGAGCAGGGACAGAGAGCGGCCCCCAAGTGCCTTGGACTGAGGTCCTGCCCTGCAGACACCGATGGGCTCCCAGCCCTGGGCAAAGCATCCACCTCCTGAAGGGTTTAGTGCAGTTCGACTTGGGTCAGACTAAGCAGCTTTGGAGCAGGGAGCTCTGGTGACGGCACAACGAGCGGGCAAACAGCAGGGCCAGGAAATCTTTCTTTGAGATCATAAACACTTGGTGTGCTCTGCCGAGGAGCTGAAGTGCCAGGGCAGTCTGCGGGCTGGGCTGGACCTGCCGAGGCGCTGAACGCGAGCGGAAGGAAGGCAGAGGGAAGGGCTGAGAGGAGCTGTGCCGCTGCCTCGGCTCAGGTGCAGGGAATGGAAACTGCCTGACCACAGAGCTGCTTCCTCCCTCCCCGCACACCAGCGCCCCGTGAGCCGGGCAGGAACCCTGCGAGCCATCGCGGCACAAACCCTGCGAGCCCCGGGCAGGAAACCCTGCGAGCCCGGGCACAAACCCTCGCGAGCCCCGGGCAGGAACCCTTTGCCGAGCCTCGGCAGGAACCCTGCAGCCCCCCAGCACAAACCCTGCGAGCCCGGGCACCTCTGCCAAACGAGGCTTTTCTGTGGCTGGCCGGGTGCTGTCGATGGCTCTGCTGGAGGGGGAAAGGGCAGGGGCTGAGTCCTTCACTCCCACACAGCAGCACTTGGCCAGGTTGGGGCTGTGCAGCCTCCCCATCCATGGCACAGCTGCTGGATCCACCCCTGCAGCTCCCAGCTTGCTCCCAAGGGAACCACGTGCCTGGAGCAAGGATCCCGTAGCCTTTCCTACGAGGAGACCCCAGATCACGGCCCCAGACCCACCCAGTGCATGGCACAATGCCAGTCCTGGCTGTTCCATGACAGCCACAGCTCACGGTACCACCAGCCAGGACTCTGCAGCCCTGGGGACGCTGAAGGGCCTGTTTCTCACAGCCCTCAGAGCCCGAGGTCCCCATCCCTGCAGTGCCAGGCAGCACCTCCACAGTGCCCTGTCCAGGGCTCATCTCTGCTGTGCTGGGTGGTTTGCCCGTGTGCCAGCTCCGCCGTGTGCCATGCCCGGACCAGGAGGTGGGGCGTGTGCTGACAAGGCCCTCGCTGCTCCTCTTCCCACAGCTCCCCGAGCAGTCCCAGCCCAAACCAGCAATTATCAGCTCTCTGTGGGCGATCACTGATCTCACCACTGCACAGCCCGGGGAGGGGAGGCCGGGATGGCAGTTTGGATCAGCGCCAGGTGGCATCGAATTGCTCTGCCAGAGGAGCTGATCCCGGCCCTGGCAGCACCGGGTGCTGCACAAGCAGCTGTGGGAGCAGAGCACAGACAGAAAAGTTCCCGGTACCCACAGAGCAGGCTGCAACTGCCCTCAGCTCTAATCTTAGCAGATCAATCAATCAATCTTTGTGCTTAAATAGCTTGGCATGGCCAGCCCACTTTCCTCTGCAGCCAGGGAAGGCCTTACAAACACTTCTCCCTCCCAGGAAGCATTGCCTGTGTGGGTGGGAGGCAGGAGAGCTCGTTTGTGGGATGAGGCGGCTGCACCCCTAGGGGTGCTGTGCCTGGACTAAGTCCCTTTTCCTGGGCTCAGCCCAGCTCCTGCCCAAGAGTGAGAAGTGGCACTGAGTGCCTGGAGGCTCAGAGGGAGGAGTGGGCATGGGGCCATCCCTGCTGCAGGTGGAGGAGTGCATGGACCTGAAGAGCATCCTCACCACCGCCACGGGCAGATGCAGCCACGCCGGGACACACAGAGACCCAGTTCTGATGGAGAAAATCTCATAATTACACTCAGCTGCCAAGGAACAGCATCGGCTTAAGTGATAAGAGGGGGAAGAGCACCAAGGACAGATCTCTCCATGGCTGCTTGGAGCCGAGGGGGATGATGGGGAAGGTCCAGGGCAGGGTGGGGCCAGTGACAGGCATCAGGCTCCCTGTGGTATGGGGGAAGGAGTTCCCATCTCCCTCTGCCCCGGGAGGTGGGAATGCTTCCAGGGTGGGAGTGCATCCCAGACAGCCTGCATTGCTCTGGGAATGTGAGGCAGGCAGGACCTGCTCCCACCAGCTGGGTGCTGAGCCCTGTGCTGTGGAAGGAGGGTCACAGCCAGGGACGGAAGGACTTCAGTGCCTCTTTCCTCTGAATTTCCCCCGACTTGCCTGGCTCTAAGAAGATTAAAGACAGATGGTCTCTGAGGCTCCCTCGATGGCACCCATGCTTGAGGCTGGGGGGAAGGCACAGTGGAAAAGAGCCCTGGGGAAGGGGGGTTATTCCCAGCTAAGACCCCAAGTGATGGAGCCCAGTGGGAACCTGCTGTTACGTGCTGCCCTCCCTGCTTGTGCTGGCTGCAGCTCTGCAGAGCAGGGCTGTCACTCCTTCTTCCCTGCAGATGAGCCAGCCTGGGAGCTCCAGGGGTGAGGGGAACCCAGCCGTGTCCCCAGAGTGGCTTCTCTGGGTAGTGCTGCCATGTGTCCTCTCGTGCCTCGGCCCCTCCATCGGCTGCACTAAACCAGCTCTGCTGTGCTGTGTTAAACTGCTGTGGAAGCACAATGAGTGCTCCTGCAAGTATCTCGTTCCTGGGGATTCTGGAAGTGGCACTAGAAAAAAGCATTCACCCACCACAGCCCCGTGTGCCCCAGCGGCAGCGATGCACTTGTGAAGCCATTTAAATTTCCACGTGATGACCCAGTTCAGGGTGGTTTCGCCTCTGGATTTTCCCACTGCTGCTGCCTCTGGGTGGGTGGTGGCAGCTCCAGACCTCACTGCCGTGCTGGATTTTAAGGCCACCATGCTGACAGCTCCAGCCTCAGGTGCTCAGGCTCATCCTGAGTGTTACAAAATTCTGGGCACTCGGTGTCTGAGGATACCTGTGTGTGCTCACTGGCCCCGGATGTTTTACTGATAGCTTTGAAGAATGAGCAGTTTTGCAAAGGGATTTTTGCTGCTGCCTGTTACACTGGGGGCAGGGCACATCACTTCAGCTGCTGCAGCAAAGGTGGTGGGGATGCTCCGGGAGGGGGTGGAGGGGCAGGTTCAGTGCATGTGTTGGAGTAAATTCCAGCCCAGCTGCCAGACTTGACTCTTCCTCACCATTTTAAAGCCAGCAATCACTGAGCTTCCCCGCACCAGCACTGGGGCTGAGCTGGGAGGCAGAGGGGCAGCCTGTATTTAGAAGGAGACAATAATTGCAAGTCAGATTTGCTTGTTCAATACTCTATTGACAGATTTGCCTTGGCAACCTGGAACAGGGTTTCATTGTTCACATCGTACTTCATGGCATCCTATTGATTGGGTGGGTGGGTTTAGGTTTTTGTGGGTTTGCTTTTTTTTGTCGTTTCTTTTTCCAAGCCTACCTACTCATCCTTTTCTTGTCTTTCTCCAGCACAGTATTGACCTCGACAAGGGCTGTGTTATACTCTGTTGTTCAGACTGGCCACAACTTCCAATGCAAGCCAGTGCTGACAAAAGCAGAAGGGCAAATCCTGTAGCCCAGCTGGCCAAGGCTGCAGGCGGCCAGGTAGGGATGAATGGGGCCAGTGCCCTCCCCCCGCTCCAAGGACACGGCAAAGTCCGTTTCTGGCCTGCGGGAGCGGCCTTGAAGGAAACGCTGTAACTATTCATGAATTAACTTTCTGTTATGATTTGGTGCTCAGCCTGGCGTGCTCCTGGCTCTGTAGGCTCGGGAGGAACCGCTGGCCTTGTTGGGGCGGAGGGGAGGAAAAGGCAAGCACCCAAACTGCAGCCTTGGAGTCGCCTTGGTGGAGCTGGAGGATTACAGCTGGAAGAGAATTGCTGTTTTAAATTGCTAATAATGATACAGACTAATGAGCAACATCAGAAATGATGGCACGTGTAATCAGTGCTGCTTGATGGCAAACATAGAGCAAGGCTGCAGGAGCTACTGGCGTACAGGGCGAGGGGAAGTGGAGCATCTTGTTCTGGAGAGGCGGAACCCACCCCAAGCGAGGCACTGACACAGAGCTGGCTCTGGCTCCGGGGTAAAAACTTTATAAATAATGATGAAAAGGATAAACCTAGACAGACATCAGCTCTGGGTACATGGAGGGAATAGGGCCAGCAAGTATTTGAGGGGAAATTGCCTTGGTATGCTTCCTAGCACCTGCAGGAGGCCCATCTGTCTCCGACTGTTAGAGGTTTTGTCTTACAGCTGCACCCCAGCAGCTCCCCCTCGGGATCAGGCCCCTGCCTGGGCATACAGGAGGTTGAAGCCCCCAGTCCTCCACCTCGGACAGGATCTTCCTGCTGAAAGCAGCAGCAACTATTGCTGATGCTCTGCAGAGGAAGAGGAATCCCAATTTTTGGCCAGGTGTGCGGTGGAGGGGAAGGTACCCACCAAATGTGTGTCTGTACCTGCCTGATCCACAGACAAAACAGCAACAAACTGCTCGGGACCAACCTGCTGCTTTCTTGGCTTTAAAGGCAGCAGTTGGCTCATGTTCCTTTTGGTTGGAAACCCCTTTCCTTGTCTCTTCTCTGTGATATGCCCCAGCCAGTCAGGAAAAGGCAACAGTTGGAAACGCTTCCCACTTTCCTTATTTAGGCTATTTTATGTGGTTCAAATAAGGTGTCCTCTTTGGGCCTGACAAAGGGAAAGATGTATCAGTTCATGAACTGCTGCTGCCTGAGCAAGGTAAGAGACAGAAAATCACCACCATTACCATCATTACTGCGAATCATGTGCAATCAGCCCCGTAACAGAAAGCAGATGAAGATCCTGCAGGAACCTGCAGGACGGGAGCTGCTGCTGAGCTGTGGGAGCCAGGGGCCAGGCAGTGATTAAAATGCTTTTAATATTGGTTTTCAGTGTTGCTTTCACTTTTTCTTTTTTTTTTAATATATATTATATTTCATCAACAGCCTCTAAAACTGCTTCTGAGGCAGGTTCTACAAGATGCCAAGGATGTTTGGTCACACATTTAAAAATATATGTATTTTTTCTATATATGCAGCCAGCCAGACTTTGCCCTCCTCGTCGCCTATTCCCGACTGTGTCCTGGGAAGAGCAGAGCTTTCCTCGCCAGGCTGGACCAAGACCTGGACATGCTCTCCAGCTTACCCAGGCAGGGGAGGAACTGCACCAAATCATGCTCGTCCCTGGGCATTTAGTTTATTGCGAGCATTAGCGGTTTGTGCTCGGCTTGTCTCCTCTGGCAACAGGAGAAGCTGGAAATGTCAAAGGGGAGGGTTAACAAACTCCACTGGCATAAATTTCAATGAATGTATGTTTCTTAGGAAAACCACTAAGTTAAAAAAAAAAAATTAAATCTTCCTGTGTGTGCTTTCCTTGGGCTGCTGTTCACAATGGATAATAATTCTTACATTAAGCCCCTTCGGCCCTCCAGGGAAATCAAAATTGTAATATCAGTTTGCTTTTTATTGGCTCGGCTCTGCGATCGTGGCGGCTGCGTCTTTGTTAGGGGCTGCGGCGCGGTGACATTCAGCGGTGCCTCCCGGTGTGTCCCCTCCGGGTCC
>NW_021939798.1:12101336-12110920 GCF_001715985.3 Manacus vitellinus
GCCCGCCCCGGGGCCGCCGGCCCCACAACCTCCTCCAAGGTACTGGTGCCCCTTCCCCGGAGCCCGTGTGCCCCTGCCCGCGCCGCGGCGGCCAAGCCTGCCATCTCCACCGAGGGGACGCCGGGACAGGGCCGGGCACAGTGGCCATCCCTGCCACGTGGGGTGACCTCGCCGCTGCTCTCGCCCCGTGGTCGGGGGCTGCCCCAGGACCTGCGGGCGATGGGACACGCCAGGATGGGACCCGCCAGTTACTCAGAGTTATAGTATTATATTTTAACAGTGCTAACTTGTCGAGTGATTCTTGCTCCCGTTTGTACGTGGTGTTATTGAAATGTATTGTTTGAGCTGAAAGCTGGTCGCTCCCTGGCCACGCTAATATATTTATTTGTAGGTATTTATATAATGAAATATAAAGCCTAGATTTATGGAGTCCCTAGATCACCTTATAAACTATATCAAACGACTATTTTCTGTTCTCCTTTTTAACCATTGAGCATTTGTTAGTCTCAGCCCCTTGCCCTCCCCACGACCCGCAGGACCATACCCGTATATATTTTTTGATACTGTACACATGTGGTGTTTCTATGTGCAAAAAAAAAAAAATGGTTATCTAAAGCTAAACGAGCTATTATAGAAATTGCTGCTATTAGAAATGTCTAAACTATAAGCTTCCAATTATTAATTGCTTGAATGTAAATATTAAATGGAGATGTTGAAAGTGCATTTGATGTTCTGCAGCTAGTGTAGGTCGGAGTGCAAAGCCCAGCTGCTGCGAGCTGCCAGCGGCGCGTCCTGGTCCGAGGGCTGTGTCATGGGGAAAGAAATGTATCATGCAATCATGGCAAAGGACTATAAACCTTTACAAAAACTACCGGGATTTGGAGTGCGTTTGTTGCGGCACAGGGATGGCAGGTCTCTGTGCGGCCAGGCTGCGGCCAGGCTGCCCCACAGCAGGTACCTGCAGGTTAAAACATCAGCTCTCAGATGAAGCATATTGAATATAGTTCTGATTTTTCACCCAAAGAGTGTCTTGCCCACAGTGCTGAGGGCGCCCTGTGTTCTGGGTGGGCAGCGAGGCTGTGGGAGCCTGTGGTGTGGTGCTTCCCTCTCCCCACAGTGCCAAGGCAGGGCTGGGCTTCTCCAAAATGGGCTGCGTGAGGTCTGTGATGGGAAACTGGGAAAGCTGTGGAAGCACAGGCTGGAAAGGCAGCACAGGGGATGATGGGTGATCGCTGCCATCCATCCCAGTGGCGCCATCCCAGTGTTGGGGAGGGTCGTGGTTAGATGAGAAGTTGAACAGAAAGGAAGATGGTCCAAATTCCACCAAGAAAGTTGCAGAGGTCTCTGAAGGAGATTAATAATTCGTGGAGTCCACTGGAAAATAGAGCACGGGGCTAATTCTTTACAAAATGGCTCACAGGGTGGTGGCAGCCCAGCAGTGGAGCCCCTTCAGCCCATCTGCAGGCGACCAAGATACAGCACATGATCCCCACCCCCCCAGTGACCCCCTGTCACCTCCCCAGAAACAGTCAAGTGCCTGGGCAGTGCTGCCCTCCAAACCTCCTGCCAGCAAAACACTGCCAGCCTCTTGGGCTTTTGCTCAAAGTTGATTTCTCTTCCAGCAAAGATCTTGGTTGAAATATTGGCGCGTTGATGTGTGTGGTCTGGAGCTTCAAGCTTGTGAGAAGCAGAATTAGTTTGTTTGGGTAAGGTGGGCCCTACAGTGATACCTGAGCTACTTGAGGTGTGGGTGAGTGGCCCTGTGAGAGCCCGAGGGCTGGGGGGCACCCAGCAGGCTCAGCCCTGGGTCCTGCTGTCACATGGTGCCTGTCTGTCCGGGCGTGTGGCAGCGCTGTTCCCAAAGCACAAATAACCCCTTGTCTCATGGTGCCCACTTCTGGGCCACCTGGGCTTCCCAGGTGTCATTCTATTTAAATTCCAAACTCACTATGGTAATTGTTGCTTCGTAAATCCTGAGGGTTGTGGGAAGTTGGGACAGAATCCAGCCAGATGTCATCTGGAGTGGGTCACAGTGGGAACCCCTGCATGTGCCATGTCAGCCCAGGTCTTGCCTACAGAGTTTCTCATGTCAGAGCTGGAGCACTTTTCCAAGGTAGTTGGAATTAAATGAAGGAAAAGGAGCCAAGGAGCCAGTGGGTGTGATGCTGTTTTTCCCGCTGGGGCAGCTGAAGAGGCTTGTATCCAAGTAGGACAACTGACTGTGGACACTGTTGTCCCAGACGTTGGTTTTGGTCTGGTGTAGCTCAGGTGTGCTGCTCAGAGCGCTCGTGTTGTGGGAATGGCTTCTGGGAGCTGACTCCAGGAAGGCGGCTCCATCCCAGCTCTTTGGTTAAACTGGTTGATGTGGGCAGGGTGAGTGCTGACAGCTCACTTTCACTCCTGTTTCAGTCGATACCCCAAAGCCAGTGGACACTTGGGTGATGTTCAGGGTTGGGATGTTCACCTGCCTGCATGGAGACCCCAAAGCTGGTGGAGAGCAAGTGGAAATGGTGAACTCTGATTAGAATCAACATTTGCCTGATGGCCGTGCTTAATGTTAAAGGGGTGCTGAATGTTAAGGGGGTTTTAATCAACGCTTCGTACCACCAGGGCTGTGTGGGTGACGTGCTGAGGGTGCTGCAGAAGGGGTGTCGGGGCAGGTGAACCTCAGCCCACAAGGGGGGTGCCAGGGGATGGGTTGGTGGGAAGCGTTTCCCTGCCGTCCCAGGCTTTGCTATCAGAGCACACGATCAGAAATGATGCATTTCCCTTGATTAATTAAGCTAATGGTTATCTGAAAACAAAAATGGCATGGAAGAGGAGACGCATGCTCAGAATGCAAAATGTGATTTATGAAAGGGGAAGTGCAGCTCGACAGACAGCAGCGGGAGCCAGTGCAGGAGCAGGGCCGGGCTGCGGCTCCAGGGCAGGGCAGCTGCCAGGGCACAACTTGCTCTTTAGCCACACAAAGGTGGATGAAACCCACAGGGTTTCTCACAAATAGCAGGTTGTGTCCTTGAATGTGGGCTTGCAGGCTCTGGGCCAGAGCCTGAGCGTCGCTGCTGCCGAGAGCTGGCTCGGCAGCTTCGTTCCTGGGCTGTAGGGGTGTGAGGCTCTGGGCAATTAATAACTGCTCGCAGGTTTGCAGTTAGCTCAGCTCATTAGCATTTCTGAAAATGGAGGGTGTTGTGTTGCCAGTTTTTAAGGGAACACTGTCCCTCTGAGCATGTGTTTCTGAGTTCCCTCCCCTGTGCCCACCACCCCCGGGGCTGCAGAAGCCCCTAAAGCCCCCTCTGTGCCGGCAGCAGCCGTGGTTGGTTTGAGGCACCATTTCCCGGAAACCACACAACCAGATATTTCTTACTTTAATAGTTTGATCATGTTTATCACAACTCCAGCAGCTTCCTGTGCTGTGAAAGGTGTGATAAGTAGTTACTGGTTTAAAAGCTGCGCCCTTCCCTTGCTGGGCTGGTTGGCTGGAAGAGATGGAGTGTTTGGATATGAATTACTTATTCCTGGTGCTCTCTTTCCCTTTTAAATGCATCAAACCTAAATGCCTGTTACTGAGCAAATTAATGTGGAGTCCACAGTGACTTCCAATGGTTATCAGAGTGATCCAGGGTGAGATGGAGCGTCACCACGCTCCATTAGGAAGACCGGTGTACTCTACATTGAATGTATTTCCCAGGAATGCGTTAACCTCTGCTTGGTTTGGATTTATTCCAGACAAATATTTGCTGATGTAAAAGGAGAATTTGTGTTCGTCTTTGAGCCCTTCTGAAAGGGCTGGATGGATCCATGGCCCTGCACGGAGGAGGGCTGCAGCTCTGTGCTGATGCTTTCACGTTCTCCCATGCCCATGGGGGTACCAGTGTCACAGCAGTACTGGGCTGGATCCAGCTCTGTCACCAGCGGTTGCCGTGGCCCTGTGTGGTTTCAGGAGGTGTCAGTGTGATCCCTGCTCCACTCAAGGGGATGGAAACATCATCCCCAGGCAATGGCCACAGGGCAGCAGCAGCGTGGGCCCCGGGGCTGGGTGGAAGGGCTGCATCCCTGGGGTGAGGATGCTGTAATGAAGAAGGATGTTCAATAAACATGTAACATAGAGCCGATGTCTTTTAACCAGAATAAGAAACAGCCTCATGGGAATGGGAAGGTCCAGTCTGGGAATGGGTCCAGACTTCCAGGTTCAGACTGGGAATGGGAGAGGAGCCTCTCCTGGAGAAGGGCACAAAGTGTGGGTGGCCGTGTGCTGTGTGAAGTGGAGGATTTCCCAGGCAGTTGGGGCATTCACTGCTTTTGCTCACACGTGGGTGGGGGCAGCTCCTCCAGGCAGTCATTTTGCATTTTGTGGGATTTTTCCTTTATTTTTCCCATTCTTCTCTCCTTTTGATGTGCAGTGTCAGGGGGTGACTGTGTGACTTTGCTGAATGCGGTGGCCTCAGCATCTGTCCCCTGTCAGAGAAGTCAACAAGAAGGTAAAGCATTCATGGTCTCATTCTGGGGGGGAACCCACTGCTTGGGCTGTTTTTCTAGGCCTGCCCCCTTGAGCACAGCCGTGCACGTGTTGGCTGCTATGAACAGTTTTATCTAAAACTGGATCCAGTGGGGCTGATCCAGCAGCCACCAAGGGGGTTTACTGGGTTTTTGAAGGGGTTGGTGTCCTTCTGTGTGGGAGAGCAGCTGTGGGAGGGCAAGACTGAGGTGCAGCCCCCTCGCCAAACCGGGACAGTGAGGGGATGGCGAGAGGATGGTGAGAGGGCTTCCCTGCTTCCCCACCCCTGAGCCCCCTCGCCTCTCTCATCCCATGGGGCTGCCTCTGGTTTGAGCAGCCAAAAAAGCCTGGCAGTAGGAAATCCTCAGTCTCTCCACAGATAAGATCATTTGGATTCAGCCCAGATTCATGTGAGATCTGTGTCAGAGCAGACGGAGGGGACGGCCACAAGGACACGGCTCTGTTCACATTCTTGCCAGAAGAGGAAGGCGGCTGCACAGGGTCAGCACGGCCCAGACCAGCTCCAGGTGCTTCCAGAGCCTTGTTGAGTGACTCTTGAGGATCCCCTGTGCCTGGGAAAGCTCCTGCTGCACGCTGAGCTGGGAAAAATCCCGTTTTAGGCAAACCAAAGCAGCTCACACATTCACAAGGCAGTTGGGCCGGCAGTGCCTGACCCAACCACGGCTCTGTGGCATGGCCGGGCCTCGGGCAGCGTCAGCGTGGTGATGGAGAGTGGTTGTGTGAGTGAGAGGTTGGATGGAGATGGGGGCTGAGGTCCTGGCCCCCCTCACTGCACTCCTGAGAAGGGACCCCATGATTGCTTCAGGGAGTGACAGGGAGGGGGACGGGGTGGGTGACATGGGAGAGGAGCTGAGGTGGCTGCAACTGGATGTGTGCAGCCTGCTGGGGAAGGAAAAGAGGGTTGGTGGTGAGTTGGAAAGGAGACTGGAAAAGGAAGAGGGACCTGGTGGTGCAGCTACTCATAGGAGCCATCCCTGGCTCTGTGCAGGCATGTGGAGTCTCGTGGACACTGAAGGGGTGTTACTGCATGACAGACCTTTGGGTGAAAATGGGAGAGAAACGAGTGTCTCTGCAATGATGAAAGTTTGGGGCAGGCCCCGGCAGGCCTGAGGGTGGCTGGGGTCTCTTCCCCCAGGCTGGGACCCGCCAGTGCCTCCCGTCACCCAGGAGCCATTTGCCGGCACCTCCTGAGGTCGTTTCTCACAGGAGCCGTCAGTTCAGCTGACACCTTAATGTAGTTTAAAGCAAACTGCAAACATGAAGATTTATTTTTATCGAAGGAGCAGGCATATAAAACACACTGCAACACAGTGCAGCCTGGCAGGAAGCACCCTGGATTCCAGGAGCCAGGCTGTGTGCTGTCCCTGGGTGACTCTGCTTGGCAGCAGGCCCTGGGGTTCCGGGGTGGGGAGAGAAGGAAACTTAAACACCAACTGCCAAACCCTCCAGGATCCCCCAAACCCTCCAGGAGCCCTGTCAAACACCAACACCTTTTTACAGGGGACGGTTGAGCTCCACCAGTGCTACAGGCTCTGTCCCAGGAAGCTCCTGGGAAGTGAAGCATGGCCACACTGCCATTGTCCAGGGTTTTTATACATTGCTATTTTGGCATAAAAGTGCTTCGTTGGAGGTGAAAAAGGGGATAACCTAAACCATTCAGAGGTGTTGCTGTTGTGCCGTAGCAGCCAGGGCAAAGCCCTGCAGATATAGAAAATAAATGTAAAAGCCTTGGATATTACTAGAAAATGCATTAACAGCAGCCTGAACAGAGGGTCTGAACTGATGGAAGCTTCAACAAATGTGTATTTAATGTTGGATATAAAAACTGTGCTGAGCAAAAAATTCTGGTTGGGCCACTGTGAAGCCACATCACCTGGGATGCCTCTGGATGCTCTGTCTTTGTCCACAGTAGGGATGAGCCTGGGATGTACAGGACAAGGAATGATGGTGTTTGGTAACTGCTCTGAAATGAGGCACAGATAGAACAACCTGCCCCAGGGAAGGGTCCACCCGGGGACCCCGGGTTTGCCCCTTCCCCTCATGCCCAGCACGGGGACGTTGTCACTTCGTTTATGAAGCACAAGAATAGGAAATCCAGGATGACTCAAATGTCACACGCTATCCTTCGGCTGAAGCTAAGGGTGGAAAATTGCAGCCCAGGAGCCGCTCCCAGAGCTGGGAACGGCGAACTCGGGCTCGGCGTTTCCCGCCCCCCGGTGCCGCCGGTGGCGGGGGGGGTCGGCGAGCTCAGCCCGGGGGCGGCCGGTGGGACCGGACCGCTCCAGGGGATGCTCCGCGGAACCGTGCCACGCCGCGTGGGCATCGCCTCGCCAGCCCCGAGGCGGGACCGCTCCGCAGCCGCTGGAGAGAGCGAGGAGGCGGCGGGGGCGGCGAGCGGGGCTGCGGCAGCGGCGGGAGCGAGTGCGGGCTAAAATGGCCACGCCGGGCTGCGGGCGTGGGCTGTGCCGTGCGGGAAGGGCTCATCCCACGGGCGGCACGCTGGGGAAGGGGCGTCAAACCCAGCGGGGAGCGCGGGGATGGCAGGGGGGTGGGCAGCGCTTGGCCCCGGCACTGGGGAGAGCGGCCAGGACCCCCTAAAAATGCCCTTTGTGAGAGCCTGGGCATCGCGTTTCAGACGATAGGGGTTGGGGGCGTTCCCCCCTCTGAATTTCTGGGTTCCTGTCCTGGTGCCGCCCCATCTCCCGCGCCCCGGGGATGGATGCCCCTTCCCATCGCCGTTGCCTCGGAAGGAACGGGCTGCTCAAGCTCGGGAAGCTGCTCGGAGCTCACAGTCCCGGGGACATGGGAAAAGAAATATTTTATATTTTGTCTGAAAGAAAAAAAAATTAAAATGGAGCGTCAGGTTCTTTTTAATACCAAATACAAGCTTCGGGGAGGTTTGTTCCGTATCAAGGAGCCACCGAAGCACAAAATAAATGGTAATATTCACATATGCTTGGAAACGTTAATTTTCACATATGTTAGTAATTCCACATGGCTGAAAAATGAAGGCTGAAGCGTTGTCCTCGCTGTACCCATCCATTTGCCGTGCGGTGCGAGCCAGGCTGTCATTTTAACATCAGGAATGTGCGCTGGGTCCAGCCGTGACACTGTCCTTCCTCTGCCTGTGTCCTTCTGTCAAATGAAGTCACCACAACAGATAAACCAGGGGAGTTCATGGTGGGTTGTGCAGAGAAGAAGCTGCGGTGGTCGGACACCAGCGGTGCCTCCCCTCTCCCCGGCGACTGGTGGAATGATGCCTTATCTCGAGTTTAAGGGCTCAACCTGACCCTGAGCCATTTTTAACCCGAGGTGGGAAGAGCCCTCCCTGGATGTCTCTCTCTGCTTTGAAAAATCCTTCACTGGCTCAACGGTAGCCGCTTTCCTGATGTGTTTCCTTTTTGTAGCTCCACCACCTGAAGCAGACCCACTTTCCCAGGGTCTGATGCTTCGCTGCTTGAAGATTCTTTAACTCTCTGGACTCAGAAATAACTCCTAGAGCAGAGCCCCAACAAGAAAGGCGTCTAATCTAATGTATCCCATTTCCATATTTTGTGCTGCAAGCAGCAATTTGTGGTTCAGCAGCAGCGGCTGAGCAGGGACGAGCATTATCACAGGAATTCCTTCCATCTCTCGCCTGAGTATGTGACAAATAAGTCTCGACCGTGGCATTGTCTCTCTGCTTTCGGGCTGACAGATTTAACTCTGCTTTCTTTCTCTGGCAAGGCAGTTCTGCCTTTGCCCAGCGCCGCCCCGCCCCCCCCGCAACCCTCGTGTGACTGAGAACTGCTGCCTGGTGCCACGTCCCAAGTGCTGGGAGATGAGAAAGCCCAGCTTGGGGGTGGCACAGGGGCCGTGAAAGTAGCACCCCCGTGGCCGTGGGCTGGGAGCGGCCAGCCGGGGGCTTAGCACAGCCCGCCGTGAGCTGGAGTTCCACGAGGCGGGGAACCTGCTGGGGGGCACCTGGGACGGTGTCCTGCGAGATGCTCAGTCACAGGAGGGGCTGCGATGAGCGGGGGTTGCTGCAGAGAACCAGCCCGGCAGCCGCTCGGTGCGGGGCTTCGGGGCTCAGCCATCCCTGGGGGGTCCCGGGACCTTCCCCCGCCGGGGCAGGGTGGGTTCCCAAAGAGCCCCCGAAGTGTGACCCTTTTCTTGCTCCTGGAGAAGGACCATGGCAGGAGGAGCCACGTGCTGAACCTGCCCGGGGGATTGGGAGCCCCCCGCGAGCACGGGGGGGTTTGCGGTCAGGGATCGCTCTGTCCCCGCATCTATTCAACCCTGCCTGAGGAGTTAAACAACAAATCTCCGCGGCAAGGAGCGTCGTGTGCAGCCGCTCTCTCGGTGCCACCGGGAGCTGCGTCGCATGGCGGGGGGGGGGAGAGGGACAGGGACGGCACCGCCACCGAGGAAGGTTCCCCGTGCGTGCAGGGGACCGAGGGCAGAGCCGGGCGGTGGTACTGCTCGGTGTGTGGCACTGGTGAGCCCGCTTTCGCGTGGAACAGCCTCCGGTAGCTCAAAAGAGACACTGAAATATTGGAGAGGAGTCGGGAAGAGGCGGAAGGATGGCATAGGGGCGTGGGGAGCCCCAGAGTGAGCCATGGGGGTGCCCGGCCTCCCGAAGGGAAGGTTAAGGATATTTTGATCAGCCTGTAAACCTCTCCCAGGGAAGAAATTCAGGGGCTCCGCTGAGATTTCCTTCAGCAAACGCAGACACGGCAGGATCCAGCGGCTGAGTCCGCACCGGTAGGAGCTGGAGCTGGAATGCGGTGCCATTTTCACCGCGTCAGAAAAAAAACATCCAGGTGGGAGGGCAGAACCCAGTTTGCCTGGCATGGCTGGGAGAGAATCCTTGGATCCAGCCCCCGGCTGCTGCGACAGGAGGCAAATAGCGAGGGGAGTGATCCACAGCCTGTTGGACAAGGGCGGGCGGTGGGGGCTTATAGTGGCCCCCCCCAGTCTTAAACCTCGCACCCGGATATTTTATGTACCCCTTGGTCCACCGTGCCCTGCTGGGTTTGTGTCTTTATGGGTGGCTTTTATAAGACGAATCCCTTCCCTCCAGGGCGCT
>NW_021939798.1:12124025-12128071 GCF_001715985.3 Manacus vitellinus
TTTTTCATTGTTGCATCCCCCTCCCCGCGCCCCCCCCTCCCGTGTTCCGCTCCATGCGTGGGGCGTTGCGGGGGGACCTTTGTTGCGGGGCGGTTTTATCGCGGTTTTCGCTCCGCGCGTATTTATTTTCCTCGCTTCCCATCCGCAGGGCCGCATGGAATATCTGGTCAAATGGAAGGGCTGGTCGCAGAAGTAAGTCGCCCTTGGCGCCGGGGGGTCTGCAGCAGGGGCCGGGGGGATGCTGCTGCACCCCTGCTCCCCCTTTGTGCCAGAATGCGAACTGGGTCCCTCCTTTTATGCCCCTATTTTTTTATTTTATTTATTTTGTCCTTTGCTGGCTCTGCTCACGCTCTCCTCTCTCTCCATGCCCCCCCAGGTACAGCACTTGGGAACCCGAGGAAAACATCCTGGATGCCCGGCTGCTCGCAGCCTTCGAGGAGAGGTACAAGGCCTTTACGAGCTGTAGCAGTTGTGCTTGTAAATATGTTGCTGTCTTGTAGCTATGCTGAATTGAAGCTTTGGTTCTTTTAACACCTCTAGGGAGCGAGAAATGGAACTTTACGGGCCCAAAAAGCGAGGCCCCAAGCCCAAAACCTTCCTGCTAAAGGTAAGGAGAACGGAGCCCACACGTGAGGGCTGTGCCACAGCGAGGGGCTCTTTCTGGCCCCTTTGGAGGATGCTCCCCTCAAAGGTGGCCTCTTGTAAGTTGTAATTATGCAGCCGGATGGCAGGATAATAAAGTCACCGGGTGATTTATCTTCTTTGCAGGCCCAGGCAAAAGCCAAAGCCAAAACCTATGAATTCCGCAGTGACTCTTCCAGGGGGATCCGGGTGCCATATCCCGGCAGGTCCCCCCAGGAGCTGGGCTCCACGTCCCGGGCTAGGGAAGGACTGAGAAACATAGCCCTGGCCCCCCAGGGCAGTTCCAGCACCAGCACCCCCAAGGGAGACAGCATCCGGGACCGGGTGATCCGTGTGGAGGAGAAACCCGGGGAGACCCCCAAAAAGAGAGGCCCGAAGCCCAGGAAGGAGCTTTACAAGGACCTGGCGGAAACTCTGGATGCCTCCAAGAGGAAACTGGGGGACCCGGGGGACAAGGTGGGGGACTACCTGAAGGCCAGGAAGATGGAGGAGGCGGCGACGGGGGCGGCCAAGTTTGGCTCGGGACACAGCGTGATCCAGCTGGCCCGGCAGGACAGGAGCCCGACCTGCCCGGCGCCCTGCCCGGCCCCAACCGCGCGAGGCGGGCGCGAGACCTTCCCCCCGCCGCCTGGCCACAGACCGCGCGGATTTCTGGACCCAGGGGCAGGGAGGGCTGGGACCCTGGCGGCCCTAAGCTCCTGCACGGGGCGGTGAGCCCGGGCAGCGTGGGCAGCCTGTACCGCGACGGCGTGGGGGGCCCGGCGGGGCGGCCCTCCCTCATCGCCAGGATCCCCGTCTCCAGGATCCTGGGGGACCCCGAGGAGGAGTCCTGGAGCCCCTCTCTCAACAACCTGGAGAAGGTGGTGGTAACTGATGTGACCTCTAACTTTTTGACCGTCACCATCAAGGAGAGCAGCACGGACCAAGGATTCTTTAAGGAGAAGCGATGAGTTTGGTGGAGGTGGTGCTGGGGTTTCTTCAGTCAGATCCAGACAAAAGCTTGGTTAGAGCTTGGTGGGCCTCTCTTCTTTTTTTTTTTTTTTTATATTCTTTTTTTGCCTTTAAAATTTTTTTTCCTTTTTTTTTTCTTTTGTTTTTGGTCCTGGAGAGAATTTAGAAACTGTCCTAAATTCATTAACTCATTCTTTTGTTTTTGGTTTTTTTTTTCACGTCTTACATTTCGTTGGAAAGATTATCTCTAGAGTTATATTTTCTATTAGATGTAAATATGTTATTTAAGAAAAAATGCTTATATATATATCTATATATATATATTTCAACTCTGAGTTGTTTTATTTAAATGGAGACAACAGTGACTGCTCAGTTGCTCCTAGAAAGGACAATAAAACTGAGAACTAACGAGTTCACGCATCTGCCGCAGGAGCCGGTGTACATAACGGTGTTCATAGCTAAGTATGTGCTGGGTTTTTTTAACTATTATTTTTCATATGATGCTATGGATGGTGGAGGGGGACGTGTTGCTCCCTCGGAGGGCGAAGTGCCCGGATTTCTTGATTGTGATTTAAGGTGTTGCTTGTACAATCAAGTGTGCTGTGTCCAGAACTGTTGCCCTTGACAGTTGACGTGAGCACTTGAATTCACAGTGTTGTTGGGGATGGGGCGTTTCCAGTCTAACAAAAAAAGTAATGTCGCTACAAAGTCGGGGCGGGGAAAAGCAGAAATCCATAAAAAGGCTAAAAGTATTGGAGTGTTAACTTGAATTCCCTTTTCTTGCAGAGGAGAGGAGGTCTGTGTGTGTAAGGTTCCTGAGGGGTGATACTGAAATGCACTTTAATAGAGTTGTCGTAGCAGCTGTGGGAGATGGGACTGAGCTGAGAATCTGTTTTCATTTTGTCTGGTCGCTTGATTCTGTTCCCCCACCCACTAAAAACAAAAAAACCCCAACAAAACCCCCCTCTGTTTACATTCCTGAAATGCCAGAGAGGTTGGGGAGGGAGCATCTCACTGCCCATATTTAGTTACTTTATTCTGCTATAGAAAGTGGATTATTATTATTTTTATTCTCAATCACAATTTACTTCAGACTGTTGGAAGACTCCCGATAAAGTGTTTTGTAATACCCACATCCCTGACAAATCCCAGAGCCACCTTTATGCAGTCAGAGACAATAAATATTTCCCTTTCCTTACGCTGGTTAAACAATAGCCAAGAGGCAAAATATTCCCGTGTGGAGCAGCCCCGCCGGCTTGGATGGATTTTTTGCTGGATTTGCCTGTGGGATTCCTCCCAGAACTGGGATTCTTCCCCGGCTGGGGCAGGGAGGGTCTCATGGCCCTGGAGGAGGTGCAGCAGTTTCCCTGCTGATGGGGGTTGCTCCCCCAGCTCAGCCACAGCGTGGCACAGAGGGGAGAGTGGGACCCTGCCCGGGTTGTGGTTTGGCTGAGATGGAGCAGGTGACCCTGTCCCCACACCTTGCTCTGGGCATCAGTCAGATGGGAAGCGCAAACCTGGCAGTGCCTGAGGGCTGAACTGGGCCAGGTTCCCCTTGTCCCTGGGCTCCTGAAGGCTCCTGACTCAGGGGGCTCACAGGGAGTGACCACCAGGGAGCCTGAGAGTGGGGAAGGGGCTGGGCAAGGGGCACCCCTTCACTGTGGGGCCCATCGGCAGCTCCACCTTGTCCAGTCCCCTTCCCCATCCTTTCGGGACCCATGAGCTGCCTGGTAGGAGGATGCTGGATTGGCTGTGCAAAGGGAGCCATGGTGTCTGAGAATTCAGTTTGCTTTTCCTTTTTATTTTTTTTTTTTTTTTTTTGGAGGCATATTTTTGTAAAATTGAGATTTTTAACTTGGTTTGTACGAGGAAGCGAGGTGCTGGTCCCGGTGCCAGCGCCGACATGGGACACGGGTGGTGTTGGAGGATGATGAGGGGGTTGAGCTGTCTGTCCTCCCGCTGCCCCCAAAGCCGGAGGATCCTTCCCTTTGCAAAGAGCCTGGAGCCGCTCCTGCCCTGTCGGGGCTTCGCTCCAGCCCCGTGTCCGTGTGTGTCCCACACACCTGGAGCAAACCGTACCTGTGGGTGTATATGTGTGTCTGTACATAGCGACGTGTATCCTGCGTGTGTGTGTGTGCGGGTGTGCGCGTGGGAATTATTTAAATCTAAGACTTGTACAAAAACGATTTGGCTAAATCTCAGTCTCAGAAGTGAAGCTTAACTACGTGTCTTCTGCCAGCCGTGAATGTCCATTTGAGACCTGCTTTTTATGTCAGTTTAAATATATACTTTGTAAATAGAAACGTGTCTGGCTTCCCTTTGTGGTCCCGGGGCGAGGGGGTCTGTGTGGCCGGGGGGTGCCCGGGAACACTGTGTGGTGTGTGCTGGGGCACCGACGGGACGGGTGGCCCTGTATCCCCCCTCCATACAAGGAATCGTGGTTGTAAGAGCCT
>NW_021939798.1:12128860-12136197 GCF_001715985.3 Manacus vitellinus
CCCCGCCGGTGCAGGCGCAGCTCCAGCTCCAGGGGAACCTGCGGCCAGGAGGGGCCGCGTCCTGCCCGGACCCCCGGAGGGAAGTCAGGGGCGTTCCCCCGCTCCGGTTCCCCGGCTCCTGTTCCCCCCCGCCTCGCACATCCCCGTCCGGGCCCCGCGGCAGCCCCGGCCGAGCACACGGTGCCCCGGGGACGGGGTGGCCTCAGGTAATGCCCGGGGAGGGGGGCGGGGGCGCTCCCAGAGCAGTGACCACACGAGGCTGAAAAGTTTAAAAAAATATTTATTGATATGCTAAAAAAGAACAGTGGAAAAGTTACACGAAGGTCCCCACCCGACGTAACCATCTCCTAGTGTTTTCCTGCAAATAAATTAAAAGCAGCCTAGAGCTGGGGGCTACACTAGCGTTAGCGTCCAGGAACACTGGAAAACAGCACAGGGAAAGCAAGCGAGGGGCCAGGAGGGGCCGGGAGGCTGGGGGGGAGCAGGACCAGCACCCGGCCCTGCTCCCACAGCCCTCATGCTTTCCCAGGGCAATAACATCTCCGACTTTTGTTCTTGGAAAATAAAAGCAAACAAACAGCTGCAGTTTAAAGCAATTATAAGTGTCATACAGGACCGATTTGGCTCTCTCTTTAATTAAAACGTACAAATCAGAGCAGTGACTGGCACAAGTTACAAGAACAATTGTTTGTTTTCACCCATTCCTCAATTTCTGCCAGTAAACCCCTTCTCCTGGCTCTGGAGCCCTTCACACTCAGGCACACACCAGCGCAGAAACTCAACACAAACCAAACCCCTAAACTATTTCCATCTCTCCATGAACTCCAGGTATTTTTTTGGTACAAAATATATATATAAAAATAGACTCAGTTTCTCGGGAAGATGGCTGGATCAGCCACCTCTTCCAGTCCAATGGAAAACAACAAGGATGCTTAACCAGATTACGCCTGGAGAAAATATCCATTCAATATACAAATACTGCAGGACTTCCCACATCAGAAACCCCTTAGAAAATGACAAGTGATAAACCTGCAATTGCCTGTCTGATACCTGGCTGAATACACCGACCCATAGCAGCAAACTCAAAAAAAAAGGGGGAGAAAAAAAAAGTACACCTTGAATCCTAATGGACCCTGGTGCAAACCAGGGTCTGCACCAGCTTCCAACCCCTGTCCACAAAAGATTCCAATAAATCACTCACATGATGTGCCTTTGGGAGGCAAACTCCAATGGGAACCGTGTGCTCAGACACCCCAGCACTGCTGGGAGAACCTGGAACACTGGCTCAGGAAGGGCTTAGGGAAGAAACATGTGGGGAGTTGAAGGTCAGAAAAAATCCTGGATTATCATTTTCACCATCCTTAGACCTTTGGAATCAAACCAGCTGGTCAGCAAAAGGCACAATAGCAAGTGATCACAGCAGAGTCCCACGCTGCTGGAAGGGGACCTACCTGGGAAGGGTGGGTGATGGAGGGTTGCTGTCAGGATACCCCTGGGCACAAGCTCAGGCCCAGTGACTTTTTGTCCAGTCAGGAGGCAGGAGCAAGCCCCCACATGGAGAAACACGTGGGAGCTTTGATGAGGGCTCTGGAGGGAGCAGCAAGCTCAGAGCTGGCGTGCAGCCAGCACAGCACCCGCTCTCACAGCTCATCTCCTGCCCTCTCATAGCTGCTTGGGGCCTCCTCAGATGTCTTTTCCCCCTTGGGGAAACCAATCTCCCCATCCGATTGCTGCAGGCAAGAGCATCCCTGCTGGGCTGGCTTCCCCTCAGCAGGGCTCTGTGTGACAGCCCCGTGTCTCACTGGGGACCAGGACACCTCTCCCCACGGGTGTCACAGTGGCCCTGGGACCCTGCAGCCACCCCGCTTTGCATAGGCACAAACCTGTCGTGGGACCGGTGTCGCAGACAAGGCTGAGATAAGGACGGTCCAAAAGGCACATCATTGATCAGTTTGGATTTGCAAAGGCCAAGTAGCAAACATTTGGTGTGTGGGGCAGAGTGTCACCCCTGCGCTCCCAGATTCCTTGATTCTACTCCCAAAACACTCCTATCCCCAGCACAAGAGCCCAGTACAGACCATGCCTAGGACACTGGTTTCTGTTGACACAGGACAAAGCTTCCTTGGAGGTCGTTTGGCAAAGTAAAAGACTAGAAGGTAAACCAGGACAGATCGTGACATTTTGGCATCGTGGAGCTTGACAGAAACTGTCCTTGGGAACCTCTTCCATGGCCAGTGTTCCCTTCTCTCCCCTCAGCCCCTTCCCCCACAGAACAGCACACAGTGTGGTGCTGGGGGCCGTGTGTCCCCTGCCCCAGGCTGCCCAGGGGACATTCCAGGCTGTGCTGAGGCAGAGCTGGGGCTGCCTGAGAAACCTGTACAGGTTCTGCAGTGAGGCACCATCCGCCTCCACCCACCCCACATCACACCATGCTCAGCTACACAACACAAAACTCAAACCACAACCCACAGGACAGCTGGGGATTAAATCTGAAAGCGGAGGGAGAGCATTTCTGGAGCATTTCTGCCCAGGCAGAGCCTGCAGCTGCTGCTCAGGGAACAGCAATCCAGCCATCCCTGACCAGTAGGCAGCATATGCAGGGTTTCCTTCACCTGAGAACGGCCCCACTGCCAGGCAGTGGCAGCAGCTGTGATGGTGGGGGGGCTGCTGTGTCGGGGGTGCAGGTCAGAAGTACCTGTACCCCCAGTTTGGTCCATGTATCACTCCTGTGTGAGGACACTGTGAGTGGCCCTGCCTGTGGCGAAGGGAGATGCCTGTCCTGGTGCCAGGTCAGTCTCCTGGTGACCCCCTGGTGGGGCATCCCTTTGGGGGGACCTCCAAACCATGCAGGACAGCGAGCAGCCACCAGCTGTTCATCACCTCCAAGAAAAGAACTCAGCACCAACAGAACTAAAATGACCTCGAATGCTACTAAACTCTGCCTGAACCACTGCTAATTTTGGCTTGTAGAAATCTGCAGTAGGGAAAATACTGCAGTGAAAAAGCCATTATTGGGTGCAATTCCAAGCCAAAAGGAACATCCCAGCTGCTGGGACAGTAAAGGGAAGGCGAGCAACTGCTGAGGGCTCCAGATCCTCAGAGAACAATGGCCAAGGTACCCCCTGGCCCTGATCCTTCTCCCTGTCCTCTCCTTCCCCTTCCCACTGCTCCACCCCACCTGTGCAGGTGTCCTTGTCCAGCTTCTGAGCCTTCCATCTGAACAAAAACATGGATGATCAGTGTGAATCTAACCCAGGGAGCAGCCAAGGCAGGTCCAGCTGGGCTATGGTGGGGAAGGCTCACTTGTCCCAAATTACAGCATCAACCTCACAGGTGCCCAGCAGCCCCAGCACTGACCTACCTGCTGCTGGAAGGGTTTGCATGTTCTGCAAGACTTTAAAAATATTCCCCAGCTCAGTGCCTACGAGTGCCTGGAAACTGCTGAGCAGGAGACAGAGACAGTGGCGATGCTGGGATGAGGCAGAGGAGTGGCACAGAGGCTCCCTGGGCTACTCAGAAATTCACTTTCCTCTGGAAGTCAAGTCACTGCAGGGAAACCAGTGGATCTCTCTGGCTCCCAAGGCAGGATCCTCCCTGGGCAGAAAGGAGGCACTCTCCAAAAAAGCACCTCTGCTGCCCATCCCGTTAGTGGCATCCAGGACTCAACCTATCCTAGACTGGGTTTATTTCCCTCTCTCATCAAAAAAAAAAAAAAAAAGATTTTTCCTTAATAAAAAATGTAAACAGTAGTTCCCTATCAGCTGGAAACCCCAACGAAAACGTCGTGGGTTTCCCATCATTGGAAATGACCTCGCCCAGGGGGGTGGCTGGGCTGAGTGTACCCTGAAAAACCCCCAAATGCAGCCACCCCCCCACAGCCCCAAGGGCTGGGAGCAGCAGCTGCCTCATTTGGATTGACTTGTGTCTCCCCACAGCTCACAGATAGATCCATGGGGAGCCCAGAGAACAGAAGAGGATCTCCTAGTCCTCTCCCAGGTGGAAGCCTGGCCCATGGCAGCTCCACACCTCCCCGTGGTCAGTGAGCTGCAGACCTTGGCATCTGCTGTTTCAAGCTGTAAAGCAAAGAGACCTGTGTGCAGTGAAGCCTGGCTCAAAACTTGCCAGCCTGACACCCCCAGCAGCACCAGTGTCCCGGCTCCTGGAGAATGGCATTGGCTACCCCCACACAGGGCACGGCTTCAGAAAAGGATGGAGAGGAGCCGGGGGGATCCACAACTCGCTGGCAGTTTGGAGCAGGTTTCACCACGTCTTTCTCAAGCCTCTCCAGCTACGAGTCCCAGCAGGTCTCACGAGGTCTCCACATTCACTTCAAGAAAGAAAACCTGATGGAAGAGCTGGGCAAAGCCGAGGGTGAGGCTGAAGGACCCTCTCCCTTCTCTCACACTCCTGGGCTCAGTACTGCCGTAGGTTGAAAAACCCGACGCTGGTGGGGGACTCCTTGACCGTCACTGTGATCAGGTTAGCGGTGACATCGGTGACAAAGACGTGCTCGATCAGGCTGCGCGTGGGTTTCCAGTCCTGGCTGGTCTGGATGGAGACAGACATGTTCTGACCCACACCCGGGAAGGAAGCCGAGTCCCGGTCTGAATCCGAGCTGGTGTCCTCGCCCGTGCTCACTTCGGACAGGGCAGAGGGCTTGCGGCTCTCCGCGTGTCCCTCCTGTGTGCCGGCTGAGCCACCTTTGGCCAAGTCCCTGTCCCCTGCCCGGTGCGGCTGCTTCTTGCTCTTGCTGCCATCCCCCCCTGCCAGCGCACTGCCAGCGGTGAGCCCGGCGCCCGCCGCCCCGCCCTTGGCACCGCCGGCACCCCCGCTGGCCGTGCCGCCACCCGAGCCCTTGGCCAGGGCTCCGCAGAGGTGCCGGGGGAGGCTGCTCCCGCCGGCCACGCTCGGCCCATTCTTGACGCTCTGCAGGTTCAGAGCCTGGAGGTTCAGCTCCTGGCTGGAGGCTGCCTGGACGCTGGCCCCAGATGAGCTCGCTGGCGTCTTGCTGCCGTTGGGCAGCATTTGGCCTCCCGCAGCAAACCCTGATTTCTGGTCTCCTCCAGCACCACTGCCGGGAGCCTTTGCAGTCTTGGGTCCCTGCATGTTGAGCCCCAGCTCCCCAGAGCCTTTCTGGCTCCTCATTTTCAAGTCCAGCCCTAAGCTGCTCTTACTGGCCGCCTGTGCCTTCAGTGCCAGCCTGCCCAGAGCTGAGCTCTCAGATGCAGTCTGGCTTTGGGACATCCTGTTCATGTAGTGCACGATGGAGCTCTGCCAGCTGATGGCCTGGCTGGGGCTCGTCGAGCCGCTCTTCATCATGTTGGGCAGGTTTTCTGCTGATGACCCTCCTGAGCTGAGCCCAGCCAAGGCACCCGGTGGGTCCTTCAGCACGGCCATGCCCGAGCCCTGTGTGCTGTGCTGAGGCTGCAGCTTCCCCACCAGCTTGGCACTGCCCCCCACCTCCTTCCGGGATGTTTTCAGCACCTTTGTCAGGTTCACAGTCCTTCGAGCTGCTTTCTGCTCCGGGGGAAGAGGTTTCCGCCCACGCTTCTTCCTGGAAGCGTCTTTCATGTCAGGCTTTGCCACCAGGATCTGAGCTTTCTTCTGTGGCACCGGGTGTGTCTCTCTGCTGCGGGGACCTCTCTTTGCTTCCAGGTCACTTTCATCCTCTTCATCAGAGGAGGAGGAAGAGGAGGATGTGGAGGAAGAGGAGCTACTTGACTTAGTTTTTGCAGGCATTTCTGGTTCCTGCAAAGCAACAGAGACAGGGAGTTAAGGGCAGTGGCCAAAGAGCCAAAGAGCAAACCCTTCAGGGCAGCCTGGCCAGGGGCCTCAGACACTACAGGTTCTTTCTCCACACAGCTGATCTTTAGGGATCCGTTAGCTGATCTGATGAGTTAGGGAGCACAGAGCACAGAATTGGTCAGCAGTAGATACCAAGTTGGACCAGTGCCAGGGAATTCTTCCATCTCCTGTACCATCACCAGAGCAGTGATGGAGGAGTTCTTTTCACAGGCATTCTCACCAACCTGTCTATCACTGCCAGCAACAACCCCCTGACCCAGGGGCTGGAGGCACTGCTGAGCCCTCACTGCACTCAAGGCCAAGCCCCTCCTGGGCTTTGGGCAGACCCCCCTCCCGTGCCCTCCAAGGCCAGAGCCCCTACACCACTGTCACAGCCATGGGTTCCCACCACTGCCAGGACTCACCACGTGCTTCCTGGGCCTGCCCCGGGGCCGCTTGCCCCTCTTCCGATTCTGCACTTCTTTTTCATGTTCCCTGAAGAAAGCAAGGATTAAGGACAATGTTTGCAGGGAAGAAAAAAACATCTGGGGAAACTGAGGCAGTCAGGGACTGGAGAGCATCCCTGTCTGCATCAGTAACATTCCCACAGCTTCCAGCATCAGTGATGGACCACACAGCATTACATACCCCAAATCTGTGGCTTTTCCAATTTTTTGTGAGATTTATTGTTTTTCTGGTACAAGGGGATCAGGCAAAGGGAAGGATCATCCCTGGCCCTACTAAACCTCGCCTTGGTTATACCCCTGCAGAGCAGAGCTGAGCAGAGGAACAGCAAATGCATTCCCTACAAACTCAGTGAGTTCCCTCCCTTGCTGGGCTCCTTCCATCTCTCCTGCACGTCCTGGTCTGGCCGTGGTGGCCCAGGCTGGAGGCCAAAGGTGGCAAAGCCAAGGTGCTCATACAGTGATGTTTCAGGTCACTCCTTTTAAACAGGACTGTGTTAAACTGTAACAAATCTGGTTGATTAAGTCCTGAGTCCTGTCTGCACTCACCACCAGATCCTAATCTTGAAAAAATGGAATCCACAAACCAGTTATAATTGAATCCTATAATAAACTTTTATGATTTTTATTATTATGGACCCAAAATACTTGGCAGCTCTGTGTCTGCCATAGCCAGTTATTCTTTCTCCTCCGTGTGTGATTCCTGGGACATGAAGGCTGTGGAACAATCGCTGTTCCCAGCTTGGCTCTGGGCAGGAGCCACGGCCCTGACAGAGGACAGACACCATTTTGTTCAGCCATCCAGGTTGTTCACCCTGGAGAAGGCTCTAGGAAGACCTCAGAGCACCTTTGAGTACCTAAAGAGGCTCCAAGAGAGCTAGAGAGGGACTTTGGACAAGGACCTGGAATGACAGGACAAGGGGGAATGGCCTCCCATGGCCAGAGGGTAGGTTAGATGGGATATTGGAAAGAAATCCTTCCCTGGGAGGGTGGGGAGGCCCTGGCATGGGTTGCCCAGAGAAGCTGTGGCTGCCCCTGGATCCCTGGAAGTGTCCAAGACCAAGTTGGACAGGGCTTGGAGCAACCTGG
>NW_021939798.1:12138622-12141301 GCF_001715985.3 Manacus vitellinus
AGCAATGCCGGGTTTAGCGATGCCGGGCTTAGCGATGCCGGGTTTAGTGGTGCTGGATTTAGCGATGCTGGGTTTAGAAAAGCGTTTAGAGCTGCAGCGGGCGTGCTGGGCTGTCCCCGCTGCGGGGGGAATGTCACCACAGTGGACCCCCCGCCTGAGGGAAGGGGAAACCAGCCGCTTCATTAGGGAGTGGAGGTGACCCGGGGGCTGCAGGATGCGATGTGCCTGGGGTGCTGGGTCGATGCCGGGGGTTGTCCTGGGTCGAGCACTATCACCTTTCGTTGTTTTCTTTGACAATTACCGTGGCCGTTCGCTGACCAGGAGAGCTGTAGGAGCATTGTTTTAGCCGAGGGTGACACAGAATTGGAACACAGCAATGCACTTTTTCTTTGAGTGCATTTACCTTCCACCAGCTCGGCTCTTTGTGTGCGGCACCTCTTAGATTTTAGGAAAAAGCCCTGTGTGACCTCCCATCCTTGTGTGCCTGAGCTGTGCACGGACATTCTGGCATCACGGCGGCGTGGGCGCTTCTCAAGGGATGAGGAGCATGTGGGGCCCTCCTGGCTGCAGGGATTTGGCTCTGAGAGATGAACACTGTTGGGAATGAGCCCCAGTTCAGGTGATGCTGGGTGGGCTCCCCTCCCAGCTGTCCCTCTGTGCTGGAGTCCCTGTGCTCCCCATGAGGACACAGGGGTAGGGTTGCTGTTCTCTCCCCTCCCAGGGTGAGGAAGGGAAGGCTGGTGTGAGCAGAGGTGCTCCGTCCGCTGCTCGCTGAGCTGGTGAGGGGCTGGAAGTCGGAAGTGGGAGCAGTCCTTGGTATTTAGGAGTCTTTGTGGACCACATGATCAGTGTTTGGGGGGCTGTGCTCACAGCTTTGTCCCTGGTCCCTCATGGCCAGCCCTGCACAGTGTCTAATTCTGTGTAGCCCCCACACCACACATGTCTAGTTCCCGTCTCTGCACTGATGGGGAGCTGAGGGTGAAAAGGGCTGTGCTGTTTCCTGGGCTGGAAATCTCCTTTCTGTCCCCAGGGGTTTACTGGGAACTGGTCCTGGGCAACCCTGGGCTACTGTGGGCTCCTTGCTTTATACCCCTGGCAGAGTGGGCCACTCAGTCAGCCAGAGGGGACCATCCCAGTGACGGAGCTTCCCTGGGCATCACTGGCTGGAGCTACCACAGGAGCTGCACTGCTTGGGGGGCTGACTGGGGCGTGAGGAGATGCTCCCCCAGCTGCTGCCGAAGTTGTGGCTCCACCTGCAAGTGCCTTTAGGCTGAGTTCAGTGTTTCTGATCCCTGAGAGAGGCGTCACCTTCCCAGAGAAACCCAGGAACACACACTGAATAGCTTGGCCTCATGTTCCCGCCAAGCAAAGTGACAGAGGGGCCAAAAAACTCACTAACCACCAAGAAAACCTTTGGCATCTTAAAAATGAGAGTCAGACCCCTGAACTAATCTGGTGGAACATGATTTTGTAGCTTTTCCCAAGTACGCCAGACATCCCAGGAATGCTGCGCTTCCTGCGTTATTTAGGTAGTGAGGGCTGGGGTTTGCTGTCAGAGGAAGGGACGGGGAGCCAAGTCCCCTTTGCCTGTTGAAGGGAGAAGGGCTGTGCTGCTCCCTGGACTGGGCCACGGTGGCCATGTTTGTTGTGGGCAAATGGTGGCTGTTTTCCCAAGGCATCAGCCAATTAAAGCACAGAGATCTGCATATCATTTGAGTACCACAGCCGGGTAAGGAGCTGAGCAGCTTCCAGGATGGGGTGGTCCCTGGCCACACGTGGGAATCATGTCTGGACCCCACGGCCACATGTGGGAATCACAGGGGCACGTGCCACCCCCAGACCGGGCATTTTGGGAGGCAGCAGTGTCCCCGCACACTGTGTTCCATAAATAAATATGTGTCCCTGTATGTTTGTTGTTATCTTCCCATCCTGAAGCAGTTGGGACCCCTGGGCAGTGAGCAGCTTCCCAGTGCAGGAAAAAGAAAGGGAAGCAAATGGTGTGGAAATGCATGGCAAATTGGGATGCAATACACAGCAGGGCTCTCCCTGCCGTGTGACCCCCAGCCCGGAGAGGGGGGCAACGGGGAATGAATTATGTGGGAATGGGAGGGCGGGGGGAGATGTGGGGATCAGGCAGTGGCTGTGTCTGGACAAGGCCAGGCTGGACTTTGAGCTTTGTCATCGGGAAATGTTTGGTGGAAATGTCCCATGGTACCAGTGCACAAGGTGTGAGGAGCAGTGGGAAAGGTTGGCAAAGACTCAAAGGACATGCAAAATTTGACAGTTTTGGATTTTCCTGGGAAGAGGCTGGGCTAGAGATGGCTTCTGGGCTGCAGAGCAGAGGGGCAACAGCCAGTTTGGGCTGTCACAGCTCAGTGCGTCCGTGGGGTTAAACCTCCTTGCACCCACGGGGGAAGGGATCCATCTCACCCATCTGGCCTGGGACATTGGAGCATTCCTCATCCTGGAGCGTTTTGTCGGGGGGAGGAGGGGACCAGGAGATTGCAGTGTGTGACATGGATCTCCAGGGCATCACTTGGAGCATCCCTGTGCGTTGTGGTGGGTGCTGGGGAGCGCTCCGGGCTCGGCGGCTGCCGGAGATGGTTCCCAGGCTTTGTCCCGCAGGACCGAGGAGCGGGTCCCTCTCCGGGGGATTGATGGCCCCGGGGCAGCGGGCAG
>NW_021939798.1:12141531-12143278 GCF_001715985.3 Manacus vitellinus
CAGGGGGGACGGAGGAGCAGGGCCGGGTCTCAGAGGCACAGAGATCGAACGATGCTCCGTGCTGGAAATGCATCAAGACCAAGTACTGTGTCCAGTGTTTTATGTCCTGCCACTCCACGTGAAAACAGCCACACCGAGGTGTGTCCCATGGCAAACCCTGTGATTTCAGGAGCAATGGAAACCTTCCTTCAGATACCTCCAGGACAGTCCCTTCCTCACTGCTGTTAGGAGGAAATTCTCTCCTGGGAGGGTGGTGAGGCCCTGGCACAGGTTGCCCAGAGAAGCTGTGGCTGCCCCATCCCTAGAAGTGTCCAAGGCTGGGTTGGATGGGGCTTGGAGCAGCCTGGTGTAGTGGAAAGGGGACTTAAAGTGAGATGAGCTTTAAGGTCCATTCCAACCCAAACCATTCCATGAGTCTGTGATCCTGCTCCACACCCACTGGAGCACCCTGAGGACTACTGGCATGGGGGCATATGGAGCCTGGCACCACTGGATTCTGAGCTCTGCAGACTCTGCTGGGATCTCCAGGATACTAACTTCCCAATGGAGTTGGCTGCCTCCTCCTGTAAAATGGGCATGGATGTGCTGACCTGCACAGAAAGTCCCAAGGTCACCAGCAGGAAAGCTGGGAAGGTTTCTGTGCACTGTTGTCATTAATATCAACCTCAACGGTGTGCACAGCACTGGCCACGCTCCCCTTTCAGAGCCTCCCGCTGCTGCTGCCGCCCTGACCCCCACCCCAGCACGGCTTCAAGCCAAACATTTTCTTCCTGTTTTTCTGAGGGTGCGGCTCTTGTTTCATCTCGTTGGGTGAAGCTGATACAGTGAGTGAGTCTCTATGGCAACAGATGTTTATCGAGCCCCTGAGATGAGGCACAGGGTTGGGGAAAGGCACCGCAGCATCTGGGGTGGGTCTGGGGCTGCTGGAATGCCCTGCTGGAAGGGTCAGAACTGGGCCTGTGGGATGGGGGTGTCCTGCTGTCCCCTAAGACACAGCCTGGTTGAGGGACCCTGGGCTGCTTCCTGCAGAGGGAAGTTTGGATTTGTATGAAGGCCTTTTGCCTCAGCCCTGCTGTGGAGCAGGTCCCGTGAATCTGGCACAACTGAACAGGCTCTGCACAGCTCTGGGGTTTGGCAATTGCAGGGCTGGGAGTTTGCTGTGAGTTGGGGGGGGGTCCTGGCCCTGGCACGGCCACATTCCTTGTCTCTCCAAAATACATCACCATCCCTCACAGAGCTCCCAAGAGGTAACTCAGCTGCAGATGAGGCAGGTCTCAGGAGTGCTGCCATGGTGCAGTGCGAGCAGGCCCATCCTGGCTGTGGGTTTGGAGCTCAGGTGGCATTTCCCATTTTTGTCCACAGCCATAAGGGACAGAAAGACAGGTAGGACAATGCTGAGGGTGACCAGGGCTCTTGGAGCAGAGGCTGGAAGCGCTGATTGACTTTGGGATGCCTCTGAGGCTCCCAGGCCAGGTGGCTGCCTTGCCTAGAGCCGGGCTGGTGCCATGGCCAGCCCAGCACTGTGGCCAGCAGTTCCACAGACACACAGTGCCCAGGGAGACCCCGCGTCTGCCCGAGCAGGAGTCCTTCCAGGGGTCCTTGGGGTCAGTTACCTGATGGGGGTTAGAAAACTCCTCCCCAGCATCCCAGAACGAGAGCAAGTCCCAGCATCAGCGGCAGGTTCTTGGCAGGAGGGAGAGGAGCACCCGAACCTGCAGGGCCGAGAGGGGGGTCAGTGCCAGCCCTG
>NW_021939798.1:12143859-12150775 GCF_001715985.3 Manacus vitellinus
CTCCCGGTGTGAGCTCCCGGTGCCTGCCGCTGCTCCCAGTGCCCACTCCCGGTGCTCACTGATGCTCCCAGTGCCTGCCACCACCCCCGCTGCCCATTGCCGCTCCCGGTGCCTGCTGCTACTCCCGGTGCCCACCTTCACTCCCAGTGTCCTCCGACCCTCGCAGCATGGGTTTGGTGACCTCCAGGGAGCCGTCGTGGGGCTCAGGGGTGATGCCCAGCAGCTCGCAGAGGAGGGCGTAGACGTTGACGCTTTCGAAGGGCTCCACCACCAGCCCCTTCTTAAAGGCCGGTCCCACGGCACGGAAGATGGTTTTCATGTTCATGTCCTCGTTGTCGAAACCATGCTCCCCTTTATTAAACTGGACCTTGATCCTCTGGAGGGGAGAGTGAGGATGTGAGCACCCCAACCCCTCCACCCCCAGCACGGCCCCGGGGGCAGCAGCACTGCTGGGTGCCCCCGTGTCTCCCACCTCGCACACACTGTTCTGCTCCTGCAGGGTTTGATGGTCTGGTTGGTTCCTTTCGGTTTTGGAAGCTGATCTATTAGTGTTATACTCTGCAGCAGCTGGAGGTGTCCTCAGACACCCTTCCCAAGCAATTACATCCTGCAAGTTGCCTCCCTAAACATCAGCACACCCAAATTTTGTTGTACTGAGGAGCTTCCAATGGGAAGCTGCCTGCTGGCCTTAACATTGGACCTTCCCTTCATACCAGGCTAGGAGAGGATCCTGACACAGAGATTTGCATTCATGCAAGTCCTACCCCAAGGCTTCTGGACACTTTATCTTCTCAACAGCAGAGAAGATCTTTACACAAAGAGCTTGAATTTCAATCTGTTTTTAGGGAGACCAATCAGCACAAAGGCCTAAAGCTGGGTGAGTGCTGGGGTGCTGTGAGAGGAAGAGGAGGAGAGAGGCTCATCCCAAAGGACAGTAGAATATGGCTGTGCATACACCTTACCCCGTGGATCACATATCCTGGGTCGCTGTACAACACGAGTGGGGTGATCCGAGGGTGGTTGGCATAGTGGAATTTCTTCGGAAACTCTTCTTTCTTGTACACGTGCAGGTTCGGGTGGGCGTTTTTCAGGACTGAGTACACATGCTCTAATCTCCCCTCCTTTGGCACCAGGAGTCCGTTTGGTCCGTAATCTAAGAGTTCAAAGTCGATGTCTTGGAACGTGAAGTTGTTTATGGTCCGGATAAGAATCTCGTTGGTCTTTATGACGGTGTCCATGCCGTGGTCAGACGTGATGATGAGGTTGAGGTTTGATTCCAGGTCACTTTCCCGGATACGCTGCCTCAAGTAACCGACGGTTCTGTCCACCTGCTCGATCATGTTTTTCCTCTCTGTGGATTCAGGGCCAAACTTGTGTCCTGAGGAGTCTGGCTCTCCGAAGTAGAGTGCGATGAAGTCGAGGTTGTCCACTGTGAACCATTCCATGACCGTGTCAATGTTCTGCCTCCAGTTGGTTTCGTTGCTGTAGCTGAATATGGCAGGCTCCACCAACTTCTTGTTCACTTCTTCCCCTTGGTATTTTGCTTTTCCTCCAGGGAAGTAGATAGAGCCTGTCTTCAAACCCTGTGAGTGGAGACACTCCATAAACTCCCCTGAACTTGCTTGGCAGTGTCCCTCCATCTGTCAGTGCAGCTACCTCCTAATGAGATTTTTTTGCTCATTGCCAATTAAAAGTGATTAACTGAAGGCACTGCCCTGTCACACTGGTTTTCTCACTGTGTTAGTAACACCAGTTAGAACTTTGGAGTCAGTGACCCATTTGCAGCTTGCATGGGCTCTCTGGTTCTTTATCATCAAGACATTAAGTTGTGTTTTGTTGAAATCAGAGGAGGCATTTTGGCAGGTAAATACGGGCAAAAGGTATATGTCTTGGGCCAGGTCTCAGGTCCTGTCTTAAAGCCAGATTCAAAGCCTGCTGGGCTTGCTGCAGGCCCCAGGGAAGAGGGAACTGGCCCCCAGGGCTGCCACCCCCCTGCCCTGGGTGTGCCCTGAGGTGTATGGAACCCCTGGACTCAGGATGTTCCCTGAGGAACTGGGGCTGAGGCTTCTTTAAACAGGAACAGTATAACCTGTTTCATTAATGTCTTAATAAAGCTGAAATGCATCTATTATTTTTTGCTATTTTTAATAGAACGATCATAATTATTCCTGCCAGTGTCTGGAGATTTCCGTTTTTTGCTGGTCTAATTAGCCTGACATTCTCAGGGAGGCTGGGAACTCACAACCACCAGGGATAATGGCTTGCCTGTAGCTTTTCCTGCAGGATGGCAGGTGGGGTGGGTCTGTGCAGGGTCGGTGTGTGTGAGGAGGTGCCTCACTTGCCTGTCTCTGGGCAGTGATCCAGATGGGCAGGCTGCCGTTGTCCCACCAGCTGCTTATGCCTTGCGTGGTGTAGTAGGGCAGCTTCACACCCGTGGTGGTGTTGAACCACATGTTGTGGACCACCCCGTGGTTCTCCAGGTATCGCCCTGTGGGACAGATGAAGGGCAGGGGGTGAGCCAGGCTGTGCTGGGCAGGTCTCACCCCTCTGCTGGGTGATGGGTTGCCTTGGGTCAGTGGGGACCTTCGGCCTCCCCCTCCCACCTCTCCCTTTGCCCCTTCCTCCCACTGCCTCATACAGAGTGGGGTCCTGGGGCAGGGAAGGAGGTGCTGTGGGAATGCCACCTCCCATGTGCATGGGTTGGTATCTGGTGGGTCTCACCTGGACCAAGCCAGGCACTGGGGCCACCTGCATTTTCTCCTGCCCTCTCAGCACGGGCAGGTTCTGTTATCCCATGTTCACCTAAACCCACGAGGTCAGTGAGCAGGAGAAGTTCCCATCAGAAAGGAGAGATTTGCACTTTGACTCTCATATTTTGTGCTATTTTTATTATAGTGGTGCCAAGGACTGCGCAGTCCCCTCTGCGTGATGTCCCCGTCCTCCCTCGTGTTGACGCTGCCTCCCTGCCTTTGCCTATCAGCAGTTTTCATTAGCATGCTCCACTCTTTTATGCCAAGGTTATTAATTAAAATCTTAAATAAGATTGGCTCCAAAATCGATTCTTCAGGAATTCCCCTGGTGCCCTCCCTCCAGCTTGACAGTCTCCTCTCAGCATCCCCTGCATCCTCTTCCCATAGCCCCTCAGTTCCCCACGTTACAGATTTTGTACTAATCTTCATCTTCTCTGCCTTAACTAATGATTTCCCATGTGGCACTGTATCAAATGCATTACTGAAGTCCTGAGAGATTAAATTTAGAGCATCTCCCTTGTTTAAAAAATAATTTATCTTACCAAAGGAGGCTATCAGGTTGCTCTGGCACTATTTACCTTTGATAAATACAGGTTAAGTTCATGGAATCCCACAGTGGTTTGAGTTGGGAGGGACCTTAAAAACCATCCGATTCCACCTCCCTGCCATGGGCAGGGACACCTTCCACTAGACCAGGCTGCTCCAAGTCTCATTCAACCTGGCCTTGAACACTCCCAGGGATGGGACAGCCACAGCTGCCACAGGGCCTCACCACCCTCACAGGGAAGAAGTTTTTCCTCCTATCTAATTTACATGTACCATTTTTGCAGCCCTTGCCTTTTCTCTGCTCTAAAGCTCTGTGTGCTGCTGGGTTTGGAGCTCCTGACAGCGTGTCCTTCACTGATGCATAAGCCTTGACTTTGCCCTTCCCCAGCCCTCCTTGCAGCTCCTCTGGCTGGGCTACTCACCGGTCAGCAGCGTGAAGTGGCATGGGCTGGTGAGGGTGATGAAGGCAGGAGTCATGTACTTGGCCTTCACCCCTTCTGCAGCCATAGTGTCCAGGTGGGGGGTGTCCACGTCCTGGTCGTAGTTCCACCGAAAACCATCAAAGGACACGAGGAGGAGTTTGCTGCGGTTGGGTGCCTGCTGCAGGGGGATGCACCTTGCTAAGGAGAGGGCAGCAAACAGCAGCCCCAGTGATGGCAGCATCTTCATGCCCTTGAACAGGAATAGCCCAGATGTCTGGAGAGCTCACATTAATATGTGTGGGATGGGACTAAGTTCAGTCCTTATCTAATCTTGCAGTTGCTGATGGGGTGCATGGCTTCAGCCAGCACTTCGTATCAGAGCCTCTCTGGTTGTGTCTCACTGCAGTAGATCGGCTTAAATTTCCTGATGGGTCAAATGCCAAATCTGCCTCTTCCATCAGAGGCAGTGGGTGCTGTGTTGGTGTGCATGAATGGGAAGGATTGCTGGTGTGGTGGGAGGCTGGGAACTGGCCTGCACAGCCCCCCAGGTCCCCACCACCATGTCTCTCAGCCCACTGTGGTGTCCTTTCCCCACTCCTGGCTCTCAGTGCCCTGCCCTGTGCTCAGCAGTTTGGCCTCACAAGGCGACTCACCCCCCCCAGGGCTGCTCGTCCACCTCAGGATGGGGGCTCAGAGGATCAGGGAGGAGCTTGGATTTACCCAGGGTTCTCCAGTGTGGCTTTGTGGAGCTGAACACTGGGGAAGGAGGATCTTCCCTGGATCCCGGCCATGCATCAACTCCCAGAGGTGCTCCAGAGGGTGAGCCCAGCTCTGAAGCCCCTGTATCCCATCAGCCCAGCTCCCACTGCCCGGGCTCTGTTGCTCACCGTGGATGACCCTCATCCACTTACAAACTGCTGAGCTTCACCCTATCAGCATCCCATGTTATCAATATCTGCTGGTTTATGGCTTCTCCGGGGTTTAATCATTGCTGACGACTCATTTCTCAGCAAAACTGAGTTTAAGGCATTTGTAGAGTTATATAACAGAGGTTGCCCTAGTTCTCTGGGCTCTGAACTCCCAACCTTTATGTCTTTGCTGGCGTCCCTTTACTCAGGTCCAGATTTATTCCTGGGTGCTTTGCATCCCCTCCTCGCCAAGCAGAGCCATCTCCACCAGTTTCCCCAACACTGGGTGGGGTCATTTCTGGGTGTTTTTCTCCAAGGCTGAGCTGGGCAGAGGAGTCTCAGGCACATGGGTTCGTCCTTTCTGGATGAATGACAGTCTCTTTGTAGCCCTGAGCATCCTGAGTGTTCCCATCTGGACCAATTCCTCAGGGTGCATCAGCATCTCTTCGCCTGTGTGTGTTTCCCTGGTGTGACACAGGATAATATTTCAAGGGCACTGTGAGTGGTCCAAGCATTCCCACCAGGGACCTCATGGCAAACACCAGCTGGGAGTGCAGCCTTGGACATTCTGTTTGCAGGCAGTGGAAACGCTGGGATGGATCCTGCCCTGTGCCTCGAGCCCTGAGCCAAACCCTTCTGCTAACAGAGGGCATCAGTGTTGGACTGATGGCAGCCCAGCACCTTTCTCTGCCAGCCCAGCACCCCTCTGTGCCAGTCCAGCACCTTTCTCTGCCAGCCCAGCACTCCTCTCTCCAGCCTGACGCTGCTGTTTACTCAAGGAACTATTTTTTATCAGTGCCCTGGGTCCGATATTGTCCTTCATCGAGGACAGAGGCTCCTGGCAGAACTGAGGGTTTAAAGGGCTCACATGATAAAGATATTATCATTTACTAAGCTCTTGGAAATTCCTATATATTCAGTGTGTTGTTCCAAGGTGGGTCACCAGGTCCCTGTGCCACTGCTAACAGCGCGGGAAGGTCCTGATAACGTATCGTGTTCATCGGCTCTGCTGGGAGGGAAGAGATGAGCTAGAAGGAAGCACTGCACTAATCTCCAAGGAATATTTGATATCAGGAGTGTTTCAAAGCACATTTTGCTCTGAGGAGCACGAGGCACTGATAAAGAACATCACCTTTGGCCGTGCTGCCTGGGGACACTGCCAGTCCCACCCAAACCGGCTGATTTGGCACTAAGGATGCCCCAGGAGCTCCTTCCGTGTGTGGATGTGCCCGAGGGGCTGGGGCTGCTCTGGGCCCACCATGTCCCTGCTCAGCATCCTCCAGAGCACGGGCTCCATGCTGACAGCAGTGATCCTGCATCCTTGGAAACACTCCTGAGAACAGGCGTGAACTCTGAGGGCATCACCAGGTATCAGCCTTAGCAGCTCAGTGGGGATCATGGTCCCTGCTAAGCACATTGGGGCTGGCACTGTCCATCCTGCACTTGTGCCCCAATTAACTCCATGAAGACTGATGAAGGGGCTAAAAAATAGAGACCAGGAGCCCAGAGAAGTTACCCACCGGTGGAAGTACCCCACTCAGGGGCCCAGCCTGATTCCAGCCTTTGGAAAAAGCGACGTGCTCAGCACCCCACGGGCAAACACACAGCTCCCTGGGGCGGGTGGACACGTGGGCAGTGCAGGGCAGTGCCAGGGAGCAGTTTGGGCAGGCAGGGGCTGGGCAGGTTTCCTTCTTTATTTTTTCATTTTCAAAGGGATAAACCTCCTGTGCCAGGACCTTGTGGTTAAAGCTGCCCCGTGAGCAGAACAGGAGTGCTGCACCTGGGGGGTCTGGGGTGACGGTGGGGGAGGTTCGTGGAGCTGCTGGGGATGGGATGCACCTGGGACAGCTGCGTGGAGTGATGGGTATCGTAACAGCCCCGAGGTCAGGAGCAGAGCAGCACTGACAGGGCATTGGATGGAACCAGAAGCAGCCCCGGACTTGGCCCGAGCCCTGAAGCAGATGGAGGGAGGAAGGTGCTCCAGCCAAGCAGCTTGGAAAGGTTAGAAAAGAGGAAGGAGGTGGGAGAAGAGGCTTTGAGTGCCGCGGGGGGGGGCTCCTTGGGCAGGATGTGGATGCCGGTACTGGCGGGGAAGAGTTTGGGTCTTATCCCCGGGAAACTGCTCCCTTGTTGCTCCCGAGAGTCCTGGATCTGCGGGAGCCGATGAGGCAGTGCGGTGTCCGTGCAGGTCTGGCCGCAGAGCTGGACCCACTCACCAGCGCGGGGGTGGCTGCAGAGACCCCCCAAATCTCCCGTTTCCTTGAGCCCCTGCAGCAAAGAGCCGGGCGGG
>NW_021939798.1:12151584-12223248 GCF_001715985.3 Manacus vitellinus
ATGGGATTCCAGCCCCGGTGGTACAAGGGAACCCACCCCGGGGAGGGACTCCGGGGGACAGCCGCTTTCCATCCCCTCCCGGGCATGCACGGTAGCTCTGCCTCGAGCACAGCCCCGGGCTGGAACGCTCTGAGCAGTCTCTACGTCGGCACCTGGTCCCCGAAGTCTCCTCACGCCGCTCCTCCCTGCTGGCTCTGGGCCAATCGGGCTCTGGCCGTCAAGTTTTGGCGAGTGTGGGAAGGGACTAACAGGGGTCAGGATTGAGAGTGACAGCCTTGGAGCACAGAGCTGGAGTTCAGCACCAGGGTCAGGCTGGCTGGAGGAGCTGGGGGTCTGATGGAGCTGGGGCAGTGTCTCAGCAGCAGCACTGTCAGAGCCCCGGAGGTTGTGCCCACTCACTGTCTGCCTTCCCCAGTGCTAAAATTGCTCATGGGTTGAAAATCAAGCCTCTCTCCTGAGGAAGCCCTGTGTGTGGTGATTCAGCCACACGCTGGCACCACCCGGACGGGCTCCAGGCTGGGTCAGGGAAGCACTGGGACATCGCTCAAGGTTGGGGCCTGGGCAAGCCCTGACTCAGCAGCAGCTCTGTTTACCTGGGCTGGTGCAACCCCTTCTTGGGAGGGTGACCTCTTTGTTGTCTAGTTTGAGCTTCTTTCATGTGAGGGTCCTTGGGGAGCAGTCCAGCCAGCGCTCAAGGTGAGCAGAGAGGCAAAAGGACAAGAGCAGGGCATAAAACCCTGTCATTTGCTCTCTGCAGCCAAGCAACGTCCCTGGAGGATGATGAGGGGCTCTGGCATCATCCCATCATCCCATTCCCTGGTGCTGAATACTCATGTCCTGCCCGGGGTCCGTGGTGCTTCCCAGGGCTCAGCATGGCCTGGGCTCCTCTTTCTGTTCCCTTTCGGGGTCTGAGACCTGCAGAGCAGGTCAGTCCTGCCTTGTGGGCACAGCCTGGCTCTGTGCTCCACTTGGGACCCTTCCTCTGCTGCTCAGTTAATCCTGGCATCGACCACTCTATCTGAGCCCGTGGTTCTTCCTCAGCTTTCTTAGCTAATGGCTGTGTCTGCCTTGCATTGATCCTCAGCTGCAGAGCTCATTGATTAAGTACATTTCTTATTACACTTAATGGTATTTTACCCCTCTCTGTGCTTCCCTTGTGCCAGATGCTCACCCTGTGCCTGCTGGGAGGAGAATTCCTCTGCCCAGAGAAACGTCCCCACTCTGTGCTGGCCCTGCTCTCCTCCCCCCAGGCCACCACACTGACTGCCCTTCCTCCTCTTCCCCTGCCTGCCTCTTCCTTCTGGCCCAAGGCAATCCCTTTGCCTGCTGTCTTCCTGTTCTTTGATCCCTGGTCCCTGCTCCCATGCAAAGCAACGAGGCAGCTGCAGTTCCTGAAGTGGCACAGCCCTGCCAGGGTGAGAGGTACTGGCCAGGGCACTGTGTTCTCCCCATACCGACACCTCCATGCTCACCACACGCTCCTCACTCTGTGCCTCACCTCCTTTCAACTCTCTCACATGCATCATTCAGAAGCCATAACATTATTGGGCATAAAATATTTACTTAACTGAGCTTTTTGCAAATATTCCCCTCCATTATTTTCCCTCCTTTTGGGAGCAGACACTGCTTCTCCTGTGCTCTCAAATGGCTTCTCTTAAATAATACAACAAGAACATATGAACACCCAGTAGCCTTTTCCTGAAATACCGATAAATATAACGGTGTCACCAATCCATTACAGCCACAGCAGGGCTGTGCTCAGGAACACCCAGCAGCACAGGCCCTGCCTGTGGAATTGCTGGGAGCAGGACAGGCAGGGAAGGTGCTTGGGGAGGGAGCAGAAATACAGGAGAAGATCTGACATGATGCAGAGTATTAATATTAATAAATGTTCCTTTCAGAAGGGACAGCTGAAGCTTTTCAGAGGCAGTGCAGGAATGAGCACTCCCAGTCTGATCCCTACTAGGATGCTGGGACAAATGCTCAAAACAAAATTCCTTCCAGCAGGGAAGTGGCTGGTTCTGGGGAGGTCAGCCTGGGGCACGGGGTGCCAAGGGATGTGTCCCATCCCATGAGGTGCCAGGGACGTGTCTTGCTGCAGGCACCAGGATGGGCAGTCCTTGCCATCTCCTAAGGAACAGGATATGGAATTTTGGGAGCTTGAGAAAGCCAGGGAGAGAAGGTGTTCTTAGAAGTAGATGTGTGTGAGGGTTGGCTGATGAGCATGTTCTCACCACATATGAAGGCACATTCCCAGCTGTTCCTGCCGTGGACTGGTGCTTGGGTTCTGGGGGACTCTTCTCACAGAGGGTGCCAGGCTGGGTCTGTGCCCTCTGTGAAATTCTCCACACTCATGGGAGCCACAGCTCCAGTGTGAGTGGCTGGTGAAGGTTTCCAAATCAAGTAACACCAATGAGAACACACAAAGCCATGACACTGACCTTTAATTTCATATTCCTACTCAGGAAAAGAGACCTCACAGCGCTGTGGGTAGTTCAGTGAAAATGCCATCTCTGAGCCTGTGTCAGTCAGATCAGGCAAATAGCTTGTTAGTCGTTATTAGGGAAGAGACCAAAAGGAAGCGGGTGGCAGCATGTGCTGGAGTGCTCTGGGCTGTGCCCCAGTGCCAGCACTGAGTGGGTTTGGTGGCCCAGTCACAGACAGGAGGGACTTGAACTAAGAAAGTAAAGAGAAGGATGACAGGGCTGAACAAAGGCACGAGTAGCTTTGTGTGAGTAGGACATAATAAACTGAGACTCTCTTGGTTAGAAGACAGATAATAGAGATGATTGAGGATAGTGTTCTTTAAATTCAGGAGTGGTTTAAAGCAATAGGAAATGGATATTTACTAGTTCCCATAAAGAGGTGGCATGAAGTGAAACAATCAGGGAACAGGTTTAAAACCTAAATAAAAGCGGGATTGTCTTTGTCACACGTGGAGTTGGGCACCCCAGGGCAATTTGGGGCCCTGCTGCAGTTAGAGCAGCTCACAGAGGATGGATGTATTAGCAGTGGTCAGGGAATGCCAGGCCTGGCACAGGGAGGGCTTGGGCAGAGTGGTGAGAGGAACTCAGGCAGGTCCTGGGAGCCTGAGCTGGGACGCCTTCACCCGCTGCCAGCCTGGCCTCCCATCCCATCCTGGGTGGAAGAGTGTACCCGGGGGTTGAGTGTGGCTCCACAGATGGTGGGCAGGAGCTGGGGAGCTCTGACCTGCAGCTGGGGCCAGGCTGACACAGCTCAGCACACGCAGTACTGCTGCTCTCCCGTAGGAATCAGCTGTGAGCATCCCTGGCCCTGCCTGGGGCTGGGCTGGCCGTGTTGTCGGCTCACCCCGCCTTGGGACGTGCCTCTGTGTCACCAAGCGCGGTCTAAGCGTTTCCCTGTTACAGGCGAGCGAACGGCCCTTTCCCTGTAATGCCGGCAAATCCCCGCTCCTGCGGAGCCGTTAATTGATTTCCCTTCCCAGCGCTCCCGCCCGGGGCTGTGCCGACACCCGCCTGCCCGCGCCCTCCCTGCCCGCGCTGCCGTCAGCGCCCGCGACAGCCAGATCCTGAAATTATTGATAAACACTCATTGGGGCTGGAGCCTGGGAAATTGCCAGCAACCCCAGCGGGTTTCTCTCTTGCCAGCATCATTTTTCTTGATGACAGCATGTTCCGAACTTTGGCAGGGAGGGGGCAGGGCCTCCTGGTAACTTTTTTTTTGGTTTTATGCATCGGTAGTTTTAAAAGATCCCTGCAAAAAGGAGCGGAGAGGCTGGGGAGCCGGTGTCTGCGGTTATCTCTGCCCTCCAGCCTGGCCCCACAGAGCCCCGTGCTGGGCTGGATTCTGCTCGGAGCTGTGCCCTCGCAGGCCAGCCCTGCTCCTCCATCCCATTCAGTGCCTCTGCAGGTTCAGGAATTCTTGATTCCAGCGTCAGGGATCCCTGTTTCTTCCTGCAATTCCTCTGCTCCCGCAGGGTGTTACCCCCGTGCCGTGGCATCCACACAGGCAAGGACACTGGGCCATGGTCTGAGCAGGGAAAGGAGTTGGCATTGGTGCAGCCAGCGGTGGGATCAGGGTATCCCTCTCCAGAGCCAGGACAGTCCTTGTCACCATGGAGCCTGGCTCTGCTCCTGCCCTCCCAGAGGGCAAGAATCACCTCTCACACCTCCTACAGCTGGCCTGATCCCACCCAGGCTGTGGAATTCTGCCGCACGGTGCTCCCTCCCTGCTCACACAGCACATACAAATGCCCACGGAGCGTTGGGTCCATCACTGTGGCTCGTTCTGCAGCTCGGAGCATTTTTCTCTCCGCGAGCTCTGCTAATTAGTGGGAGGTTGTGGTTCAGGAACAGAGGGAAATGTCCTTCTGTGGTTCTGGCACTAGAAATAATTGAGCCATTTTTCACCTATGGCCAATCTAATTCTGTCCACATCTTGATTTTTCTCTTAATAGCTTGGGGATGCTGTTGGCAGCCGTGGGATTCACAGCCATGTCCAGAGCTTTTCAGTAATCACCCGGATTTTGTGCTCTCTTGCTGACTGGTCACTTGTTTCTTCTTAGTTTGTGCTTCAGCTCCTCCAGGGATGGGAAGGAGCTTGTTTTAGTCAAGCTGCGTTTGCTTCTGCACCAGTATTGCCCATCCCCTGTCCTGGGGCAGCAGTGTGGGATGGAGCACCTGGTGTGGCTCCTCCGTGGGCTTCCCTGGCACCATCACCAAGGTCTGGGCCATGTCCCCTTCCCATCCTGTCCCAGCTGCAGGCAGTGCTTCCAGCACCCCGGGCTCTCCACACCCTTCCCCCAGCACACAGAGCATGTCCTGTGGTGGGTGAGGAAGGACAGCAGCTTCCTGAGCTCCCACAGTGTGGGAAGCAGCCCCAGTCCTGGTGCTTCCCCAGCTGGGCAGCCCCGCCAGCAGTGGTTCATGGGGCTCCAGCCCATTGCCCCTGGGTGCAGGGCCAGCAGAGACCTGGGCATGGGCATCGCCGGTGGCTCCACCGGAGGGGCTGATCCGGCTCAGTGCCCAATGGGCACGTTCTGGCACCCCCAAACCAGCCAACACCCCATGCCAGCTGTCATGGAAATTAGGAAGTGTGTCTGCTGAACCCCCTCGGCTCAGTGGTCCACACAGCAGAGTCGGGGCAGGAGCAGCTCTCAGGAGGTGGCACCTCTGGGGGTGCCGGTGCTGTGCCGGTGCTGTGCCGGTGCCGTGTCAGCCGCTGGCCAGCCCGGGAAAGTGAAGATGTTCACAGCAAACTGAAAGGTGTGATTTATCAGTGCTGGTCCCCAGAGGCTCAGGGCCTGTCAGGCACCAAAAAATCCCATCCATCACAGCGGGGGGATGAGCTGCCTCTTTTTCTTTTGGTGGGCTTTTTTGCCATTTCATTTTTCCTGAGTGCTGGAGCTGCGAGGGGCAGTGCTGGGGCAGGGGGAGGGCAGCAGCCAGAGAGCCAGCCTTGGGCACAGGGGCTATGGGGATGGGTGATGCTGCTCACCTTCCCATGTGTTATGGAAACCTCTCTCCTCCACCACACATTTCAGGGGGCTGTGGCCTGTGCGAGGAGGTCTCCAGCCTCTCAACCCAGAAGGGGCTCAGCCGTCCCCACCAGCTTCCCCCTGTCCCTGCGTTTGTCCCCGTCTGTCTGTACACGTGTGTGTGCATCTGTGTGCAGATCTGATTGTTTGCTTCTTTCTAACATTTTCCTTTCCCAATGCTTATGGCCATGGGATTGGGAGTGAAGCATTACTTAATTGCTGTCAGGCAAGAAGATGGGTTATAAAGTTGCCAAGGGAAAAAATAGCTCACTCTGGGGTAGATGTGGGGGAGCAGGGCTGATGAGGAGAGGAGGGGGCGGAAGGCTGGGGGTGGGAAGAGATGAGGGGGGAGAAAGAACAAAATGGGATCTGCAGAGAGAGAAGGAGCTGGCATGGGAAGGCAGCTGCTGGGGCAGCAGGACTGAGGCCAGTCAGGGATGTGCCGGACAAGGGTCAGCCTCCCTTGGGGTTTCTGCTGTGTCCCCAGGATGGTGGCGTTTGCCTCCTCATGCCACAAGTGGGGCTGCTGGAGCCCTTTACAGAGGGAAAAGTGGGAGAAGGAATCGCTCCTCGTCCTCCCCATCGTGCCTGCCCCCCCCCACTGCCGGAGCCTCCTGGCTGCCGCCGCTCCAGTTCCAGGCTCTTTGCTTGCAGCCTTCTTCATCTGCATCTCTTTCTTGTTTCCTTCATTATCTCCCCAGTCTAACCCTGCACCATGTCATCCTCATTGCACGGCTCCTCCCTCTCCCCGGTCGCCACATTACTGCAGCAAGGACTCCCTTTCCCATCTTTTAGTCTCAGCGCCGTACATAAAAGCGCCCTGATGGCCATGGCGTGATAGCAAAGACAGAACTTAATTTCACAGCATTTTCATATAATACTCCATAAAACTGAACAAATTTGCTGGAGTCCAAATCCATCTCATTATGCAGAGTCATTGGAAGGGAGCTTTTCCATTCGGGGCCTCAGCGCTCAGTGAGGGGATGGTACAGAAGAAGGGGAAAATAATTAATTAGGTGCTGCTCTGGATCTTTGATCCTGCGTCGCAAGGCACATTAAATAAACGCCTGGCTCATGAATAAACGCCAGCCCTGTTGCCTGGCCCCACACAGAAAATTTTCAGTGAGGCTGAAGGTGTGTGTGGGGAGATCCTTGGCCTGAGTCTGTGCCCCGGGAGGAGGAGATGGAGCAAGGCAGGTAGGAGATAGATCATGGACTGCTCACCTGGGCAGGGGAGCAAGAAGCCTTGAGGAAACATAAGATGTGGCTTTATTCCCTGGCATCCCCCAGTGTCCTGGTGTGGAAGGAGTGCTGGCTAGAGCTCCTGTGCCCCGATCAATGGTAGTGCTGCTGCCCAGGGCAGGACAGTGCAGGGCCAGGCAGGTGGATTAAAATTGCAGCAGCCAAGGGAGAGGAGAGAGCTTGCTTCACCTCATGCTGTTAATTAATCTCAGAGCCAATGAGGATGCTCTCATCTGGTCTTTAGTTAATCCATAACCCAGAAATCCTCAAATTATGTCATTTGTTCAATACAGATGAAATTAATTACTCTGGGAAATAGGCAACAAGTTGCATTTCTGATGCCCCTTATCACACCATCAGATCTACAGAGCTCAGTGCAGCCGCAGTGGCAGCGGTGGGACCACCTGCAGCCAACATGAGACACTGAGCAGCACCTTGTGCCCCAGCTCAACCATGGAGAGCACTAAAGGGGATTCCCAAAGGTGTTAGAGCCACACACTCAGCCTGGGTGTGCTCTCTGCCCTTGCTGCTCTGATGTGCAAGTGGCTGGTGGCTCTGAGCATCCCACAGCACATCCCAGAAAGGCTTTAATGACAGGCTGTGGCCAGGAACAGGCTCTGGTGGTAGGATGAACCCCTGGGCTGGGCTGCCTGCACTGGGGGACCCTTCACCCCCTCTCCCTGCTCAGTTGGGGGTCTGTAGGGAGCCCTGACCCCTTCCTGGAGGGAAAGCTTTACTGTGAGTGGTTAAGGCAGGTACCAGCTCACACACAGCTAACACAGCAAGAGCTGTTTTAACAAAAAATCCATAGTGGTTTGCTAAAATGGCTGTAATGAATTGAAAAATATGACAAGCTGATCAAGGCAGTTATTGGGAGGCATCGGGACCCCCAGCCCAGCTCTGCAGCTCACCCGGGTCACCTGACACGGTGGAATCCTTTTGGAGATGAGAGAAAACATAATTTCTCTCTGCCCTATCAATTTAAATAAATTACCTATTAGATTAGCTGCACTTAAAATAAAGCAAGAAATCAATCCCCCTGCCTGGGCTGCTGTCAAAGCCTGGTTTGTACCACAGAACCTGTAATTGCCAGAGGTCCCCGTGCACGGAGAGCAGCTGGAGGTGAGGGGCAGTGGGGGCTTGGGCTGTGCCTGGGGGGCACAGCAGCAGAGGTACCCCTGAGGTACCTCACAGGTCAGCTCCCACGGGCACCCCAGCTCGTGTGGGCAGCCCCGTGCCAGCCTGGCAGCAGTGCTGAGGTCAGGCTGGCTGCTGGGATCTCCCCACACATCCCTGGGGGTTGTCACCTCGGAGCACTCAAAGCTCTGGAGCAGGGGGATGGTTTTATGTTGGATCCCACTGCTCCCACCACCCCCAGTTTGCTTCTCTGAGTGGGTGAGCAGAACCAGAGCCCTGCCCATCTGGCAGAGAGGGATGGAGGCAGGGATGGGGACAAGAGGCAGGAGAGATGGAAGCAGGAGGCAGGGATGCAGGCAGTGGCAGATGCAGGAGGTAGGGATGTGGGCAGGGACCCCTGTGGGGAGCTGGGCAGGGCAGGATCCCAGGAAGTGGCGCAGGATCCCTGGAAGGCAGGGCAGGATCCCTGGAAGGCAGGGCAGATATCAGGAGCAGCCTTTCAGACATGGCTGTTCCCTTTGTTTTTTTCCTGCTAAAACTGCCGCCTTGTGCAAAGCTGCTCGAGCTCCTCGGATAAATTAGCATCCAGGGGATTGTTTTCCTCTACATTTTGTGCAGTTGCATAAGAGGGAGGAACAGAGGAGCCCAAGGAGCAGATTGCTTTGTAGAAGCATGAAACAGCCACAGCCAGAGCTGCTGCCTCTGCTGCTGCCAGAGCTCACGCCTTCAGCTGGATGAGGCTCTGGCGTGGGAGCTGGATGGAGCTGGGTTCTCTGGGTCAGCGTGAGCAGGACAGGGGAACCAGGGACTCTTCCCAGCATGGCTGGTCATCTCCCAGCTGTTCCTGGGTCTCCCAGTTCGTGAGAAGGCTATGACCAGCAGCAGCAGTGCCTGCAGGCAGCCCAGCCCCATCCTCCCTGCCTGGAGCAGCCCCTGCCCGATGCTGCTGGTCTCTCTCTCCTCCCCTGCTCAGAGGGGACTGAGAAGCCCCATTGCAGGGAATCCCAAGGAAGCTGGTGTGGGAGCTGCAGGGGCTTCCCAGCAGGTGCCATTCCCAGCATGAGGAGGAGGAAGAAGGTATCAGTATCCACTCAGCTGCCTCTCCCTGACCTGACCCCATTGATTGTACCGATCCCAGTGTGAGGAGATGTGTGAAGGGATCAACGTACAATCAATGTTCTTCAGCCCAGGCAGGGGATGAGGGTTCTGTTTAACCCTTCCCACCCCCCCCCTGTAGGTCCTGGCACTCCCCCAGGGCTCGGGGGCTCCTGCTCAGGTCCCCCTGGCTGAGCTGGGCTGGGCTGTGTGTCCTGCAGCTACCCACAGACAGACAGATGGCTCCTGAATTCCACTGTTCCCTGCTGAGCCTGGCCCACCCCATCCTGCCTGGCCTCTGCCTTTGGGTGACCTCCCAGGGGGATTTTCCTGTGCCTGGGCAGTGTGAGCGATGCCAATGTGCTCCTTGGGCAGCACTGCTGTGCCATGGCCTCCCAACCCTTCCCAGCCCTTCCCAGATGGGTCCAGTTCAGTGCAGGCTTGGCACAACCTCCCTACACACCCCAGCCATTATTGCTTCCCCTTCCTGTGAAACCCCAGAGAGGAACCAGGAGTGAGCAGGGGGGGAAGATGGAAAGAAAAGGTGGGGAGGGGGAAGACCCAAAGAGGCTGGAAAGGTGAAGGCCCTTGAGGGGGGAGGGAAGAGGAGGGAAGGGGCTGCAGAGCCGCCGGGCAGTGCGGGGATGCTCGGGGAGAGCAGCCGGGGGGGCAGGAGCTGCAGAGCGCCAGGGGAGCGCTGCTGTAAGTGCTTTCATAACCCTCAGCCAGAGTGATTCTCTGAGGCATAAGTGATGGAGGCAAATAGGATTATCTCACAAAAGGGACCAGCGAAATAATAAACATCCCCATCCAGCACAGCCTGGTGGGTGCGTGGGGGTGCGGGGGCAGCTCCGGGCACAGCCGGGGCCGTGGGAGCGTCACCGCAGAGCCCGTTCTGGAGGACGGGGCTGAACTCGAGTCCTTGGCATGTGGGGAAGCTGCTTTTCGGGCCCTGGCCCAACTATCCAGCTCCCTGTGAGTGCAGAGCTGTGGCTGCGCCGGGCGAAGTGGTGTGAGGGTGTATTTGCTGTGAGTTGGGTCCTGCGGGAGGGCTCGGGGTGGGGGCTCAGCAGGTACCTGGAGGTGCCACTGCCGAGGTACTGGGGCGGGGTGGGCACAGGGACCAGACCCGTGGCACTCAGTGCAGTGCAGCAGCACGTGCCCAGGTGAGGTGTTTGCATCAGGATGGGACCACGGGCGGGGAGAGGGAGCAGGTCACCAGCCTGCATCCCTCGAGGGGAGGTTGGGACCTCCTGTGCTGTGCCCTGCCAGCTGCCACCAAGGGCTCTGGCTTTTCCTGCTGCGTCCTCCTCCATCCCAGAGCCCTGCACAGCCCCCGTCAGCTGGGTCTGACAGAGCCCAGCACGTCTCAGGGCAGCTTTGTGGGGAGGGGGAGCAGAGTGCTGGGAGACCCCTCCAACAGGCAGGAGACAACAAAGTGGGTCTGACTGGGAGAAACAGAGCGATGGCAGGGTCCAAGGGGTTGCAGTGGCCACTGGCAGGGGACACACTGCTGCTGCCCAGTGGCTGCCTGCACTCCACAGGGATCTCCTCGGGATGCTGCAGCTCTGAAGGCACAAAAGTCCTCCCTGACTTTGTTAAGGTGACAGACTGAGTCTCCTCGGGCAGGAAGAGGCCCTTTGTCTGCATTAACAGGCTGAGATCTGATGGGAAAGATGAAATAGCTCAGTCTCCTCCCCATCACTCACCTGAGACTCTGACAGAATTGCCACAATTAGGAAAATTCACCTCGAAGCTTCATCTGTAAAGGACCAAACCATGAAGAAACGTTTGGCCCAGAGGGAAGCAGAGGAAGAATTTCAGCTCCCTCTCATCTTTCATCATTTGCCTTCTCCAGCTCCTATCTTGGCAGCCCCAGTATTTTGCTTTGTCTCCTTCAGGTGACTAATCATTAGACTAATTAGTTGCTAATCAATGTTTAATTAAAATGTAGCTGTTAATTACTGGAGGTGGTACTGCAGGTTGACTATGAAGTGTTATGGAAACATTTTTAAGGGCAGTTCACAGGGAGCTGGCCCCCCTCCCTTGGCTCGGGGCTGTTCCAGGGTCCCTTCCCCTGGGAGGCTGCTCTGGGCTGGGACAGGAGCTGTAGGTGTAGCACACCCAGAGCCAGCTCCTCCACCTGGGACCAGCCCGTGGTGCAGGTGGCTCTGGAGCATCCCTGATGCTTCCCGTGCAGCAGCCAGGGGTGGAGTGCCTGGGCAGCTCTGGGCAGGGGGATGTCACTGGCCTTAGATGGGATGCAGCCAAAGCAGCATCCCGGTGCCCTGCTCAGGGCTGTGAGCCCCTCGCTGTGGGAGCTGTATGAATATTTGGGATGCTGGTGAGCATCTGGCCAAGATCCCAGGGCAGGAGTGTAGCTCCCACTCCTGTTCTCCCTGCTCAGCCTCTGTCTGTTCCTGTAAACCCCTCTGAGATCTGAGGCCAGCAGAGATGGAGACTTCACTGCCTGCAAGAGCTGTGAGGTTCTTTGTGCCCAACCCATTGGAAAGAGCTGTTAAATATTCCATCAGCAGTGGTATGTAGGTCACCCAGGTGTGTGCTGCCTCCAGGTACTGGCTCATTTCAGCCCTTGGTGGGGAGTCTGTGTCTGCTCATTAACTCTGTGGCTGCTTATTCCTCCCTGTGTCCTTCGGAGCGGGGGCTGCCCGTGGATCTGGGGGCTTTGTGCAAACCTGGGGGGTTCTGCAGGGCTGGGAGTACCACATCTTGTTCAAGGGCTCTGAACCCCTTGTGGCTCCATAGAGTGAGCAGGGACCTCACCCTCCTGGGAGAGGGGGCAGGAACCCCCAGGGCCCCTGTGCACAAGAGCCGTGTCCCCATCTCATGTCCCCTCCTCAGGCCTGTGCTGGCCTGGGTGCTGTACACTTGCCAATGCCACCATTTACATTCCCCCTCTTATATTCCTTATTTCACTTCACTTGTCATTTTATGGCTCATTTTAATTTCTTGAGCGCAGACCTGCAGGATAACAAGGTCTGGTGCTGCAGAGGGTCCTGCAGCAGACACGGTGTCTCCATCCAGCTGGAGACACTGGAGCACAGCTAATGTGCCTGTGTCTGGGTCAGGCAGTGCCGTGTCTGTCACCTGGGGAGGAGCAGAGAGGAATTGCTGAGGCAGAGAAGTTGGGTGGCTGAATGGGGCTGGTGCTCAGACTCATGGGAGAGCCAGCTCCCAATGTCTATGCTCGGTGTATCCCTTCTCCCTCCCCAGAAAATAGGCCCCTCTCTGGGGGCTTTGCTGTGCCCAGTGGGGTCCCTGTCACCCAGACAGCCTTTGCTGCAGGGCTCAGAGCAGCCCCAGAGCTCTGGACTGAGGCACTGAAGAGTCTCAGCCCTGGTCAGGGTGATGTTCCTGTCCCTGTGCCCCCCTCCAGCCGTGGTCAGACTCGTGTCACTCCCCACCTTGAGTTCCTGTGCCTGAGCATGGGCTGGGGGAGGCAAGGGTGTGGGTGCATCTTGCTTTGCTCGATGCCACTGGATGTGTTTTTTGGGGGAAAAAAATTATCTTTTTTCCCCTGCTAGTTAGAGGAAGATGCTGACAGCGGCCCAGGGGTTGGGTGGTTCGGATGGTGACAATGCAAGGGACGAGCTATGTTTAGAAATAATTGCTTTGTCTCTCACAGAGGTATTAGTGCCTCCGTGCTGGCAGCGACAGGAATTAGCTGGAAGTTTTGGTGACACAAATACAGAAGCAAAATTATTGCTACTTATCATCACTTTCATGTGTGTGAGGGGAGGAAGACGTTATCAGGGCAGAGAGAGGGAAACAGGGAGCCAGAGGGACTGGAGCTGGGGGTCTCCAGCACAAGGCTGGCACGTCCTTGAGGGAGCCCAGCCTGGTGGCTCCTGCTCCACGGAAGAGATGTTGGTTCTGCCGGGGCTCTGTGCACAGTCACAGGGGACCCACAACACTGAGGCTGTGGAATGGCACTTCCTGCAGCTGGTTTGGCCCAAGGGAAGGGGGATTGTGGGCAGTGGCTTGGATGGATGGGATCTGGGGCACGTGGGGTCCCCTGCCCTGAAGGAAGGCTTGGGGGTCCTGGAGAGACCTGGCCCCCATTGGCTGTAGTGGGGCTGGAGGAGCAGGAGGCCAGAACTTGGGGCCCATTGAGAAGTGATCTCTGGACTTCACTTAGCAGCAAGCAGAGTCTGACATTGGGGTTCAGGAAACTCGTGAAGAGCCAAGGGAAGGGGCCGTGCTGTAGGGAACAGAGTGGTTCTGGATGAGCGTGGCTGAGCTGCATCAGGCAAACTGGCTGTGCTGAGGACATCACTCCTGTGTGTCCCACCCACTGCCCAGCAGAGACAGGAGCCCCCCTGAGCCTCCCTTTGGGATGGGGGACCCCACCCACATGGGCAGGAAGGTGGCTGATGGCATCCTACCTCCAACCTGGCACCCTGCATCCCACTTGGCATTGCACATCCTGTCTCCCCTCTGGCACCCTGCTGTTTTAGGGAGGAAGGCCAGAGAGGGCACAGAGGTGGCCACGAGCCCTTGGGACCAGGAGGGTCTCTGCAGCCAGGAGAAGCTGAGTAGCCATGAGCATGGAAAAACTCCGTGGTGGGATCCTCCTGCAATGCAGAAGGTGCTCAGGGCTGATCTGTGTGAGCAGCACCACAGGGATGCACAGCCAAGGTGAAGGTTCCCTGTGGCAAAGTTCTCCTTTCCCTGGATCCTGGTGTGGCCAATTCAGGCTCCTCTTTGGATGGAAGAGCAAACTGGGGGTGTTTCAGAAGTGGCACCTTTTTGGGACTAGATGACAGTGTAAGGTCACAAGCTGAAGGCCCCATGGGATGTGGGTGCTCACCAGAGCAGCGGCAGCTCTGCGTGGAAGCAGTGGTGGATGGTAACTGGAGGATCCTCCCGCAGAGGAGACAACAGAGCCCCTTGGGAGGCTCTCTCCGTGGATCGCGGAGCTGCTGCTCCGTCGGGAGCCCCCGAGGGTGTGGCCGCGGCTCCGCTGACGCTCCAATCCCGCTGTTTGTTTCTCCCTGGCTCCGGCAGCGGTTCCCACCGGCAGCGTCCTCCCCGGCCCTGCCTGTCCCTCGGTGGCTGGGCTGCCTCCGAAAAGTAAAGTTGAATGTTGGGAAGGAACAGATCTCTGATGAAACAAGGCCATTCATGCTTTCAGATATTAAATTCCATGCAGAATATTAAATAATTTCCTCTTCAATGATCCCGGTAAATTTAATTAGCTCTTGTTCCCCCGATAGAGTTGTCGCTGCCATCCTGACGTGCAGATGCAGGAGGGAGTGAAGGGGAATGCCTCTCCAGTTCTCAGCATCACCTCCCTGCTCCAAGCTAAGGCTCCTCCAGAGTCAGATCCCAGCTCCAGCTGCCGTGGTGGGCAGGAGGGAGCTGGCTGTGGAAGCCCTTTCCTCTCAGGTCCAGCTCCCAGTGTTTGCCTCTGGGATGATTTTGAAGGCAGGTTTAGGAGGTGGGCTCAGATCAGCTGTGCTCAGGAGATGCCATGAGCTGCTCTGCCCAAAGGGAGAAGGGGCTGGAGAGGAACCTGGGGAAGATCAGCAGCATTTTGGGTGATTGTCCAGGGCCTTTTCTGTGGCTGCTTGAGAGCCAGGTCCGAGAGGAAGGATGGGAGTTACACAAGTGTTTGACTTTCAGCTGGTGGTGATTTTGGTGTTGCTGGTGATTTTTTTTTTCGTGATTTGTGGTTTGTTTTTTAAAGTTTTAGAATATCAGAGCAAAGAGGGGAAAAAAATTCTCTTTGCGATGGAAGCGACTAATAGTGGGTTATAAATGAGTCCCTGGCACGGTTCATTAACTGCCATGACATATTGAGGGCTGGGAGCAGTGTGATACCAGCAAATCAATTCTGAATTTCATCTGAGAAAGAATATGGGTAGGTTGGATCATGCAACATGTTACCAAACATTCCTTCTCAGCCGGAATGGAGCTGCTCCTCTCTCCCAGTCCTGCTCCTGCTGGGCTGCGGCGCAGAACACGAAATAAATAAATAACCAAGCACCTCATTTACCAATGATTAATTTGCATAATTAGTGCTGTGTCAAATCACTTCACCGAGGTGCAAGGCACGCTCTGCTAAGGTGTTAGCATGGACATCTTCCCAGGTTTCCCCAGGCTCACCTTATTTCACATTTAACAGACTCCTAAGGATGTCACATTGGTGTTGCTGGGATTTCATGGAGTTAAAGGGAATGTGAGAGCTGGGGGGGGCTGCAGGGCCAAACCCCTGCCAGCCTTTCCATGCCCCATTCTGGTGCTGGAGCAATGCCCTTCCCTGGAAATATGTGTGGCAGTGGGTGGCTGTAGTCCCAGAGCCAGGGATGAGCTCAGCCCGAGCTCTGCTGTGGGCACAGACCTGCCAGCTCAGGCCAATGCCAACTCCTTGGAAAGGGGCAGCAAGGTGATGGCTGAATCCTGGCTGTTCCATATCCACTTGCTGCTCACCGTGACTGCTGCAGGGATGCTTTGGGAAGGGGCTCAGGGTGGGCAGCCAGGGATGGGGGCAGAGGCAGCGATGGGGCCCGAGCCGGTGCCCAGGAGTGGGAAGCCAGTGTCCAAGTGCTTGGCAGCACTCGCTGCCATGGGTCCCTCGCTTTTCCCAAGGCTTTGCCTCTTTGCAGGGTGATTTCTGTCACCGAGTGCTGCTGATGCTGCAGTGCCCATCACTTGGCACTGGGGCAATCCCAGCAGTGGGGCTGGCGGTGCCTCCCCCCTCTACCTCCTGCTCTGGGCAGGGACCCAAGGTTCAAGCACAGGGGTGGCTTCAGGCTCGTTCCTGCCACTGGAGCAGGGGAAGTGCCTGCAGGTGAAGTGTCCATCGATGCCATAAATCCATGGAATGCTCTGAAGCCGTAAATCCGTGGAATGCTCTAAAGCACGCAGCGCTGCAGGCAGCCCCGGTGACATCCCTGCTCCTGCTCCCTGTAATGGATATCAGATTGTTCTCCCGATCTTGGCATTGTTTCAGTAATTGACTGATGCAGCACAATGTTCACTGATTTAATAAGTTTGTTAGTGTAATAGGGGCTCAGGATTTTGCTGTTAATGTGCAATGACAATTGCATTGTAGATTTGCTCATTATGTTGCATAACTTAGCTATGAAATCTATCGGAAATTATATTTATAAAAGCATTATTGCAGAGCCCATCAGCATGGCTCTCCCTGCTCCCCCTGTGGTGCTTTGCAGGCTGAGTGTGTCCATTCAGCTCCTTGCTGGGATTGCACATTCCGCTTTGGGTTTTTGGGGTCAGGGTATCTGATACTTCCCAAAAAAACAACCCTGGGTCCTGCCGTGTCATCCCACTGTCTCCATTGCAGCCAAGGGTGGTGCAGGTACCTCGTGTTCTGGCAGCTCTCTGGGGAAAGCTCCAGCTGGCACTGTGCCCCCAGGCCCTCCGCCTGCACTGGTGGAACAGGCACAGGCACCTGCACTGGCAGGTGAAGCTCCTGGCAGGGCCAGGCTTGAGCTGTTGGGGCTGTGTCAGGGATGAACAGGCTGCAAATGTCCCATTTTCAGGCAGAGTCATGAAGAGGGGCTGGACATGCTTTGGGCACTTCACAGTTGAGGGTCTCTGAGAACTGTGGGGGATGATGAGGGAGGGCTGTCACCTCCTTGTCTCTCTGGTACTGAGTGGCCTCTGTTGCCTCGTGGAGATTCCAAGACTGGCTGCTTGGCACTGCCCTGTCAGGAACACGATGCTCAGCCCCGGGGAATGAGGGGATCCCCAGTGCTGGGGCTGTGCTGTTCCACGTTCCAGCAGCTGCGTTTAGGAAAAACCCCAGATGGAGCCACAGCAGGTCTTGTCATCTCTGTAGTCCAGCCATGGTTCTGAGGAGGAAAACCTCTTCTTCCTTAAAGATAAAAACAGACCAGCAGCAGTAATTTAAACAACTCTGACTGCCTCCAAACAAAGGCCCTGATGGCAAATAGGCTGTGAAATCAGCTAAGCAAAAAGGAAAAACGTATTTTTCCCAGAGTAATACTTGTCCTCCTGGTTCACAAACAGCCTTGTGCTGTTTCCAACGGCTGCTCTTCCCTCTGCTGCTGCTCTCACACGTCCTCGGCCATGATCCCCCACCTGCTCCCTCCTCCTCCTCTGCCACGCCGGGTTCCCAGGCTTGCCCTCCTGGAGGCCCCCCGGCAGGTTCCCCTGGTGGGTTCCTCTCTGGGTGGTTTCCTGCTCAGGAGCCCCGGAAGGGATGCCTGGGCTCGGGCCCTCTCCAGCAGGTTGCCTAGCAATGCCAGCATCACACAATCCCGGTGCCACATCGCCGCCTCTGCTGCTCACACGCACACCTCCCTCTCACACGGCTGCACCTCCGGACTGGGGACCAGGTTGCGTTTCTAGGAATGGATGTCGGCCAGGACCCGGCTTGGAGGCTCGAGATGCAGGGAAGATTTTGCAGAGCTGAGCTCTCCTGCATTCCTGGCTCCTTGTTCTCCAAATCTGCTGCCTAAAGCATCTTCAGCCCCAGTGAGGCGTGAGGAAGCGGCACAGCGGGGCAGAGCTGGGAGTGGGCCTGGCTGAGCACTGCCTTTGTCGGGAGAACAAGGGCTGCTGTGCTCGGCCCCGAGGGCTAAAAATACACCCGTGGATCATACAAAATAGATGTGGGGATGGGAGAGGCACAGGCCATGCATTCATAGTCCTCACTCACGTTGTGGCTCCTCGTAACCCTGATGGTTTTCTCTGGAGTGTTCCTCAGAGCCCTCTGGAAGGAAGGGAAGCTGTGTGAGGGGAGGGGAAGCAATGCCTGTTTTTGGGGCTGTAGGTGGCCTCTGCAGGAGACTGAGAACGTCTCAGAGATGACCCTGCGCTAAGCTTGTAGAAAATAACTGCTGGCTCAAGCACACTTGTAGGTATTCCAGATATTTCTCAGGAAATAGAACTTGAGGAGCTTCACCACCGTATTAACTAACAGGAACCACAAATAAATAATTTGAGCTGGAAAAAGCTGCTGAGCCCCATCCAGGAATGCTGTCAGGTCTGAGAGGAGCAGGGCACTGTCACTGCACTGTGACATCCTCTGGGCTGGGGGGGGCTCAAGGGGACTCGGCCACCCAGTACGAGGGAGCCGCTGCCAGAACAGCCACCGCTCATGGCTTTTTCTGAGATGGGATCACCTGGTAGTGAGCCCAGGAAGGGGCTGAGAAAGACCTCTGGCAGCTCAGGGTCCGACAGTCCGATAGCGCAGATCTGCGCCACTCTGCCGGTTTCCCAGGGGAGGAGGTGAGCAGCAGGAAAACGGGAGAGAGCCGGGAAAGCCAGAGGTCTGCTCTTGCATAACATCCCAGGAAGCTTCCAGCTGCGGTGGGAATGCCCGGATCACTGCCCACAGATCCTTAAATGGCATTGAAAGAGAAGGAAGGGTAAGGGGCTGAGACAGCACACGGAGCTTTAGTGAGTCTAGAAGATGCTACAAACCTACATCCTGCGGGCTCCCGGCACTGCCTTGGGTTTCCCAGTGTTTGCAATGAGGAATGGAAATTCCCCTCTCTGCTGCTGTCCTGCCAGGGGCTGAAGTGGGCCTGGGCATCCCACCCAGCGCCCAGGTGGATGCACAGTGATGGAATCAGTGTCCCGATCCGGGCTGTCCAGGGGTCTCTTCTCCTGGCCAGCCGCGGGGCCGCAGTGCCCGGTGATGCTGAGCTCAGGGAGAGATGGGGAGGGGGCCCCGGCAGCATCGCCACAGCCACAGCTCCGCTCCCAGCCGGGGCCGCTGCCGGAGGCTCGTTTTTGGGGGAGAAACAGACAAACCCCGGCTCTTTTCTGGCGCGGCGGTGGGAGCGTGTGCGGAGCGGCCGCCGGGCACGCTGCGGGGGGCAGCGGGGGCCCGACGCCCACGCATCCGCGCCCGGTGTCCGCCCGCAGAGGAGGGGCCCCCGGGCGGCGGGCCGGGCGAGCCGCGGGGCGGGGGCGGGGCGGGCGCGCGCGCACCTCGCGGCTCCGGTGGCGCGGGCCGCAGCCGCGTGCGAGGCGGCCCGGTGAGCTCAGACCCGGAAGAGCCCGGCCCGGTGGAGCTCAGCCCGGAGAGTAGCCCGGCCCGGTGAGCTCAGCCCGGAGAGCCCGGGCCCGGAGAGCCCGGCCCCAGCCCGGCCCAGCCCAGCCCGGTGAAGCTCAGCCGCAGCGCGGAAGAGCCCGACCGCCGCCGGGCTGCCCCGGTCCGCCGCTTGCTCGGGAGATGCCGCTCGGCGGGCGGGGGCCCGCGGCCGCGCTGCGCCTCGCCGTGCGGCGTGGACTCTGAGGCGCGTGAGTTACCGGGGGCAGCGGCAAACGGGGAGGGACGGGGGGGCGGCGAAGTCCGCCGGGGCGGCGCCCGGGGTGGAGGGGGAATGTCACCGGGAGCCTCCCGGAAGCCGCAATCGGGCGCCCCGGGGCGGCGCTGCCGGAGCGCATCCCGGGGGAAGGCTGGCCGGGCGCGGGGGGGACGGGGCGGCAGCGCCCACCCAGCGCCGGGCGGCACCGCGGTGTGCGCCGGGACCGGCTGCTGCTCGGCAGCCCGAGGGGATCCGCCGGCTGAGCCGGCCCCGTCCAGCGGCAGCGTGGAATGTGCGAGGGGGCCCGTTAAGTTTGTGTTAAAGATTCGCAAGGGATGTCTTAATTAGGGGCAGCTGTTAGCGGGAACATGGCGCTAATTACCATCACAGCCTCTGGATGAAGGTACGTCGTAGGAAAAAGTTGGATGAGGTGAGATGGAGTCTGGATTAATGGGATGGATGAAGGAGGAGGAAGAAAGGGTCCTGCTTGGGCTGGGTGAGCCGTGAGGCAGAGCCAGGCGAGCGAGGCAGCTCTCCGTGGGTTTTTCCTCTCCTGAATTCCTGCCTGTCTCCAGGAATTTCATTGCAAGACAAGCTTGCTGTGCTGGCATGTGCAGGGCTTGTGCCTGGGGAGGGGCGGGTGGATGGCGAAGGCCCTTCGGGGTCACCTGGGTTGTGCATGTGGTGTGTGTGAATGCCCAGCGCCATTATCCAGGCAGAAGTGCCCAGTGCCGTTCTCCCGGTCCCTGGTGGTGTGCGTGCCAGGAGGCTGCACCGCGCACATCACTCACAGCGTCGCCTCCAAACGCACCAAGGCAGATCTGAAGTAAACAGCCGCGGCGTGGGGGTCCAGGCCAAGGTGCGGGGCAGGTCTGGCACGGGCAGCAGGTGCCTGGAGCCGGGGCAGGGACCTGTCCCTCCGGCCAGAGCAGCCTGGCGAGGCGTTGGCAGTGCCCGGGTGTGCGCAGGTGGAGGGATGGGGGGAGCAGGGATTTCTCAGCTTCTCACTCCAGTGAGCGTGACATTAACAACCCCAGCTATTTTCGTCCGCCTTTGGTGAAGGTTTGGCACTGGCTCACTGCCTCCAGAAATGCCTGGCATTGGGGCAGGGCAGCTCCAGCCAGTGGGTTCTGTCCTGGGGGGCACAGCCCCGGGTGGGTGCAGGTTACCACGTGCTGGAGGAGGCTGCAAGGTCAGGGAATACCTTTCCCTCCTAATTGTGCCCATCGTCCTCTGGGATGTCAGGGGCTCGTGGTTCATCTCTCAGCGTTTTGGGGGTGTATCCTGCTGCCTGGTGGTGTTTGCATTCCCAGAGCCGGAGGCCTGGCCATGCTGGGGTGCTGTGCTGGGTGCTGCACAGAGATGAAGGCACTCTGCTTCCCAGAGAGCTTCCTTCTTTCAGGCTAAAATGGTTGAGGCATGCTAAAACCTCACAAAGCAAGAAATTAAGGCTGTTTTTCTGGATAACAGATGGAGAAAGAGCCTGGAGTTGATCATTTTCAGGGAGGGCTGATTGTGGTGGCTGGGGCTGGCAGGACCTGGCTGTTGGTGGGAGCTTGTTCCTGGCTCCGGGGTGGTGCCGAGGCTCTGCTTGAAATTTCACGGAAGAAACTGAAGGGTTTTTTTATCCCTCTCCACTGAAGTGATCTGTGGGATTGTTCAGCACCGCAGAGAGCCCTGGCACAGGGCACAACCACGGCTGCAGCAGCAGGTGAATCTCTGCCGGGCTTGTGGTGGTTCCTTTTGGGGACAGACAGACTGGGAAGCCCCTGGCCCAGCAGTGGCAGCTCTCACTCCTTCCTGGCAGTTTGGGCACCCCACGTCTGTGGGGACAGACGTCACAGAACTGAGGCACTGAAGGAGCTGTCACCAACAGACAGCTCCCCAGGAACCTGCTCTGCACGAGGCTGGCATCCCTCATGGCCTTGGCTGCAGGGCTGTGGCCATGCCTGTCCTGTCCCTTCCTGTCCCTCCCTGCTGCTCCCTGGGCCGACCAGGATGTTTTGGGATGTTTTAGGATACTGATCCTTGCTCTGCGTGATGCTGCCTTTGGAAAACTGTCTCCTACAGCTTTCCTCCCTCAGACCCATACACTCCCCACTCACATGGTCCCTCTGTGGCAAGGGCTGGGATTTTTCTCTTTGCCAGTTGCAGTGTTTCTCCATCTCCTATCACTAGAATATGTCGTCCTGAATTACTAGGATGACATCCCAAGCACTGGGATGGCTGAGCAGCCTGTGCTGGTGGCAGAGCCTGTCCCTCCACTCAGCTGCTGCCGCTTTGCCACCCTGCCCTGCACAGCAGGATTCCTCTTTCCCAGTGGGGATGGGATGGGATGGTTTAGCTCCTTTGCCACGACAGCTGGAGGGGAGTGTGGGAGTGGAGGTTGAGCACACACTGGCTGGCTTTGGGCACTCGGGTCCCTCTCAGTCCCAGTCTGGAGCAGCTCAGCAGCATGGGCCGATTCACTCCTTCGGTGCATAAATAAAGGTTTTCAGTTGTGCAATTCCTGAATTAGTTTGTCGGCACAGTTCTCAGCTGCTCAGCTGACGCTGAATAAATCCCTCTGAAGGTTATTGAGATAATAAAAGGCATGAGGGAAGTTCCGTAATTTATTTGAGTTCTCTTTTAATTTACAGCCTTATGGGGTGAGAGCTCAGTGGATAATGAGTCCTTATGGCTGATCTGCTCTTTTCCAAGGGCCGTGGCAGAGGAAGAGGAGCTGGAGGGGAGGTTTGAGCCAGGGGGAGGTGAGGGGGTTGTGCTGGACACGCTGCAGCTGTAGAGCTGTGGCCAAAGCCATGTGGTGCTGGGAGCCTGGAGCTCCTTGGGCATCACCGCAGAGCTGCTGCCAGCCAGGAGCTCTTCCATCGGGATGTTCCCTCCCTGGCTGGGCTGGGATGCTCAGTGCTACCGACAGCAGCTTCTCCTTCCTCTCTCCTCCTGCCATACAGGCAGCGGCTGCTGTTGGTGCCATTCCAGGGCTTTCTGCTGGAATCGTTTGAGGTATTTTGGGATGTACATTCCTGCAAATTAATTGACAGGCTGAGATACCAGATGAGGAAGCAAAATCGTCTTCTCTGTTATTTCGTTAGTTATTGAGATTACAGTTGTTTTGAACCTCTAATAAACCAGTCTGAAGGCAGCTCTCCCCTTCACTCTGATCACACGTGGATGCTCCAGGCATCCCTGTCTCTCCCCGACTAGACAAGATTGAATTTCTAACGGGTAGAAACGAGCACAGGAGTGTGGGATCCCTTTTCATGTTCCATTATCCACTGTGGATGTGCCCCCCCTCTCGCTGCTGGGCACGGTGTGTCCTGCTCAGAAGCTGAACCTGGTTCTTCTCCCGTGAGTGTCCTGGGCAGTGGCTCTGGAGCTCAGTCCCTGCTGCCCTCGTCACCTGGGTCAAGGGCTGAGAGGTTGGATCCTGAGCGGGAGGAAAGGGATTCCTTGATGGGAAAAGCTGGTTTCTCCCAGTGTTTTGCTGTTGGTTTTCCCAAGTGTGGAAGGAGGTGGGTGCTCACGTGGGCCCTGCCAAGCTGCCCGCATTCCCCTTGGTAAAAGAAAAACACAAAGGCTCTTGGAATCTGGGCTGGTGCTGCTGTGGGGATGTGAAATGCTGCCCCAGGGATGGGGATGGTGACTGCTGAGCCCCTGCTAGTTCTGTCCCCTCCTGGCTGTGCCACAGTGCCCAGTGTGCCCCCCTGTGCTCGGCTCTGCCTGGGCAGGAGATGGGGGGAAAATAGGATTTACATATATAAGAGATCCTGGACTCAGTGGAGTTTGAGTGGAACCGCTGCTGCTCCCTCTGGGCAATCTGATGGATCCAGGTTTTCTGAAACTGGGAATCTGGGCAGTGGCCTGAGAGCTGTAATCTGCCAAAATCATCTGGAGGGATTTGTGAGCAGGGTGTGCATCCAGAGAAACAGAGCAATTGAAGCTGAGGAAGCCACTGCAACTGGAATTTATGGAAGTGATAAAACAACTTTTGACAACAGGCTCAGCTCCTGGCAGCTTCTCTGCAGCAAGAGAGAATATTTTCCTCCTGTTGGATCGATAAACAATTAATTCTAAAGCAGAAGCTGGAGCAAAAGGGAGAGTTTTCCAGGCTTCTAAACTCTTAATCAAGCTCAGGGTGAAACATAGATGTGAGAATCTGAGACCTGCTGATAAAATCTTGACCTTGATAACGGGTTCCTCAGTTCCTGGACCATGGATGATACTTCCTTGGCTGAATAAATCCTCTTGTAAATATAGAACTTGTTCCCAGATATTTATGCTGCCAAAGTATTTAATGTAGCTTTACTTAATAATCTGCTTCAAAATGCTGAATTTCCCCCCACATTTTAATTGAATTCTAATTTCCATTCAGAATCAGCTTAAATTAAATGAGTTTAAAAACATAGTAAATAATGCTTATAATTCACTAACTCTTACCATAAGCTGTGAAAATAAAGACTCCAAATAACCCTTTAAAGCTGCTCGTGGTGCAGCCCTCTCTGTAGTGAAAAACCTGGCATCCTTTGGCTAAATGTGATGGTTTTGGGATTGGTGCCCAGCTGGGCTCAGGAGCTCTCAGTGCTGTGTTCTTTGGGGCTCAGGCTATATGGGGGCAGGAGAGAGGAGCTGGGGGGTCACACCACTGCTGTCCCTTGTCTCTAGGTTTGGGAGGCCCCTGGTCACTGCTGACAAACCTTCAGCTGTGGCAGATCCTCCAGAAGCCTTTGCTGCTGTGACTTCTGGAAATGGGGGTTTTAATGGCACTTCCCCAGCCCGAGCTGGGGTTTGGCTCGCTGATGGGTCTGTGCTCTCAGGCTGTGGGTACACACAAGCACAATCTGTTTGTGGGCTGGGAGGGTCTTTTTGCTCTCTGGGAGTTATTAGGGTTGTCCAAGAGTGTGTTTTGCAGTAAAAAGGGATTAAGGATCTCTCTGAACCTGTGCTTCAGGTTCTGGGCAGTGAAGGCATCTCTGCTGCTGTGCTGTAGCAGGCACTGAGGGGCAAGTGCTGCTGGGGGCAGACACTGGTTTGGCTGCTTTCTGGCCCAGGGATGGTGACCCCCAAGGATGGGGTGTCACTGCCCTGGTGCCCGAGTCCCTCTCTGGAGGGGTCAGGACTGAGGGCTCCATGTGCAGGAGTTCAGCACATGGATGGTGCTGGAGAACATCACCCTGCACCGAGGGGTCTGTGGGCAGCCCAGGGCATCTGCTGCAGCCCCCCGGATCCAGACCCAGGAAATGGGATGCTCCCATGGGCAGTGCCATGGTGAGAGGCAGTGTGCTGCATGGCATGGTGTGGCAGCAGCACTGGTGGGGCTCTCCCTGCCTGCAGTGTTTGGGGGCAGCCACCTGATGAGCCATGAGCAGGCAGGTGCTGCCCAGGAGGCTCTCACCAGCAGATCCTTCTGGGAAGGTGCTTCATGGACTATGCAAATCCCGGCATGGAGAGGGGCTGAAATTGTTCCACACGTAGCCAGGGTTTTTTTAAATAAAGCTCTCTCCAGTATATTGCAGGAGTAATTAGGAATCCTGAGCTGGTTGGATCTCAATCTTTATAGCAACACAGCTGATAAAGCATGATTCAGGGACCTCGTTAGCTTTTTTTAAAGAAGTTTTTATTTAACTTCCGTGAAGTTGCCATGGTTACCCCTGTGCATGGCTTCCCTGCCTCTCCTGCCTTGAGTGCAGCTGCCAGTGCTGAGAATTAAACATCTACATTTGGAGCAGCCACGGCCTCCCCCTGCCACCATCCTGGGTTCCGGGAGCCTTATCCCTTTGCCCACCCTGGAAAAGGCATTTTCAGCTCCTGTGCTTGAGCTGTGTGACGTGCTAAAGCCCAGTCTGGGTTTTCCAAGAGCTTTCCTCCGATGCAGGCAGGGAAGGGGCTGCTCCGTTGGTGCCATTGGTGACAGGTGAACTGGCTCAGCAGCACGTGGGATTCCTGTGGTGTGCCATGGTTGTGCACTGCCGTGCACGGGCATAGCCCGTGATGCTGCCACTGCATGACACAAAGCTCCTGTGGGGCACAGGAGGCTCCTGGTCTGCCTGCCCAGCCCCAGTGGGATGGGAAAGGGATTGGAGGCACTGGGAGCAGGGACCAGCATCCCAAGTCCCATCTCACACTATGGTTTGGCTGACAGGGCCTCGCTGTCCAGGAGCCAGTGAAGGCAGAGGGTTTGATGAGTACCAAACCAGTCCCCTGCTGATGCAGCACCTGGAGGTCACGGATGCAGGCACAGGGAGCCGAGGTGGGGTATGAGATCAGCCCATTTCCATGATAATGGCCATGGCATAAGACACTGACAGAGATGTTTTGTGATAACGTGCCTTGAGCCAGGCAAACCCCAGAGCCTGGGGAGCCAGGGAGGCAGCAGTGACCCCCCAGCCCAGTGCTAGGTGCTGGAGAGATTCTGGAGCCTCCAGTGACCCCCCAGCCCAGTGCTAGGTGCTGGAGAGATTCTGGAGCCTCCAGAAGGGACAGTTGACATTCAAGAAGCTATTGGATGGGAAGGTGAAGCTGTGGCTGCCTCCTGCCAGTGCAGGGCTGTGATCTCTGCCGGCAGGAGCTCCAGGGCTGCCGGTGCTTGGCACTGCTGCTGTGCTGCTTCCCGGCCCCGCTTCCCATCCCCGCGGTGCCGGACAGGTACTGAGGACCCTGTGCTGTGCTGGCAGTGGTGGCCATCTGTCCGGGCAGAGCTGGACTCTGTCCTCATTCTGTCAAAGTTTTGTCAAGTTTCCCCCCCCCCGCTCCTTTTGGCGTTTACAGCAGCGGAGGGTGGGAGGGTGCGTGGGAAGTGGAGCCGCATCAGAAATAATCCTGCGCGTCCGGGGTGCGAGCGGCGCTGTGGGGCGGCTCCGCTCCCCGGCCCGCCCTGCCCGGCTGCTCACCGCGGCCACAAAGGCCCCGGGATGAAGGAAGCTGCTTTTATTTGTTTGTCTCCCCTGTCTTCCTCCTCCTCCGTTCCTTTATTTCTCTTTTTCCTTCTCCGTTTTCTTTCCCGATGAAAGATATTCTTGCAGTGTCAAGGCAATGTGACCTGGTTCTGTAATAAAGAGGAGGCTTATTAGAATTAAAGCCCAACAGTGTTAAAAAAGCAATCTTTGCAAGATTGAGGCCATGAGGGAATTGTAAATTCTCAGCAAAGACCTCATTTAAAGACTGGGATGAAAACACATGCGCACGCACACACTGAGGCTTGGCACTGCGAGGGCACGTCTGGTTTGAAGAGAATTTGGGGAAGGACGAGGGATTGGAGCAGTGCTCAGGTCCTCGTGGCTTTGCCTGGGATCCTCCCGTTGGAGAGGCACGTTGGTGGCTACGCTGGCTCAGTGAAGATCCCTCGAGTTTGGGTTTGTTTTCCTTGTTCCTCTGGGGACACCCTCCGCACAGCCCCCCCTCTCCTGCATCCCCACTCAGCCCCTCCCGGCGCGGCCGCCACGGGATGCCGCGGGGAGGTGGCGAGCGAGTGGCAGCCGGTGAGTCAGGGCTGGCCCGGGCTCCCGGGGGCTGCCCGGCTCCCGGGGCCTCCCGGTTCAAGCGCGGGGCTCCCCGGGCTGCTCCGAGCGGAGCTTTTCCCGCGGGGTGCCAGCGGGTTGCTGGTCCGCGTGCGGAGCTGGTGGGAGAAGCCGGAATGGGGTGTCCCTTCCTGGGGCGGGGCGAGCTGTGCGGGCTCCGTGGACCCCCTGTTCCGGCTCTGGTGGTGTGTGCTGTGTGCCGGGGGTGCCCCCGCACATGCGGGCAGGGCTGGAAGCGGCTCCCGGTGCCCCGCAGGGCAGGCGGTGCCGTGGCGTGGCTGTGGCTTCGGCCTCATCCTGCACAGAATGCTTTTCCCTCCCACATGACCTCTCACTGGTGCCCAGGGAGCAGCCAAGTGTGCTGCGGTGCTGGGGAGAGGGGCTGCAGTGGGCAGCGGGTGAAGGGACCCCACTCCCTCCTCTCCCTCCTGTTTTCTCCGGGGCTGCATCCCCGTGGCTGTGGGGACCGAGCGCAGAGCGGCGGAGCTGGCGGCGGAGGAGCGATCCCCACCGGTCCCCGTGGTGGTCTGTTGTCGTGATTTGCTGTTATCTGTGTAATTAGAGCCGGCTCTCCTGGCGGGGGCTGCGCGGCCGCTCCGGCTCTGAGTGCTGCGCACACCTGCGGTGCGGTGGAATGAGCACATCTCGAGCGGCAGAGGGAGGGCTGACGCGTGAGTGTTCGACAGCTCGTGGCCTGAGGTCGGGCTGCGGGAGCCTGTGCTGTCCAGCCGAGGGGAGGGGGCTGCTGGCAGCTGGGGACACACGGGCTCCTGCTCAGCGATGCCCGAGGTCAGTGGGGGCTCTCGGGGATGAGGATGCTTAGAGCCAGTGGAGCCAACTGGCCTAAGCTTGGTGCTCCAGGGAAAGAGCTGCCACCTCCACGGGTTTGTGTCCTGGTGCCCGTGGCTGAGGCTCCCCCACTGCCGGGTCACTGGTGAGCCCTTCTGCTGGGGCACCTCAGACCCGGCTGTGCCGCAGGGACAAACACTCCTGCCAGGATCCTGTCAACGGGACATCAAAGGGTGTTTTCTCCCAGGTCTCAGGTGGGGGGGGGCAGACAGGGCACTAGGTGGCTGTGCAGTGCTCCCGGGGTGGATGGTGGCAGTTCAGCTGTTGCCTTTGCTGTCACTCCTGCTCCAGGATATTTATAGTGAGCCGGAGCCGTGCCCAGCTCCGCTGCCCTGCACTGCTGCTCCTCGGTGCCTCTGCATCTTTCAGAGGGGTCTCCTAGAGGGTTCCTTCCTGAGGGGATCGGAGCAGATTCCTACCCTGCTGCCTGTGGCCCAGCAGCCAGGCAAGAGCTGATGCTGCCACCTCTCCCTAACGCACTGTTAATTTAATGTCTCGTCCAGGAGCCTTTCCTGCAGGATAAATGGCCTTTCCATCCAGAGCCTGTGTGAGTTACTCTGACGTTTTGCTCCTGAGTAGATGTGTGTAGAGGAGCTGGGTATTGGATTGGTGAGAGACAAGAGAAGCAATCTCTGGGAGGCCATCAATTTGGATTAGGCTTTGTGGGCTGGGATGGAGGGTAATCACCATCCTTCATTTCGGAGAGGTAAGAAACAAGTCAGCTTCTTTATGGATCATTATAGCTGCAGCAAGAATTGCTTCCACCTTGGCCGTGGCACAGATCCCTGCTGGGTGCAGGGGGTGGAGGAGGGTGTAAAGCTGAAAGAAGGAGCTGGCTGTGGCTTTGGAAGTATGAGCCAGACTCTGGCCTTGCTATGGAGCTGGGTGTTGCCTCCATGTTCCTTCCTGGATGAGATGACTCTGCCAGGGGTGCTGTATCCCTGCCTCCTCCCATCTTGGGTGGTGAGTGCCTGAGTGGGAGTCAAGGGAGCAAATGCTCCCTGTTCCCCAGGAAATGGGGTTTGGATCTGTCTGGAGGTGAGATCACATCCATTCCCCCTGTGGTGCCTCTGACCTCGGATGGGCTTCCTCCAGTTGTGCCTGCTGGTGCAGACTCCTTGGTGGGTGTTGGAGTTGCTTGTTGACCAGACCTCAGTATCATCCCCTGGCACATCACCGTGACAGGGGGACCAGCTGCTGCCCAGCTCCATTGGCACCACATTCCCCCATCCCAGCCCTGGTGCAAGGCCTGGCTCTGTTGGCACGACATCCCCCTGTCCCAGCCCTGGCAAGGGCACTGTTGGCACAGCATCGTGCCATCCCAGCTTCGGTGAGGGGCTCAGCCACTGCCCGGCCCTGTTGGCACCGTGTCCCCATCCCAGCCCGCCGTGGCAGGAGTTGCAGCATTCCCGGCCCCCGACAGCTCCCAGGCATCCTCCTCCTGCCTTCCCAGGCATCCTCCTCCTGCCTTCCCAGGCATCCTCCTGCCTTCCCAGGCATCCTCCTCCTGCCTTCCCAGGCATCCTCCTCCCGCCGCCGTGCACGCCCACGCGGCAGCGATGAAAGGCTCGGGCCGTAAACAGGGGAGAGGAGGAGGGATGGGATGGAAATGGGGCAGCGGCCGAGGTGGGGGAGTGCGGGTGTGGAGCTGAACCAGCCGAGCTGGTGGGGCTGGTGCTGCTGCCACCGGCTGCAGTGGGAGCTGCTCGAGGCCAGCAGGGAGGAGAGATCCACTTTGGCCTCACCGAGTGGAGGCCTCCCCTCCCTCCCTTTTGTTTGTACTTTTCTTTTCTTTTTTTTTTTTTTGTATCTGAGTGCTTCATTTTCCAGAAGCTGTCATTTTACATAAACCTCTCAGCGAGGTATATCCATTCCCACTGCCAAAATCTCCATATCAAACACTTGTAACACGCCACTGAACTGACAGCCCTGCCTGTACACGCTCCGTGCCTTTACAAAGGGATGCTGCGTCGGGGAAGGATATAAATACACGCTTTGGAATGACACGCAGCGCGCTCGCTCCCCGGCTCGCCCTGCCCTGCTCTCTTGCTGCCCAGTTAAAATTTATCTGCAGCCTCGGCACAGGCACCTGCAGCCCTCCCGGTGGCACCACAGCACCCCCAGCCCTGCCAGCAGCCCCGGCTCTGGGGTGGGCGGTGGGATGCAGGTGGGCAGCTGCCATGCCAACAGCGCTGCTGCTGCAGCGGGCACAGGGCTCGGGTGTTGTGTGCGTCGAGCTGGGGGTTTGGGGGGCAGGAGACCCCTGGCAGCGATTCCCGCAGCTCCTGTGCGTGGGAAGCCTTTGCTGGAGCCTGGGAGCTGAGTGCTGGCTGCAGTGGGTTTGCCGCTGCCCAGGTGCAGGCAGGATGCTCCTGCCTGTCAGGTGAGGGGCTGAGGTGCCAGGGGAGCACAGGGGGACCAGGGGGCCCCAGCGTAACTCACACACTGTGATGCAGCAGGAGTGGAGCTGCTTGGCCTGAAACTCTCTCCTTGCCTTAAATCCCATTTCAATGGGAATAGGGACAGAACACATTAAGCGATCCAACTGCTTCCTTTTCAAAGGAAATTATTTTCTTCTGGATGAAATTCAAATCCAACCCCAAATCCCTGTTTCTTTGTAAAGGAGAAAGAAGGAAATGCAAAACCCGCTCCCCACCCCCCAAGTCTATCAGTCTTGCATCTGATGAGCAGAACCATTCCTGCACGTCCTGGGATTCCCTCCCTCCTCGTCGCACAGACGTCGGTGATGGCGTTGTAGCCTCGTGCTGTCGCGCTGGCTGTGAGCGTCGGCCGTTCCCCAGGATGGGATGTGGTTATCCAGGGAGGCAGTGGGGTGCTGGAGCAAGTTGCAGGGGAGGGGGCTCTTCTTGAGCACTGAGAGCTCGAGTGGTCTCTCACTCCCATGGGGTTACCACTGCCCTTGTACACCCGGCCCTGCCGGGGTGTGCTGGCCGGTGACGTGGCTGTCACTGGCAGGGCTGTCACTGGCAGGGCTGTCACTGGCAGGGCCGTACCTGTCACTTGTAATGCTGCACTGGGCCGTTTCTGTCGCTCTTCCAGATGGGGACCACAACGTGGGAAAGATGAGAGTTATTTTTTTTTATATAATACCATCAAAATGGTTTTTAACTGAGTTCATTTTGGCAAGTTTGATGATAAATTTTTCAGCACTTCAGCTGGGAGAGATGGGTCTGTACTCGGCTCCTTCACTTCCTGCACCAGGGAAGTTCCAGGACCTGAGATGTTTATGGGCTGTGGCTGTTTCCATCCTCAGGAATCCTCTGAGATCTCTGTCCCTAGCTAAGGGGACGATGACACACATATGGGGAAGTGTTTTGTGTGTGTCCCCAAAGCTCCCATTCCCCCCAGCTCTGCTGCTGCTGGGGGATGCAGTGGTGCTCTGGGTCAGACCTCTGGAGACCCCAGCCCAGCCGGGACTGCTGGTGGAGGGTTTGCTGTGACTCCCAGCTGGGGAGGGTGCACAGGGGCTGACGTGATGTGCTGTGGTCCTGTCGCCCCAGCTGTGTGTGGGAAGGGCACAATTGCAGCCAGACATGTCACGGTGCCCAGGTGGAGCAGTGGGTGGGCAGCCTCTGCCCTGCCTTGTGCTGCAGCTCCTTCCAGATGGGATGAATCAGCCTTTCCCAAGGACCTGTGAGCAATCTGCCACCACTGTGGCCTTGGGTCCCTGGGGAGACACAGCCTTCCACAGGCAGGGAGCCACTTGTGAGGGCAGCAGTGGTGCCAGCTGTGATGGCATCTGCTGCTTTCACTGGCAGAGGGCACAGACCCCAAGGTTTATGTCCCCAAACTGCTCTTCATAGCAGAAAGAAGTGCACCAGCCTGGTGATGCTCCTGGCAGCACCATTGTGCAGCTGGCAGCTGCCAGGGGCTGTACCATCCCCGAGGGGCTGCTGCACCCATGGGGTGCCCGCTGTGGGCTTGGGCAGTCCCCACAGCTGAGGCCTGGGCTTCCCTTTTCCCATGATGGAGGGAACCATCCTGGCTGGGCCCCTGGTTCCGGCACATGGCTCAGCCCAGAGCCCCATGGTTGCCCTGAGGGAGAGGTGACGTCCATCCCGGTGCTGGAGCCAGCCCTTGGCAGCGTGGGCAGGGCCTCTCAGGCACTGCCACGACCTGCTTCTGGGTTGCTGCCTTCTCTCCCACTGCCAGCGGCAGCAGCTGCTGCTGAGCACAGCCAGGGGCAGCCCCTGGTGCCAGCTGTCTCCGGGCACCTTCTCCTCTTCCCCACTTTGTGTGTTCCTGGGTGGGAACTGGCATGGGAGGGCAAGAGAGCGCAGGGCTGAATCTGGGCAGGGGGTTGGCTGGGCTGTGAGCAAGGAGGGAGGTTGAGGGAGGTTGTGCTCCACCGGCAAAGTTCCCTCCCGTTCATCGCGGGCAAAGGGAAGTTTGGGTCTGTGCTGATTAACTGCCTCCTCCCGAAGTGCCACGGCGAGATAAAATATGAGCGGCTGCATTCTTTGACTTAAAACTTAATTAAAACTATATATGAAAAACGTGAGACCCCAGGCTTAATAAAACCTGATAAAATTATACTAATACACTTCAATTTCAATCCAAGGCTTCCTGATGGAAGAGCGTGAGAGGCTGAGCCTGTAACTAGATTAGAAACACCTCCTATGCAATATTTATGGTGCTGTCCTGCTTGAGATGCATGGCTGCTGAGGAAGGCTCTGACACGGTGATGAAGAGGAGTTGTCAGCCCAGCTTATGTGTAAATAGGAGAGAGGACGAGATTGTACAGGCTCTGCCTCGTGGGGGGAGAGCGACTTGGGCAGAGGGCAAGCTCATGGAGAGAGGGAGGGAGGGATACTGCTCCCCTGTTCCACTGTGCCCTGGGGATGCCCCCATGTCCTGAGGATGTCTCTGTACCCCAGCACTGCCAGGAGCGCTGTCTGTGGCACTGGTGGCCCAGCAGTCGTGAGCCAGGGCAAAGGGAGACATGGCCTGTCCATGGGCTCCTGACAGCTGCCAGTGGCTGTGGCCACTGCAGCTTTACAGGTGATTTATTGAGTGAGATGCAGATGGTGTGTTAGAGGCTCAGAGCCAGTGCCCGGTGACTGGGGAAAACAAGCTGGTTTGTTCTGTGTGCCAACCCTCCCTGCCGAGCTGCTGGGGGGGATTCCGTGGTGGGCTGCCTCTGCTCCAGGCAGAAATCAGCATGAGCACCCAGTCCCCCACACGGTTACCCCAGGCAGGTTCCCTCTGGCACAGTTTGGAGCATCTTCACTTCTGGAGCTGCCTGCTCAGCCTTTCCCTGCTGGCTCAAATCCCCAAAATTTCACTTTTGGGTGGAAATGCCATTGGTTTGTGTCTGTGGAGGGATTAGTGCCCAGGGAAGTGGCACTCCGTGCTGCTTGGTGGTGTCTGGGGTCTCCAGAGGGGCTTGGTGTGGCACAGGCAGCTGCGGTGCCACCTCACCCCAGTGACACTGGAAGCAGCTCGGGCAGACTGCTAATGCAGAGCATAAATCCTGCTGGAGACAGGGGAGGTCAGAGCAGGGAGGCAGGAGCAGTAAAGCACTGCGGGCAGAGCGGCTCCGTCCTTAGAGGAGAGCTCAGGGGCTCGTTCCGGAGCACAGGGAAGATGGGTGGCAGCATGTTTCATGGGAATTACAGAGCACAGGGAAGATGGGTGGCAGCATGTTTCATGGGAACTACAGAGCACAGGGAAGATGGGTGGCAGCATGTTTCATGGGAACTACAGAGCAAAGGGAAGATGGGTGGCAGCATGTTTCATGGGAACTACAGAGCAAAGGGAAGATGGGTGGCAGCATGTTTCATGGGAATTACAGAGCAAAGGGAAGATGGGCGTTTACAGGTTACAGGGATGGGGGCCTGGGGGGGGACACAGCAGGTTTTGGGGGCCAAGCCCACAGTGATGTGTGTGCAGCCTGGAGCCCTCAGAGTCAGGGACTGCCCAGCACTGCCCCAGGGACTGGTGCCCATCTCCTGCAGCCACCCCCCCGTTCCCCCCTCTCCTCTCCCTTCCAGGTGAGCGGGCATGCGTCCCCTGGAGCGCTGACGTGTGCTGGTCCTTCTCCAAGGCAGCAATTCCAGCAGCCAGCGGCCTGGCATGACCCCGGGAGCTGGGAGAAGGGGGGTGAGGTAGGCACTGAGCTGGCAGGGAGCCCCTAACCAGGCAGGAGGGGACTCGGCGGGCAGCAGTGACAGCTCTGCTAGCTACAAGCTCCCTGTCCCCTTGCCCTCTCTCCACATCCCTGGGGAACTGGAAGTAAGGGCAGAGCAAAAGGCAAAGGGTGCTCTGGTGCCCGTCCATGCCCCTTCCCTGCACTCCTCCTTGCCCAGGCTGTGCCCTGCTTCGCCCTTCGCACTGCCCCTGTCCCAGCCCCGCGGGGCCACACTGCTCCCTGCTCCCTGCTCCCTGCTCCGTGGAGCTGTATTTTCAGAGACTGTGGGGGATGTCGTGTGTGTAAATTTAGCGCTGCCTTGTTAGTGCTTCTCAGGCTAATTCGGAGTGAAATGCTGTAGCAGCGGTGGGCTGATTCTATCAAGAGAACAAGAACTAATTAAATTCACTCTGACCATCAAGCAGTAAATTATTTATACTCAGACAGATGCAATCTAATCTGTAGCGTCCTGCCCCACTGAACCTGCAGCCTCCTTGACTCGGGGTGAGGAGCAGATTAGGGGGTAGAGGGAGGCTGGGGGTGCAGAGCAGGGACAGCAAATTAGTTTTCCCTTCTGGTGCCAGTGCTGCAGTGGGACCCCTCCACCAGCACCATGGCCCCTGGTCCTGCCTGGGGAGCTCCAGGACATGGGAGCCTGCAGGCCCAGTGCCCGGCTCAGCTCAGGGCAGGTACAAACCGTTATCACCTCTGCAGGGCTTTATTTTTTGGTGATCTGACCCGGTGCCTGATTAGATCAGTCCTGCCAGCAGTGGAATGGGAGCTTTCACTGCTTACAAGCTGCAGTTCACTCTAATTGCAATTGAGCCGAGATCCCTCTTCTCTCCAATCGAAAGGGAAGACTGAAAAATCATTTGATGATCCTTTGGGGGTTGTAAAGGATTCTGGCAGCCTGGGAAACAGCTCTGCTTGGGGCTGGGAAAATGGTGTGATAAAAATGATCTGGCTGTTATTTATGTTAGAGGGACAGAAGGAAGGAATTCCGGAGCAGCCAGGACAGAGCATCATGGGGACAATTCTTGTCGCCTTGGGAACAGAGATCCTCCATCCCAACCGGGTGGGCACGGTGTTGGGGGGGCTGGTTTGACCAGGAAGAACTTGGGTCCATTCAGGGCAAGAGCCTCTGGAAATGTGTTGGGGTCACTGATGGGTGCCCATGGGGCTGAGCATGGTGGGCAGTGCTGGGTTTGGGTGTTCTCCAGCTGCAGCTCCCCAGCGGGCAGGAGTATCCAGGTAGGATGCCTGGGAGCTGCCCCACAGGGAGCAGGATGGCTCCTTGGAGCTGGTTTTGGGCTCCTGTTGCATTTATCAAGGTGTTTAAGGATGAATCAGCTGTAACCAGTCTGTGCCCATGTGGGCTGAGCTCCTCTGGGCCGGAGCACTGCTTGGGCTGCCCCATAATTCCTCCCAGGAGGAGGCAGCACGGGCAGGCTCCAGGGCTTGCGCCGTGTCTGCACGGAGCACTCAGGCGCTTGGAACTGATCTCTTCCACAGCACATTTATTTTTCCATAGTTCCAGGGGTAAGGACTCCGATGTCGGATGTTGTGAAGGCCCAGCAGCAGCACGGGGGAGCTGGCAGTGTGCTCAGCCCCGCTCTGCTCCAGCTGCGCCGCAGTTTGGGGACAGTTGAGCCCAACTGGTGTTTGCATTTGCACCGGTGATTAATCTCTGTAGCAGGGGAGGGAACTCCTGTTATGAATCAGACTCATAACTCCCAGCACTCATATTTCCAAAGCCCCGCTGAACTATTAATCCTCCCGGCTCCCTGGGGTATGGAGGATGGAGGGGGAAATGTCACCTTGTGGCAGGAGAGCTGTGATAGGCAGCCAAGCCAGCAGCTCCGTCTTGGAGATGGCTTATGGTCTCCAGATCCCTCTGATGGACCATGTGGCCTCACAATTGATTTAAAAAGGAGAAAAAAAAAGGCAACTGCTTCACTCTGGCTTTGCTGCTGCTGAGAGGACAGATTTGCCTGCTGGCAGCGCTGCCATTAACTGGATCAGCTATTCAAGTGTGGGTTATGGATTTGGGATCAGCCTCACTGTGCTGGAGCAGACACACGGTGCTGAGCCCAGATGGACGTGTGGCCCAGGATGGGGCCCGGAGGGAGCCGACATGCTCCTTCTGGGAGTGGCAGAAGGTGGGATGGAGGAGCCTTCACCAGGAGCAGATAACCTTGGAAGGGCGAGAAGCTCCTCCAAAACTCCAGCTGGGTCCCTTCTAGCTGCGTGAGGGCGATTCACTGTGGGGGACACGTGCTGCAGTCCCCAGCAGCGGAAGGGCTGCAAGTGCAGCACGGTAAGGGAGGTGGGAATTGGGTACCAGGAGGTGCCTTCTGCTGGGAGGGAGGAATTGGGAATTTCCCGGCAGCTCTGGGAGAGGAGCCATGCTTGGCTTGAACCTTTCAGAGTCTGGGAACAACTTCCAGGCTGCAAATATCCCTTTTCAGCCCCAAAGTTGCCACAGGAATCCTTGCTGCTCCTGTGGGCAGCCAGCACACGTGGCCCTGGCATCCGTGGAGATGCTGTGGCAGCGCGGGAGCGAGCTGGACCCGCTGGCAGCTGGCGAGGAGGGGAGCTGGGATTTTGGTTTTGGCTTCCAAGGATCACTTGGACGTGGAGCACCAGCAGATGAAGCAGTCAGGAGTTGCTCCCAGCAGGGTGGGATGTGCTTGCTCAGGATGTGCCCGCAGTCCCAGCACTGCTGTCTCCTGCCTGCCCGGTGGGTCTGGCCCAGCAGTGCCAGCACGGTGCAGGAAACACAAGGATTTTGATATTTTTTATTTTTGTTTTCCGTTTTTGCCATGGTTCCGCAGCCCCTTCGTTGCACTCCTTGTTAAGCTGTTAAATCACTCCATTTATTTAGCACAAGCATTGCTGAGAGCTCATTTTTATCTTGGTGAAAACCAGACTTGCTCATGGGCACATAATGAAATTGTATAAATATACCCTTAGCTGGGAATCTAATTTATTTTTCCTGTTCATTATGGGGTAGAAGGCCATTATGAGATGTAGAACTTTTTTTTCCTAGTGCTGGAATTGAAGGGCTGTTGCGGGCGCTTTTTATACTGATGATTTCGCCCTGATTCAATTTGAAGCTGGTTAGACCTCAAATACTGGAGCATAATTGACAGAGATCGGTGTGGGTTGCCATGCTAATGTCCTGGCTGCGGCTCCGTGGCAGCACCAGACCAAGGCTGGTTGGAGTCCGTGTCCAGCGGAGCGTGGCCGGGCTGCGGCGTGTCCGAGGTGGGCGCAGGAGTGAGGCTGAGCCTCCCGGGGTCCCCCCGAGCTGGGATCAGTGGGGAGCAGCGGTGGCCCAGCCCCGGGGCAGCAGGACACGAGTCCGTCCCTTTGTCCATCAGCAGGATTGATTTTTGACGGTATTGATACTGCTATAAAGTCCTGTTTATGGAGCTATAATTAAGCGGGGGCCATTTAGCCGGCAGTGTTAAGTGCCGAGCAGATTTATGGCACAGCAGAGCCTTCGGCAGGGTTATATTTCAGCACGAGGCACACCAGGTTTTTATGTGTTCTGCGATTGTGTTCGTGTGACAGTGATTAGTATAATGGGGGTTTCCGGGGTCGTGTTGCCAAGCTGAGGAAACAGCAATTACAGGCCGCTGCAGTATCAACTTAATTGCATCCATTTGCAAGCGACACGGCCCGGGTGAGCGGGAGCAGCTGGCAGGGCGAGCCCTGGCACCCCGTGTCCACTGGCCCCAGCCTGCCCCCAGCACCCTGGTGGGTGGGATCCATGGGTCCATCACCACACAGAGCAAAGGGCATCTCCTGTCCGGGCGCCAGGACACACTCAGCTCAAGCAAAACCAGCACTGCCAGGATGCTGGTGGGTTCAGGGTGCCTGCTGCTCGGGGGATAATGTGGGAGAGCCCATGGGAATCTGCTTCTCGAGGAGCTGGTGGTGCTTCACTGGCATGGCCAGTGATTGCCCCATGTTTCAGCCTTGCTCGTGTGCGTCTCGTGCTGTGGGTGAGCAGTGGTGTGGCCACCCAGCTGCTGGTGCCCTGGATGCTCCCATGGCTTGTCCCTGTGTCTTGGGGATGGGCAGGCCCAGCTCTGCAGCAGAGGGGAGCAGGGGTGAAACGATCCAAGGGCGAAAGTGCCAGTGGTAGATTTGCAGCAGTGCAATTAGAGCTCACCTTGGTGTGCACTTGGCAGCCTTTCCTTTGAACTCTCTCCCCCAACGGTTTTCCTGAGATCTGGAGATTTACTGGCTCAGCCCTCCACCATACTGATAAGGCACAGGGAGGTTTTGCAGAGTGGTTATAGATACCCAGGGAAGGCTGGGAGCAAGCCTCTCCTGAGCATCAGGAACTCCTGTGCCCTCCCCTGGGCAGGCTCCATCCTTTAGCAGGACTTGGAGATCTGGGGATGGTGCAGGCAGGGCCCGTGGGTGCTGGGGCTGGCCAGCACCTCATACCAGCACTGTGCCATCAGCACCCCTGCAGCAGCTGGAGGGAGGCATCTCTGTGGGAGCCAGGCAGGGTGCAGATGCGTGTCCTGCTGCAGAACACTGGTCCCTTGGCTACTGACCTGGAGGCAGTGGAGCATCATGTGAGGCCATGGATGCATTGCCCCAAGTGCATCAAGGATCACAAGATCCCATCTCTCTTCCGAGCGGAGCTGGGGCTGGGAGAGGGCATCTTCCTTGCTCTTGCCCTTGCTGTGTGCACTTTCCCAATTCGCTGCGGGAATCAGATGGGCTTTTGCCGACTAAGAGGTGTTAAACAGCTCTAAATACTCTTCACGCTGCAATATCTCCACCACAGCGTTTAATCGAGTGCCACAGAAATGCCTATAAATAAATGGAATGCGCCTGTGCCAGTTCCTCCCACGGCATCTCGGAGCTCACAAGAAAGTCAGCAAGAGGCTTGGGCTGCAGCTCCTGCCCTCCCTTCCCTGTTCCTACCCTTTTCTTTTTTCCCCCATCTGAGAGTGAGTGGATCCAGCCCTGGAGTCCGGGGACGTTGAGCTGCTCGGCAGTGATGCCATCCTGCTGGGATGCAGCTGCAGGAGTGAGGATGGAGCAGCAGCCCAGTCCTGGGCTGCAAGGCCCATGGAGACAGGACTGGGAAGCTCCTTGCAGTTGTCCCCCCATTGTCCCTGTGGGCCACATCCCCCGGCAGGTGCTCAGGCCGGGCCCTGCAGCTGTTGGCACCCCGGCGTCTGCCAGCACAGCCAGGAGCAAACACAGGTGTAGGGAAGAGCAGCGGGAAGGGTACGGAGCGTTTCAAGGCTGTTTATGCTGCTCCTGCATCTGTATGTGAGTCCGGATTCCTTTGTGATTGGAGATCTGCATACACCAAACCAGATGGATTTCCCACCAGGCTGCCTTAAATCTCCAGCATCTCAGCCTTGAGTCAAAGCAGACAAAATGTGTGTGTGGGGCTTTAGCTGTTGCAAAAGGCACTTTATCTGTTACTTTTGAGCTGCTGCTGCACGACACTGCCTCCTGGGAAACACTGCGAAATTCGTTCCGTGTTCCCTTCTCGGAGCCTTTATTAGAGAGAACAAACAAGCTTAAGGAGAGGGAGGAGCAGGCAGCGGGCGCTCCTTGGCCGTGCCGGTGCTCCTGGGCTGCGCCAGGTGATCCTTGGCGTCCTTGTGGCCGCAGGACAGGGAAGAGTGCTGGCAGCGTGCACGGGGCTTTGTCACCCCCGGCCAGGATGCTCCGTGTGCCCGGGCGGGCGCCGGGGAGGCTGTGGGGTCCCTGGGACACCCCTGTGCCGGCGCCCTCTCTCCAATGGAGCCTTGGGGCCTCAATGAGAATCCTCAGCCAAGCGAGATCCGTAAATAGGCTCCTCAGCCTGTCATTTGACTGCCTCTTCAGCGCTGATGAGCCACTCTTGTGTTACTATTTAAAATCCTAATTGCTTTAATCAGCTCGCCTTTAGCCACCGCAGCCAGCGAGTCCAGGGGCTGAGAGCGCTCCTGCTCCCGCTCCCCTTCCCCCGCAGCCCCCGCGCTCCCCAGCGCGGCTGGGCCGGGCACCACCCGGGTACCCAGCGTTTGATCCCGCGGGCACACCCCGCATCCCCGCAGGATGCCGGTGGCAGGGCTGGTGGGACAGCGCCGGGGCGACTGCAGAGCTGAGCGCAGGTCCCCTGGGCAGGGAGAGGACAAGGACTTTAACGGATGAGAAGAGGAGCTGCTGTAACTGCTGAAAATGCCAGCACTTTAATGAGCTGGGAATTCCCGCGTCCTCTCCCCGCGCTCGCCTTTATCGCCATGAATTCCCTTCCAGGGTAAAAGCAGCCCCCTCCCGGGTTCGGTGCCCGCCAGCCCCCTCCTGCCTCCAGCCTGACTCCTCCGAGCATGGCCTCGGGGTGTTCCTCCATCCTGCGCGGTGCGGGGGCGCGGGGCAGAGCTCTCCCGGGGCTGCGCTCGCAGCCAGCCTCGCTGGGATGGTGGGAGATGCCGGATTAAAATAGCGCGGCGCTTCCCTGGCAAGGGAGGCTTGCGGCAAAGACACCCAAGCGGCTGCGGCGGCGCGGAGGAGGGCGAGGAGGAGGATGATGCTGATCGGCGCCTGACACCGGCTGCGCTGGGCAGGGCAGAAGATACAAAGACCCAAATTTGTGAGTGCAGTGCTGCCGCTGAGGGTCCCCTCCCTACATCGTTGCCCCTCTCTGGTTCCCCTTGGAGCTGTGCAGCCCCGGGGGATCCCCAGGGCCGGTTCCCTTCCTCAGCCTCCTGGCTGGACCGGAGCGACCTGGCAGAGGAGTGCCAGGGATGCCGGGGTGCTGAGCGCTGGCAGGGTCCGCACCCGGGAGGAAATGAGCAGGAACCTGCCCGCTGCGGCCGGCGGTGCCCACCTCCCTGGCGGGCTCTCTGCTGTGGCTCCTCCACTGCTGCCAAGCCTGGCAGCAGGGAAGGCGTTTGCCAGGGGCCGGTGCTGGCACCCTGAGTGTGAGTGCCAGTTCTCGTGGGCCGGCTGCCCCTTGCCTTCTGTCGTGCCGTAACTCAACTTCTCTGGGGCACCACGACCCACCTGCAGCCCCTCTGCCAGTGCCAGCTGAGCCCCCGTCCCTGTCCCACTGCGTGCATGGCTGCTCCACCTCCTGGCCTGTCTCTTCTCCCCGTGCTGGATTTGGGGGCAGAGCCGTGTCCCTGACTGTCCCTCAGGGCCCAGTGCCCCCCTCGCTGCTCTCTGTGCCGCGGCAGCCTGCCCGCCACCGGCATTCCCAGTGATGGATGGGTGACATGCGGCAGCAGCCCCGGGGCTGTGTTGTCCCAGAATATCCCTGGATGAGCAGAAAACCTCATACAGGGGATTGTTCAACTCACAGCAGCCTTCCTGGGGAGTGAGGACATCTCTGCATTTATTCAAGGACATCCCTTCTCAATTAAATCCCGGCATGGGCTAAACAAACGGGCTGCTGAGATCAAAGGGGGTTTTTTTCCACTCTTTTTTTTTTTTCCAAGTTGTTGAAAGGATGCAGTGGAAGCAGCACGGTGTGTTTGGCTTTCACATGCCTGGTGGGGAGGAGAAACTGCCGTTAAATTCCCATAAAGGCATTTCCCTGCGCTAATGTGGGACTGGAGGAGTTTCTAAATGGTGGCCATAGGGTGATGGCACTGGGTGGCTGTGGTGGCCGTGGGCTAGCCCAGAGGAGTGGAATTGCCCGTCGGAGTGGGAGTGCCTGTTGTTGTGGGATTGCCCACTGGCACAGGATTGCCTGAGGTTTGGTGTTGGATTGCCCATTAATGTGGAATCCACAGGATCACAGAATATTCGGAGTTGGAAGGGACACAAGAGAGTTGGAAGCATCATCAAGTCCAGCTCTTAAATGAATGAATGGCCCATACAGGAATCAAACCCAAACCCTTGGTGTTATGCACACCATGTTCTGACCAGCTGAGCTAATCTCAGGGTCCAGTTGCCCATCGGTGCAGGTTGCCTACCTGGAGCTGTGTGGCCAGTCGGGCACCTGGGGGGCTCAGCCCCTGCCTGGCCACGTGCTGGGGCTTCAGCCTTGGGCTCCTCAGGGATTGATGGTGTTGTTAAAGCTTCAAAGTGGCCCAGAGCTGGTCCTGCTGCCGGCTGGGATTTATGGTGGAATCTGCCTGGGTGAAGGTTTTATCGCCGCTGTTAAGGGGCCCAGCGTGTGCCGGGGGGCGGCACCACGGGGGGGGCAGGCAGGGAGGGTCTGCTCTCCTGATCATTGCTAGTGATGGGGGTCACCTTCCTGGGGACCCTCGGATGGGACAGTGCCACGGGGGATGTGATGGGATGCTGCAGCTGTGCGGGACAGCCATCCCTGTGCCCGTGCCAGTCGTGGGACTGTGCTCTGTGGGAGCCCCATGGGGTCAGCCCTCCCTGCAGCGGCACGTGGGCCTTGGATGGCCTTTGTGGGGATGCAGTGCCCTTCAGCCATGCACAGCCCCAGGGCCTGGCTTTGTCCCCCGGAGCTGTCCTGGTCTGCACCGCTGCCCACCCCAGCTCTGACCTCCTCCCGCTCCCTCTGCCATGGATCCGTCATTTAAGAAATCGATCCCTTTGCCACCAGCCCTGTCTCCTTTTCCTTTTAAATGGTGTCACTCTGCTATTTCCTGGCCTCTCTAATAGATTTTTATATAATCACTACAGTGCACTTTTAAAGACCGATAGATCACGTTCATTGCTTTTCCCCGTGATTAATTTCCCATAATAGTCCTCTGTAACACCAAGGCAAAGAGAGGAGAGCAAAGAAAACCCCCACATTATCCACTTTGTGCTCCGAGTATAAATGAATTAGATTTAATTTTTGTTTAATTGTTTCCATAGCTCAGCCTCTGCTAACTTTGCAGGATAATTTATTTTGCAGTCTTGGGGAAAAGAAGTGAAGAAGGTTCCTGTGCTGTGCTCTGCCCGCGGCAGCCGTTAATTACAGCTGATTGCCTTCCCTGCCTGGAATGATGGAGCCACGGTGGGCTCTGGCTGGAGGGTCCTGTCACACCCTGGGGCCCTGGCAGGTGGGCAGTGCAGGGTCTGGAGCCACGGGTGAGCCGGGAAGGGCCAAGCTGGGGATGTGGGATGTTCTCATGTGTCTTCACATCCAAACAGTGCAAGGTTTGAGTGGTGTGCTCTTCTCCCTCCACAGGGGCCTTGGCTTCTGGGAATAGTGTCCTATGTCCCCTGCCTGGTGCCTGGACAGTGGGGAGAGGAGGCTCTGGGTATCACCTCATGACATTCAGCATCTTCCCCGCTGCCAGCCCCCAGCCACTGCAGCCGGGTCCATCCTGCCCCAGCAGATCGTGGGCAGAGCAGCAGGGACAGAGCCACCGTGTCCTCGTCCAGTTCACCCATTAATCACTGACTGCAGGGGCATCGAGCCCTGCTTAAAATGCACTGGCAGTGCCGAGGTGAGAGTAGCAGCTCGAGAGAGCCACGGCTAATCTGCTCCCTCGGAGACGGGCTACCTTCGGCCTGTTAATCAGTTGCAGTAATTACAATCCAACTTTACATGTGGAATGTTAATTAAAGGACGGGAGGCAGGGACCTGCAGCCTGGCAGCAAGCGGTGTGCCTGGTGGTGACAGGTCGGGGGGCTGGGGGCCATGGGGCACCCCCTGTGCCCCGGCTCATCTGCTGCTCCCTGCAGCTGGAGCTGGGGCTGAGCGTGGAGATGGGGGCAGGGGCTGAGGTGATGCTGGGCAGGGTCTGAGGCAATGCCAGGCACTGTCCAGAGTGATGCCAGGCAGGGGACCAGCAGGCTATTGGCACTGTCTTTACTTTATGGTTCCTGGATGGTGACTGCTGCTTGCCTCAAATTGCTTTGCTGATATGCACAGATGGATGGATTTGTTGGGAAGTAGGATGTTGTAGCTGGAGCTCCACTGCCCTCTCTGCTTCCTGCCCTGGCCCTGATCTCCCCATAACTCCCCCCACCCATGATGTCCCTGAGCCTCCCTTTCTCTGGGCTGAGCTCAGCTCTGGGGACGGGGCTCTGTCCCCACTGTACCCATCTCCTCGCTGGGGAGCAGACCCTCACTCCATCCCTCACAAGGTGCTGGTGCCAGGAGCTGGCATGGAGCAGCTGAAGCCCGGAGTGCTGCCTGCATCCTGCAGGCAGAGCCCCAATACCTGTTGAGTCCCTGCCTGGTCCCTGTCCTGTCCCTGCCTGGTCCCTGCCTGTGCAGAGCCCTGTGCTGTGACGCTTTGAGCAGCACTGTCTGACCGACACCGAGCCGCAGTTGTCCCTTCCCTGTCCCCAAGGAACATGCACCCTGCAGTCAGGCTGCGGCCCCTCGGGCTGCTGCATTGGTGTCCTTGGCTGCACTTGCCTTGCCCGGGGGGCAGGGGAGCCCTGGGGGGCCGGGGGTGCTGAGAGGATCCCGTGGGTCCCTGCGGTGGCTGAGAGCCTGGGTGCAAGGCGAGAGCAGATGCCGGCTGAGCCCCTGCAAAGCTGGAGGTGGTGGGTGTTCCTCACCCATCCCTGCGGAGGGTGCAGGTGTTTTTTGGAGGAGGGGTGGTGGGGAGAGCCTGCCTGGCAGCCGGCGGAGGTGGGGACTGGCCCCAGTGCAGCTGGGGGAGTCATTAAAACCCCGGTCAGCAGCGTGGAGCCTCGCTGAGCAATCTGCCAGGGCGTCAGTGCCCTGGATTATTGCTGTGAGCAGCTGAAGGAGAGCAGAGAAGAGGTGTGAGCTGAGAGGAATGACAAAGAGGGGAAGGAGAGGAAGAAGCCCTGGAGGAGGAGGAGGGGGAGGCTGGATCAGTGCTGCAGGCAGTGCAGGGTGCTCCAGCAGTGATGCTCTGCTGTCCCAGCAGCCACCTGGTCCCTGTATGTGGTGTCTCAATGCGTGTCCTGTTGGTCCTGGGATGCAGCCCATCCCTTGGCAGCCCCCTCCCTGCAGTCCCACCAGCTCTTTTCTTCCCATCTTATTGCTCCTTGGATCTGATCTGTAGTCTCTCTCTTGCTTGGTCCTCAGGTACTGTTCACAGCCATATTTTGGTCACACAGGAGGTGGCTCCTGAAGGCCATAGTGCTGATCCCAGAGCTTCTGCCAGCACAGGTCCCACCTCAGGATACCTTCATCCATCCTTCTGTGCTAGAAAGTGCTGGCATTTCTCCATGCAGCTACTTCCTCCTGGCAAAGCCCCAGCTGGATCTCTGGGAGAGACACATCAAGGCTCTCTCCATTCTTCCTCCATGTGCTCCCTGGCTGGTGGCAGGGTCCCTCCTTTGGGAGGTGAAGCCTCCTGCCACTTCCCTTGGAAGCTGTCCCCCATGGGGACAGGCTGCCTGTGGGGATCCTGCCCCTCCTCCCTGTGCTGGGGATGGAGCCAGGGACCTGCAGCAGCTCACGAGGGGAGAGCCAGTCAGATGTGTCTAGCTCAGGGCTTTGGGGCTGTGGCACATGGGACTGGCACCACTGTGGTCTCCCCTCCCTGGGTGCTGTGGATGTGGTGTGACTCTTCCACCCGTGGGCTGGTGCCCTGAAATGGCTGGTGTGGCAGCTCCAGCAGTCACACAGCAGAGCACGACCCACTCCTGGGCAGCCCCTTCCTGCAGCAGCACCAGATGCTTTCCCTGTAGTTTAAGTTTTCCCATCTCATTCATTTTAGGGATTAATTAAAGTGTTTCCCCTCCCTCCTTCCCTCTCCCCCGTTCCATACAGCTGCACATGGATTTTAGGGTCGTGCTTGTTTACATCAGTTATATTTAAATTAATGGGTGTTTGTTTTAGGAAAAACAGCAGAAATCCTGTAAAAACAAATGTTTTTTGTGTCCCACAACCAGCCCCACAGCCCAGCTGGGGTGGGGATTCCCGAGGTGGGTGCCCTAGGCAGCCTTAGCCCCACACCCCCTACAGCAGGTCCGTACGGAGAGCTCTGCCCTGGGCACGCAGCATCTTCTGGGTACCATTGTGAGGTGACCTCCAGTGCTTGCAAGGTGGTTGGGTGGGTTTTTCCCCCTGGTCCCATGCCCAGCAGTGGCAGCCGGGTCATCTGCATGTGTTTGCCAGGGATAATCCCCCATCCTGGCGCAGGGATGCTGCTGAACCGCCTCTGCTGGGGCGGCTGGCGGGTTCCTTCTTTCATCAGGAGGTTGGATGGGGGAGAGCATTAAGAAGAAGAAAGAGAAAGGGGAGGAGGAAGGATAATTATTTTTACCAATGGCTCTGAGCCGCTGGATGCCTTTAAAGTTGCCTTTGTGTTCCCGCGGGTCAGGCCGGGCACAGCCTGGCCCGGGGCGCTGTGACCGCCTTTGTCGTCGGGGCTGCGGTCCCGGTTATTAGCCAGGATGCAGAGACCAGAACCTCAGATCTTCCGTGCGGCTGGTGGGAGGAACGAGCAGAGCTGCCTTATCACGCTCATTTAACTGGTTAATACATCTTCAGAGCAAATAATGCGGGCTGGGGGTGAACTGCTTAACCAACCTCATTACTATTGTGCATTTAGCAGCTTGGAGGAAGATAATACCTTTCAGGTTTGACCCAATTTTAGTTTTTGTTGTCATAACCATGGAAAATCGACCTTCAGAGACCCTCAGCAGTGAGCCTGAATAGGAAGTGATTTACAGCAAAAGTGCTGTGTGGAATGCTTAATGCACTTGTGCAGGAAAACAGACTGCGACCGGCTCCTGGCATCCCTGTCCCCACAGTGGGGGCTGGCCTGGCTCCTGGCATCCCTGTCCCCACAGCGGGGGCTGGCCTGGCTACTGGCATCCCTGTCCCACAGTGGGGGCTGGCCTGGCTACTGGCACCCCTGTCCCTGCTGCAGGGGCTGCCCATCTTGCCCTGGCTCTGGGGCATGTGCTGCCCAACGCACAGTCCCTGTGGGATGGGGTCGGTGGTGGCATGGCCGTGCCAGTGCTGTGCTTGCCTGCACATGCTGTGCTTCCCTCCCTGCGGTGCTGGGGTGCTCCTCGGGTCAACTGGAGCGGGGCTGGCCTGGGCACCTGCTTCCCTGGGCACCTGCTTCCCTGGGCACCTGCTTCCCTGGGCACCGTCGCTGCCAGGGCTGGAGCTGCTCGCTGTGGTGGTGTGGGACCCTGTGGTCAGTGTGCACTCCATGGTCAGTGTGGGACCCTGTGGTCAGTGTGCACTCCATGGTCAGTGTGGGACCCTGTGGTCAGCGTGCCCCCCACAGTCACTGTGTGCCCCGTGAGCACCTCTTGGCAGGGCTGTGGTCAGCCTGGCCAAGCGTGCTGGAGTCCGGCCCGACACACTGACCTTGGCCAGACTCTCCCACCACCACCAGCCTTGGCTTTTCTGCCGGTGCCCTTTGTCACCCAGTTTGTGCCGTGGAGCAGTGACAGCCCTGACGCCGCCGGCAGCGTTCCCACGTTCCCACGGGTGAGATGTCACCTGCGCCCAGCGGGGGTGGTTCCCATCGCTTCAGTTTTGTCTGTGGCAGGCAGAGACTTTCCCAGTCTTCAGCAGCCAGGGGTGCGTGGGACCTTCCTTTCACTCAGATAGGGAGGAGGGTGGCAGGGAGGTGACAAGCCTTCCTCCCCTTTCCCCGAGGCAGCTGTGAGCGCGGCTGCACCACCCCAGCCTGGCTTCATGCCGCTGCTGCTGTGATGTGTGGGTGGTCCCCGTGGCACGGGATGCAGTTGACAGCAGTGCCCAGGGCTGGGGAAGCACTGGGAGCGGGTGATGCCCACAGGGAGTGGATGATGCCCGTGGGGTGCAGGCACATCCCCAGGGGGATCAGCTGGGCTGCAGTAGCAGGGCCGTGTTCTCCTCCCTCCTCTTCCCACGGCTGTGCTGGGATGGGGGCACGACGCGGGCAGCTCATATTAGATCACTGAAATTCTGCTGTTTTGCAGCTAAAGGAGAAGCTGCTCCCTCAGCGCAAGAGTTGAAACTCTTTAGCCTTCCTCTGTGTCACCTCCATGGCCATGGATACCTCCAGGTGTGACGTAAGTGAGACCCAGGGAAAAAACATCTTCTGTTTAGCATCAAAATCCTATTACCAAGTGCCGTGTTCTGCTGCACAGATATCAGCCACGGCAGAGATAAGTGGGAAATAGCTCCTGGTTGGGCTGGAGCAGGAGCTGTATCTCAGGCTGCACAGGCGCCAAGTGCTGCTTCAGTGAGTTTACTGCTGAAAGAAAATTCCTCTCCCCCCTCCTCTGCAATCCAGGGAAAACCACTGTGGGCCCCCCAGGCCCCCACTGCAGCCCCAGCCCTGCCCTGCTGAGGGGCATTTCTGTGCCACCCCGTTGCCATGGTGGGGTCTGGCAGAGTGTGCTGGGCTGGGACCAGGGACCAGCGTCCTCATGGGAGTGCAGGGGCAGTGGCAGGGGCTCAGCCTCCCGAAAATGAGCAGGTACAGCCCTGGTCCTGCCCCCCCTGCAGCAGCCGCCGGGCTGGCCTTGGGATTGCAGATGCTGCGGGCAGCTGCATCATCTCTCCATCTCCTCCCTGGGGTGCTGCTGGCTTTGATAAAACCGCTCAGCCTTCCAGGGGTTGGCTTGTCGATCTAATCGCTGTTGTTTAGTGTGTAGTAAAAGCCCGGTGGCTCCTGGGGGAGATGCCCCATGGGGATCTGCAATCTACTTTCCCATCCCTCCTGGGGCTGGATCGCTTTCCCTGCAGGGGGGTGCTGCAGGGATGCTGCCAATGGTGAGGGATGCTGTTGGCAGGTGAGGGATGCTGCTGGGCCCCCGACAGCAGTGGGGAACACGCCATCCCCATCCCCAGCACACACGTGGGTTTGCTTTTGAAAATAGAAGGTGCTGAAAAAAATCCTGCTGTGCTCAGCTTGTTTCAGGGATGCTGTTGGATTTTCCCAGTGTTTATCATGTCCTGCGCTCACTGCACGTGCATGGGTGGTTCAGTCTTGGGCAAACCCCACAGTGTGAGTCCCCACTGAACCCCTGGCTCAGCTGTGCTTCCTGGTCACACACAAACCACCCAGGGCAGAGGGAAGACAGGCTGGTGGCAGTGTCTGCTGGAGGGGACAGCCAAGGGGATATTAGGGGACAACTAGCAAGGGAACTGGGGACACCAGGAGGGCCTTAGGGGGCCGGCTGTGACAGACCAGCATTAAAGGGGTTGGGATGGAGGGGCTGGTGAGCATGATACTGCACTGAGCTCTAGCTCTGCCTGCTGATCAGGAGCAAACCCTAATGAGCAGGACTAATGAGACAGGAGGGGAATTCCAGCAAGTTTGGGGAGGCTGGGGAGTGCCTGTGATGTTCACTGCATCTCTATGGATTTTCTTTGGTCTGTCCCCAAACTGGTTATGGTGCCTGTCGTGGGGATGGTGCCCACTCCGAGCAGTGGGCTTGGCATGCTGGGTGACTGCTGGTGCCAGTCCCAGTGTGTGCAGCTCCAGCTGGTCCTGGGGCCAGCATCTGAACAGCTCTGTGGTTGCCCTTGTCTCCTTACTGGCTCTCTGCTCCTGTGCTGCTGGGAAGTGTATCCTTGTCCGGACCCTGTGCTGCTGTGGTTATTGGGATGTGCTGGGATGGTGTTTGGGGGACACTGGTGGCTTCACGGGGTCCAGGCCAGTAGGCTGCGCTGGAGATTGCTGCAGAGATGGCCTGGGGGTCCTGACTCCCTTCCCACCTCCCTCTTGGCCATGCTGGTTTGGCAGCAGGGGGGGGATTTGCAGCCACACCACTGCGGGCAGATTTTTCCTTCGTCTTCTCCTCGGTTTTTAATGAGCCAACCTTGGAGGACCTTGAGCGCCGCTCCCGCAGCTCTGCTGTGACTTATCTCCCGGCCTCTGCCCCTGCTCTGCTGAGGGGATAAATCTCAGCTCCCGGTGCTCCGAGCCCATCCCACTGCACGGTGCAGGCGTCATAACTCACGGCGGGCAGGGGGGCTGCCTGGCTGAAGTGCAGGGGGGACGTCACCACTCTGTGCTGGGAAGGATGGGCTGCCCAGGGGAACAGGGAAAAAGTCCCATTAAAATAGGGGACAAGCTGTTAAATTGTTTCCTCTTCAACCTGGGTTGGAGAAAAGTACATGTGGGGCTGTGGGCAGCCTCCGGGGAGCCTTTGGGGGAACAGGTGTTTTTTCCCTTAGGAAGTATTTGCCTTTCCTTGTCTCCATCCCAGGTGCTCATCTGAGGCTAGGGCTGGTGCTTCTGGAGAGGCAGGACCAGCCTCAGCATCCTGCATCAGTGCAGAGACCGGGATGTGTCCCACTGGGGATCCTGAGCTGGGGACTTCCCGTGCGCCCTGTGCTACCAAACCCCATTCTCCAGGGCCATGCTTCCCCCTCCTGGGGGGCTTCACCAGTGGGCAGGGTCCTGCCTCTGCACATGTAAGGGGCTGCTCCAGAGCTGCCCCCCAGCCATGAGATAATTGTGCTGTTTGAAGGAGTGGGCCAAGCGTGTGTGAGTCCCTGGAGCCGTGGTGTTCTGAGGCGCCGAGCTCTGCCACGTCCTCCTCCGTTATTAGTGGTGGTGCCTACACAGGGACGGGACTGGAGCCTCTCCCTCTCTCTTTCAGGCTGAGAAGCTGCTGCTGTGAGACCCCAACAGCTCTTCCTGACGGCTCCGAGGGGCGAACACGAGTGTGAGCTCCTGCCTGCCACTGCGCCTGAGGCACCTGCTCTTGGTCTTCAGGTACGTTGTTCCCACCCAGCAGTCCATGTAGGGGAGGGCATGGAGGTATTTTTCTGTTGAGGATGAAACTGCTGCTTCCCACGGCTGTGCCTGGGGCAACAGCCCCCAATCAGCCCACCAGGTGCTTTGCACCGGCTCTGGGTACAGATCCTGTGGGTCCAGACTCTTGTGTGATGACCTGGAAAAGGGAGCATCACAAGGAGAAGGCATGCCTGCTTTGGTCCTCATGGCACGTGAGGTGAAGGGGTCTGGTCCTGCCTAGGGATCAGTCCCAGCCATCTCTCTCCTGCTCACTGCAGGAGCATGGAGGTCCCAGAGCGTGTGGGACCTGGGTGGTCCCCCAGCACGGGCAGGGGAGCGTGTGACCACAATGCACGCACAGCCCTGCACGTCGCAGCCTGGCTGGACCCGCCAAGAACCAGCTCCTGGCACCGACCGTGCTGCAAACCCCCCTCGGGGCTGCGTGCACAGCTCCATGTGCTCCGGGCTGAACCCGCCCCGTCAGTTCATGTTACAGGGACTGGAACCCCCCTCGTGCTGACACCAGCCCGCACTGGGAGCTCGCACCAGCTTGAGGAGGAGTTAAAATTTAAACTTCTCAAAGGCAGTAGGATTCTCTCCTCCAGATGAGACATCCTCCCCATTTCTTCCCAGCGCTGCGAGTACCCAGGGGCACGGCAGGCACTCAGAGGGGCTGCAGCAGCGCTGTGGCAGCTGCAATGACCAGGGACTGGGCTCTGCTTGGGGTTGTTCTGCCACTGCATGTGTCTTCCAGTGCCCTCTCCACTGACTGCTGCACTGAGGGGACTCCCAGAGCTGGGACTGCTCTTCTCCAACTGGCATGAGCCAAGGGGAGTGCTGGGGGGACCCCCAGAGCTGAGGGCTCTTCTCCCCCTTGCATGAGCTGAGGGGAGTGCCCGGGCAGGTGGGAGTGCCCGTGGAGCTGTGCATCACTGTCTGGCTCCAGTGAGGGGGGGTTGTGTGTGCCCCCCTTGCAGTGCTGCTCGCCGCACACCGGCTCCTCCACTGTGCCCCAGCCCCAAGTGCCTGCTCGGGAATCATGAAATGGGAGTGAGAGTTTGAGGCTCCTCGTCACTCTGGGGCACAGGTCATCCCGAGCCGGGATTAGAGAGGCTGTGCAGATGGATTCCCCAGCTGCATTCATCAGTTCAGAGGCAGCAAAGGCAGCTGAGCTCTGTGCATCACCTTGAAGCTCTTTTTTTTGTCTTTTAGAAAACTTTGGGTGGATGTTATTGCTCATGAAAGCAAGGGGCTGATCATGCTGGGAAGGAGCAGGCGTAGTGTGGGCTGGCACTATTATGCAAGCTTCCCACATGCAGCTCTGCCAGTGCACTCCGTTCCAGAACAACAGCACGCGCCCGCGTGCCAGCCCTGAGCCCACCCCCGGGTCTGCCAGAGCACCACGGTGCCACTCTGCCCACGTTGCCCTCACTGTGGGCCCTGCCCGCGCCACCCGCACCATGCTCCTGCATCCTGCCACCTGCTCCTGCCCAGAGCCAGCAGCCCCATGGTCGGGTAGGTTTGGGGTGAGGGTGTGCTCGGTCCTACCCGGCCCCACAGCTCCGTGGTGTGCAGGAGCTGCCCGTCGTAAGCGTCCTGGCTGAAGTGGGAGTGCTGGGAGTTCTTCCCGGGACTTTGCGCTGTACTGGGGCATGTCTGGCTCTTGGGGCTGTGCAGTTTATTGGGGGGCTGTCACCCCAGCCATGATGCATGTTTTGCTCCTGCGTTGGGAGGGATGTGCCCGTCCTGGGGGATGTGCCTCATCTGTGGGGCTGGTGCAGCCATTGCTGCTAGGACCTACTCTGGGCTCACTCGAGCTCAGGCCACCAAGTCTCTTCCCCATCCAGGTTTTCTCCCTGCTGCTTTCCCTCTCTCTCCCATGAGCCGTCCCCCTCGCTGGCCTCTGTGTGTGGCTGCTGGCCATGGACTGTGTGGGTGCTGGTGGCAAGCTCGGGCTCACTGGGCTGGTGAGGAGCAGCCCAGAGCAGGGAGGAACATGCCAATGCAGAGCCCCTGCGGCGACTCTCCCCATCATTCCCAAACCTGCCAGAGCACCCCCCCGGAGGAGAGTGCTCCTTCAAGGAAGACTTGGAGATGAGCAATGGAAAACATCTGACAGGGGAGCCCTTGAGGCGCTTTTGTTCTAGAGAGTGGGAGTGTGAGATCCGCTCAGACATGAAAGGCTGCACAGCTCCGTCCCCAAAGTCACGGTGAGGAGGAGGACGGGGGTGTGCGGCTGCACCGAGAGGTCATCCCGGGAACGACTGGCACCGGGATCCCCGCTCCATCCCTCCCCTTCCAGCAACTAAATTAGGTCACACTTGAAAGTCAGTTTCTTGGCTGTGGATTTAATTTAGCTTTTCCAGGCTAGTTATCATATAATAAATTCCAGGAGATTTATAGAAAACATGCCCAGGGAGGCTTAGCCAGTGTGTAACAAGATTTGTGCCTCTTTCCCACTGTCGAGCGGCTCTGGCGAGCGTGGCGCTGCCAGCGGATGTGCAGGCAGGGCTGGCAGCCCCGTGGGAGCTCCCAGGGAGAGCAGGCAGCTCCAGCAGTGGGGGGCTGTCACCCCTGTCTCTCTGGGCACGGGAGGTCCCCAGTGCAGCCGTTTCCTGCCCCGGCTCCCCAGCCGCCGTAAATCACCTGGAGCAGGTGCATTCCCGCTGCTGCTCATCACTTGTCTTCTCTCCTGGGCTCAGTGCGGGCAGTGCCAAGCACAGGCCCATCGTGGCAGTGCCCGTATGTGACCAGAGGCAGCACAGTGGCATGAGGACTCAGCAGTGCCAGCGATGGGGAGCGATGGGGCATTGGGCACCTGGTGCCTTTCTGCTCAAGGGGTGACAGTGTGTGGGCCATCCCTGCTGGGTGGGGGGGCCTCGTGCCCTCCCTCCACCGGCTCCTGGGGCACAGGGACCATGAGATGGAGCTAAAAGAGGTGTCATTTTGTGCTCCCTGCTGCTGGGGTGGGTTTTCTGCTGCACCCGGAAGGTCGAGCAGGGAAAGGCACTGGGGTTTGTGGGGATTTATGGCACTGGCAGCGCCGTGCTGGGAGCGGGTGGCTCAGCATGGAGGGCACTGCCAGCGTGCTCCTGCTCCGCTCACTGCTAACGCTGCCCAATTAGTGTCTTATTAGTCACTCTGCGTGTTAAGGCATTAGGAACAATTAAGGGTGAGAAGAGTTTCCAGATGTAGAGGCAAGCGCTGGAGCTGGGAGCTGGCAGTTCCGCTGGCTGCTCCCATATGGAAGGGATCTTGTGCACAGCAGGACTCACTGCGGGGCCACGGGGCCAGCCTGGCTAAGGGTCCCAGGGCCACTGGGGTGCAGGGAACCCCACTGCAGGGCAGCCCTGGGGGCAGTTCCCACCTCTGCCATCAGCACCACAGCTGGGGGCCACGCAGAGATGGGATGGAGCCATGGGGGCTTGGCGAGTGTGGGAAGGAGCTGCTGGGATGCCCACGGATGAGGGGCACAGCTGGGCACTGCCCCTGCCCTGCGTAGAGGGATGTTCCACCAAGCCCTGGGCGCACTCCACAGGGTTGGGTTTGTAAATGGGCTGAGATGAAACATTTATTTACTGTTGGGGCCGGGTGTGAGTCCCTCGGTGCACCCCGCCGGTGCTGGCAGCCCTGTGCTGTGCTGTGCTGTGCTGTGCTGTGCTGTCCTGGAGCATCTGGGACATGGCACGAGGGGCCAACCACCTTGACAGAGATAGCACCGTGTTGTGACACTTGGAGGTGCAGGAGAAGTAGCACAAGCAGAGACGAATGTGACTTCAGAGCCCAAGTGCAAGTGACTTCAGCTCACCAGAAATAGTCCCCAGGCAGTGCTGGGAGAGGGGACCTGGAGCTGGCAATTTCTGGGAGTGTTGGGGTGCTCCTGTGGCTTGTTGCCCCCATGCAAGGTAAGCTGCACCCCCACTATTGCTCCCAGCACTGCCCCCCCTCCATGGCACTGGAGAGGCTGCCAGCCAGGGGTCAGGGAGCTGGCAGTGGCTCTGGCCAGCACAGGCGGTCTCTCCTCAACACCAAATGCATCACCCCGTGACAAGCACACAGAGGGTTCCCCATCGACTCCTGGAGCCTCGGGTGCCCTCATGGTGTGGAGGGAGTGGGGGGCTGCCCCAGCCTTTGGGGCGTTCCCCCAGACACTGATGCTGTGGTTTCCCCCTCGCTGAGCCAAGGCCGAGTGAGCACCGCGAGGTGCTGACACGCAGCGGGGCAGCAGAGAGGGGGACAATGGCCTTCAGCACACTGGAATATTTTCTCTGCTGCTCTCCCCAAGGCGAGGAGTGGTGCTTGGACAGATGGTGTTTTTGAGTGACCTTGCAGCTCTGAGCGGTTCCCTCGGCTGCTGAGTAACGGTGGGAGCCGCGGGAAGCGGCAGCGGTGCCGCAACCTGCTCGCGCTGGCAGGAGCCTGTCAGGGAGCCAGGGCTGGGAGGAATGTGGGGTAAGCCAGGGGATGGAGCCAGAGCCCGACAGCCCTGAGGTGATGGCTGCAGGGAAGTTCAGTGTGCACCACAATCCCTGGCTCCCCTTTGCTGTGGGAAGAGTGTGGTGTGTCCGGTGAGGTTATTCTGAGCCTCCAACAGCTCCTCCAGCCTGTGCCCCTGGCTCTTCGCTTCAGCAGTGGGATCACGATCACTCCTCCTCTCTCCTTGTGCTCTTCTTTGGGAAAGGGCTGAGTTTTCTCCGGGAGCCAAGGCAGCAGTGCCTGCAGTCAGCACAGCAGGGCCAAGTGTGAGGAGAGCTCTCCTGCCATTGCCATGGTGTGTGGGGACACACTAGAGGACCAGGTCGTGTCCATGAGGGCAGCAGGTAGAAAGTCTTTTGCCATGTGAAGTTTCTCTTGGAGCTGTGATCCAGGACTGTGGTCCTGAGGGAACAGATCCAAGTGAGGGGAAGAGGGCACTGCAACGTGCGGCTTTGCCGTCGAACAGTCACCCTGGGCAGGCTCATCTCCTCTGGCACCCTTGCAGCCTCCTGCCAGCTCCTGAGTGCTGCAGCACCAAGAGGTGTCCTAAATTGGGGAAGGAACAAGGAGCTCTTGGCACTCTCCTGGAGCATCATTTGCATTCAGGCGCAGCTCCTCGCGGTGAGGGAGGCGGGGGCCGAGGGGTGAGGAGCGGCCGCACTCTGGCTCCGCTGTCGGAGCATCCCGTGGGACAGCTGCGGAGGGGGCTGTGGCTCGGGGATCACCGTGCTCCAGGTTTCTTGTTTTCGTTCTTCTCTGCCTCAACTTTGTGTCCGAGTTTGCTGTCCAGGATTTGTGCCTTTGCTTTTTCTGAACAGGAGTTGTCATCATTGCCATCTCACTTCGGGGCCGGTGCCCTGTGACGTGATCCGATGAACCACGGTGGGGTTGGTTGTGTTCCTGTCTGTTCTGTGCTCTCTGGGGATGGAGAAGGTTTTGTTTCCATTGCATGGACCACAAGACCAGCTGGGGCCAGGCAGTTCCCAGCCGGATTCAGGTGGTCTGTGATGAATTTCTGTGGGGTGGGATGTTGTCCCCTTCCTGGGGGCTGCTCCAAGCTGGGATGTGACGTGTGGCAGGGCAAGGGGAGCAGCGGAGGGTATGGGGGTCTCTGAGCGCAGCAGGACAGGGTGTAGGACCCCAGATTGCTCTGGAGTCATCAGAGGGAGCAAGTTGGGGGCAAAGGGCTCCCGCTGCGTCTGGCATGTCCTGGTGAGGCGGGAGTGTTGTGCAGAGGGCAGGATGTGGGTGCCCTGCAGCCGCTGCGGAGGGATGGTGACAGGGCACTGTCCTCCCAGGCTGCCCCGCGCTGGTGGCAGCGCTCCTGGGCAGGAGATGGGGGCGGCTGCAGCCGGGGGGTTCTTCCTCGGGGATGGGGCAGGGTGGGATGAGCCCCAGGGGGCTCTGCCCCTTGTGCCACGGGTACTGCCGGGGGGCCAGGCACTGCTGGGCGCTCAGCTGTGGCGCATCACCCGCCGTGCCGGTGCCAGGCTGCCGCGCAGCATCTGAGCAGCTCCGGTTACTTAACATGCAGCAAGTGTTGCACTCGGAGAAATTTAGACGTAATTTTTTTGTGCTTGCATGTAAATGTGGGTAGGTGCTGTCCTGATTGATGGCAATTAGCATTTTCTAACGGTAACAGATGTTCGGATTGCCAGGAGGCTGGTACCTAACGCCCACGCTGCCATCTGTTCCGCTGGGCACTGCCTGGGGAAGCGGCACCAGCACCGCGGACCTGCAGGGCCGTGCTGGGGTGTGTTTAACAGCAGTGTACAGGGGGGGGTTATTATGTGTTTTTTTTTCTGGGGGAAAATAATAATAATAAAGACGTTTTCAGGTTTATAAATAGTACACTCTGTTTATTATGGGATGGAGACTTTCCATCTGATCAGCAGCCTGGATTGCTGCACAGAGTTAGGGAAGCAGTCTGGACAGAGCAGGGAGCAGCAGCACTTGATTTTCTAGGGATGCAGTGGGAAGAGTCTCCAGTGTAGTGGCCAGCAGGTGTCCATGGGCCAACCCCCTGTCCTCTGCCTGCTTCCTGCAGCGGGTGGTCGCTGCTCATGGGGACAAGGGCTGCTCTGCTTTGGGCATCACTTTTCAGTTCCAGGTTGGAAGCAGTGAAACATCTGTGTGTTGTTTAAAGGTGTGTTTTGGGAAGAAGCCTAGAGCCCTGAGCCTTATCCCACTGTCCAGGCAATCTCACAGCATCCCCTTTCCTCATGTGGTGCCTGTCCTTCCCTGTTTCCTCCTGCCTCCCTTTATCTGAGCCTTTTATACCCATTTATTCTTGTGCCAACATCATCCTTTACCCTGACCAGCTCCTCCCAGTGCCCATTCCTTGTGTATTTATAGAGAAGTCTTGGCTGGGCACGGACCAGCTCCTCCGTCCTGTCCTTCCGTTGGCTCCTAGAGCAGCTCCCCATCCCCTGGCAGCTCTCCCTGCTCCCCCAGCTTGACCTTCCCAGACGGGGTCATACCCCGGCACAGATCCAAGCCAAGCACAGACCTTTCCCTGGAGCTCCCAGTGCCAGGCAGCCTGGAGCACACTCACACTCGCACGCTCACACTCACTCTCTTCCCAGATGCCGGAGCTGGTGACTCAGAGTCAGCCCATGGCTGAGTAATGCACCAAGAAGTGTTTCCATGTGGTTCCCAGGTTGGAGCAGATGCTCCCACGTGGTCCTGGTGTTCAGTGGTTTGGACTTGGTGCTGCTTGCTGGCTCTGGTCTCAGTGTCTGCCAACCCCCTCTGGGCTGACCCCTCCTCCTGCCCCCAGCCCCCATCCCACTGGGGTGCTGCTGCCAGCACAGCCCCTTGCATTCCCAACTCACATGTTGCATGAGCTGCATTAGGTATGGGCAGATCTTACCTGTTTGTCATATATTTCCACCTTGGTTTTCACTGAGCTCCTGTTCTGCATGATGGGGTTTCTGGGGGGGTCTCTCCCTACCCCAACTCCTCCTGTCTCTGTCCTGTGCTTCCCAGTGCTGTGGCCCAACACAGCGTGACACAATGTGTTGGGCCAGTTCTGGGGGGTTTCTGGGATGGAGGTTTCCTTGTTCCTCTGGTTTGAACTCACAGGATGTTTTGAGTTTTGCTCCTGCTGTGGAGCCTGTAGCTTCACTTCCTGTTCCTCTGCTCTGTTCCACAGCCTGGACACCAGTGAGTTACCATCCCTCATTCTTCATCTCTCATTCCTCTTTCCTCATCCCTGTTCCTTCATCCCTCTCCTCTCATCCCTCCCATGCGCTGAAGCAAATTTCTCCGTCAGTTTTCAGGCAACACCCAGGTTGATTTTCATCCCTGCTGTGGAGCAGCCTTGGGAGTGCTCAGTGGTTTCCCTGGCCTGGGGACCAGCCTCTTCATGCCCCAGCACTCGCCGTGTCCCACCAGCTGAGGCCAACTGGCGGCAGATGTTGCTCTCACCTGGGTCTGATGGGGCCAGAGGGGTCAGCTGCTGGCACCAGGAGCTGTCCTGGGAACAGCAGATGCCAAACCTGTGCATGGGGCCATTGATGGGCAGTGGCAGCTGAGCCAGAGCAGAGCCCTGGTCCTGCCCTCACCGGTGCCCACCGTGTCCTCTGGCCGTCCACACTGTGACCAGCACAGAGCTGTGTCCGTGCCATGCCATGAGCTCTTCCCTGGGCATTGCTGGCATTGCTAACATTGCTCTGGAAGGACCTTGGCACTGTGCCAGCTGCTCTGTGAGCTGCTGCAGAGGGAACCAGCTCCTTGTGGGTGGGAGTTTTCTGATGCAGTGCCCAGGACAGGACCCGGCTCACGGCAGGACCGAGTGTGCCCCTCTCCCACTGTGGATTTCCCAGCACTCGGCTTCTGCCCAGCTGTGGAAGCCAGAGAGGTGGTGATTGAATGACAAGAGGTGAATTAGATGGAAAGTGCTTTCCTGCTTTCGGGAGACCTCCCACGTGTTCCTCTTTCCCTCTCCTCTTCCCAATTTTCCTTTTAAAAATGTGAGTCAGTCATGGTGCACACAGAGGCAATACTGGGATCCTGGGATGGCTGCTGAGCGCTGCAGGGACAAATCCTGTCCTTGGCACTTGGCAGCTCCAGCTCAGGGAGACTGAGCTGGGTTTGAGCTGAAACCCCAGCCCTGCTGAGCCCCAGGATCCCCATCCTGGGCAGCCTCAGAGGGATGGTGAGCTCAACCACAGCTCTGCTGCAGCTCCAGGAGACCTGAGGCACTTCCCTCTGCCCCTCACAAGAGATGCTGGCCCTGCCCAGAGATGGGCACAGTGCATGGCACAGGAGTCACCACATTGTGCAGAGGAGCCATTGGGTAGATTCGGGCTGAGCCAAAGCCTCACCCTCGTGTGAGAGCCGCAGCACTGGCCCCAGGGCAGCTGGTAATGCCTGGGAGGTGTGTGTGGGCTGGGGACAGGGATGTTGGCTGGGGATGGGGCAGGGGGCTTGAGTGCAGACAGGCTTCTCCCTCATGCTTTTTTTTCTGGTTGGAAAACAAGCCTGCTTCGTCTTTGTTGTTCTTTCCCTCACTTGCTTTTCAAATTCATCTGGGAAAACTTCCCCGGGTGCTCACAGAGGTGTCACCAGCCCGACAGCTTGTGCTGCTCTAATAAAATGGCTTCGTAGCAGAGGGTTTGATCTATTTTTAAAGCAAGCTCCACGCTGTCTCCTCCCGCCCTCCCACCGGCAGCGAAACAGAGCCCGAAGGCTCCTGGGAGCGTGGCAGCGGCGCAGGGCAGAGCCAGAGCCCTGCTCACAGCCGTGCCAACGGCAGCGGTCACAGCCGGGCTGCCTGTCCCCATCCCTGTCCCCATCCCTGTTCTCTGTGGCCAGGAAACGCTCTGGGGAGCAGGACAGGGCTCCCTTTGCTGCACTGTCAGGGAGGGGAGCTCTCTGCATGGTTTTTATTCCTCCAAGCGGTGACTGTGCTGTATAAATTAACATACAGAAACTTCGCTCCACTTGGAAGTTTGGTATTTTCTGCTCGTTTGATGCTCTGTTATTAAAACTCAATTTTCTGCGAATAAAGTCCTTTAAATAGAATTCGTCTTCCAGCGATGACTCATCGCAGAGCAGCAGCTCCTCGCAGGAGAAGGCAGCACGAGGGCAGGTCTGGCACTCGCAGCCTTGGGAATCCCCAGATCAGCTCCCGGGGCTTTGCCGAGTGCAGGGGAAGCCACCCCAGATGCCTCTGCTGCCCATCCCACTGGCTCCACCTGCTCCAGCTGCTGCCAATGCCCAGGGGCTTGGCACGGGGATCAGATCCCTGGCTCAATCCGGGGTGTCCCTGGAGCCTGCATACCGGGAGTGGCAGAGGGCACTGTGCTGTCCCCGCTGCCCACCCGCCTGTGCCGCTGTGCAGCCCATGGTGGCACTGTCATGGTGCCACTGTGCCGCTGCCTCCTGCCCGTGCCACCCCCTAGCACTGGTGGTGACAGACAGGTGAGCTCCCAGAGCAGGGGAGCGAGGACGTGAGGGATCACGGCACAGGCTGCCTGTGCCCAGCCTTGCCAGGGGAATCCGGCAGCAGGATGTGGGGCACGATAACATCTGCTCACATCTGTGTCTGTTCTGCTGGAGCTGGCTCTGCCTGCACTGGTTCCATTGATGAAGCTTCTTAGAGAGGTGTCAGGGACAGGAATAGGTGCAGGAATTGTGTCGGGAGGTGGATTTTAGGTGCTCACTGGGTGGGTGGTCAGTGCAGCAGGCGGGAGTCCGGATGGAGTCTGGATGGAAGCAGGATGGATGGGCTGGGGCTGAGGGGCTCCTCTCCAGAGTTTGACCAGCATGGCAGCAGATCTGCATAGAGCAGGTTTCCCCAAGGAAGGAAGAGGAGGGCACTAGCAACTCTCCCAGCCTGGGCAGCGTCCAGCTGGGGCAGCTCTGAGTGGACCTGAGCTCCTGCAAAAATGAATTTTCTGCCCACTCTTGCTCTCCCCCTGGGATGCTGCTCACTCTGGTTCAAGGGTTCCTGCCAGGATTATTATTCTTTCAGGTCTGGCATCTGTTAAGGTGACAGCAGCTGGGGAGAGGGAAAGGATTGCAACAAATTTCTCGTAAAAAGTAGCTAAGTTGATGAAACCATTACAGTGCCTGCATCTGGCACTCCATCATCGTGACATGCCAGGGAGAGGGACAGGCACCTCCCGAGCTTTCCCCGGAGAGCAGGGCCAGCCCTCTGTCCCACAGATCCCTGTCCCCAAGTGGTCACACCCCTCCTGGTCTGTCCCCTGTCCATCCCACAGCCTGGGTGTCCCACGTCTGCCCATTTCCCAGTGCTGCTGCTGCTGCCAGTGTTCAGTGTGAGGGTCCCAGAGTGACCCTGGGGGCCCAGCTCTGGGGCAGAGCCATCGGGGGAGCGAGCTGCAGCTGGGGCAGCTGGGGCCACCAGGGGAGAGCTGGTGGGGCTGAGTGCTGGATTCCCAGAGCATTACCTGCTTTTATTAGAAATCAATGATGTGCTTGAGCAGTTACACTTTGTCTCCCTGACGGGGAGGCCACTGTGTCAGGCAGGGTGCAGGATCCAGCACCACTCAGTGCCACAGGGGTTGAGGGCAGCAGCGGCCACTGCCCGCAGGACCCCAGGGCTCTCCAGTCCCCCAGCTGTCCTTCCCAGCAAGCACCATTTGTTTCATTGGCTTTCAGGCTGTGGTGTGGCCACCACGGAGGCTGCAGGTCCACGAGGGCCAAGGCATCCCCTGGGGGTCAGACCATGCCATGAGGCTGCTGGTGGCTGGGTGCTCCCTCCTGACAGACACAGGGACCGTGGCCACTGCGGGCTCCCTTGGCTGTGCCATGGGCTGTGTGGTCCATGCCACTGGAGCGGGATGCATCCCTCCTCCGTGCCCCTCCCCAGGCACTCAGGGGCTGCTGTGGAGCCTCCAGGAGTTGCAGGCAGGGCTGGGGCTCACTTGGCCGGGGGTGCTCTTTGCCACCAAGGTCATGGGTGTCACCAACCAGGATGGATCACCCGTGGTTCTCGGGCACGGCATCTGCCCGGCCAAACATGGTGAGACTCTGTTTGCCGGCCTTGGCCTGTGTCCAGCCAGGCTCCCTGGGTTTTAAATCGTGCCAGTGTCTTTTCCTGCAGAGGTGCTGCTCCAGGAACCGCGAAGAGCTGAAAGGACTCCAGAAAAGGCGGCTTATCTCTAGACCAGGTGTCAGAAATTGTTTTAATCCCTTTCCCATCCCCACAGCCTCCTTCATTCTTGGCTAGAAGTGGTCACCCCTGTTAAGTGCTCGCTCCTGAGCTGGTGAAGGAGGCGCTGGGATGTGGAAGGAAAACCCTTTTTCCTGGAGGCGTTGAGCAATTCCTTACCGTGACCTAGATGTCAGTTTAATGCTCCGGCAAGTCCCAAGACTCGCATATGAAGTTGCCCAGGGGAAGAGGATATTTCAGGAACACAGAAGCTGCTCAGCAGTGGTAAAGTGCATGAGCTTTCCCTGGCAGGAGCCGTGCTGAGCCTCCGTCTGCTCGTGCCTGCCATGCCAGCCACGGAGCAGTGTCCCCTCTCCTCGGGGTGTGAGCAGGGTGGGAGGGTCAGCGATGCTCTGGCACACGATGGCAGTGCCGTGCAGAGCCCACGGTGCTCTGGGGCTGGGGTGGAGCATGACCAGGAGCTGCTGGTGCTGCCTGCCCCGTGCATGGCCATCCTGCCCAGAGCAGGAACACTCCCAGCTCCGTTCCCACAGCAGAGGCTGGGCACGGGCTGCCAGCAGTAACGTGGCACAGGTGGAGGATGCACATGCCATGCAGGGTAAATCCAGGTTTGCAGTCTGCCCTTGCTGTGGCCTCAGGTCCCATCTCCCTTGCAGATTCTGGGCTGGAGATGTGTGCAGCCCTCACCTTGTTCTTGCTGCTCTCCTCTTCTATCTGTGTTAAACCAATTATTTTATTGGAGTGCTGTGTCCCCCAGTCCCCCCAGCCTGAGCCCTGCTCACACACGGGTCTGAAGTGTCTCAGCAGATGCCCCACTGAGTGGGTCTGACATGCTGGGGAGCCAGGCGAGGGACACTGCATCTGTCCCCCTGGGTCCTGGTTTTGGAGCTCCTGAGGGGTCACAGAGCTGTGCACCAGGAGAAGAGCTTGATCTGGGACCTTCTGAGGTTTGGAGGGGCTGAGAAATGGTGGGAGATGGTTGTGCCCAGTGTGGGAAGGTGGTGGCACTGCAGGACCGCACAGGGCTGGATTGTACAGGTTGGCTTTGACACATTGATGTGAAAAATGAGGTAATTTCATTCTGGTGTTGTTATTTATCTTTATTCTACTGTGGCAACTGCAGGTGGGGAGAGGAGCAGGGACTCCCTGCAACACAGCTTGAGGTCATGCCAAGCCCAGCTGGGTCCCTGCACATCCCTGCCTGGGGACAGGCTTGGGAGCCCTTGGCTCCATTATTTGCCACCTTCAGAGGGGCTTGGAACCCCAGAAGGGTCCCTGGCAGTGCTGACAGGTGCTGGTGCTACCTCATTCTCTGCCCAAGGCTTTCTCCCTCGTCAGGCACATCTGCAGGCAGTTGAAGTAACGAGGGCTTGGGGAGGGCGGGGGCAGCACTTGTGCCCTATAAAAGCCCCTCGAGGAGAGTGCAGGGTGTTTGCCAGTGGGGACTCTGCAGCTCTGCTTTCATCCTGTGAGTGCAGCAGCGTGGAGAGGAGATGGAACAGGTTAGTGGGGTCATGGAGGGAATTTTGTGCTTGTTTTGGTCTCTCAATGGCTTCTTTGTTTTTCCTTTGCTGCTGCCTGCCTCAGTTTACCTGACTGTTAAACAGAGCTCAGGTGTAACATCCTTTTGCAGACCATGTGGTGTAGCTGGTGTTTGCTGTTGGGTGTCCTGGCAAGGCTGGAGCTTGTCCCTGGCCTTGAGGCTCCTCCATCAGCCCTGGTGCTTGTTGTGGACCAGATGTTCTTCTCTGCCCTTCTGGATGGTTTTGTTCCCTCTTCCTCTCTGTTTCTCAGTGCTGCTGTGTGCCTGCTGGACTTGGGTGCATTCCCTGGGCTCTGCCAGGGCTGGTCCTGTAGGTCACCCACCCCCAACTCTGTCCTGCTGCCATTGCAGCCTTCGTGGCACAAAGCGCAACCAAAAAGTTGATGCTTCCATCTTGTGTTCCCCTGCACCTGTGAGTTCCCCTGTGGATGATTTAGAGCTGAAAGCCTGGGCTCTGGCACTGGGAGAGGGTTCCCAAGATAAAATAATCTCTGCCAGCAGCTGAAGTGACAGAAGCCCCATTAACAGCAGCATATGCCTGGGAACACCCGTGCTGCGCGGGAGGACGAGGCAGAGTGGGGGGAGCGCGGGAGCAGCAGCCCACAGGAAGGGGGGATGTGGGAGCTGGTAATTACTCTGCTGCCATTGGGATGCTCCTTGCTAATTTACAGCATTAGTGGAATCGGGATGTGATTCTTCCTCCTGAGCCTGGGCAGGGCCGTCCCCTGGTGCAGGCAGACGTAATTATCCACATTTAACTGAGGGCTTGTAAAATGTATTTGTCTTGCAGAATGTGAGTGTAATTGCTGTGAATTAAATACGGATGCAGTTGTGGCTGGAGCAGGACCTTGCCTGGCGGGGAGCACACAGAGCTGGGGCTCCCTGGGCTGCTCCCTGGCCCCCTGTGCCAGCAGGGAGGGAGGCTGCTGCTGGTCTGGAGCTGGGGAGGATTTTGGGGGTTTCTGGGCATTACTCCGGTGCAGATCTTCCCTCCCTCGCTCTGCTGACTGGTCTGCCTGGATGTTTGTGCTGACTGGAGGGGTGTGCTGAGGGGAGAGAGCCAGGCAGCCTGTGAGTATTCCCGGGATCTGCCGGTTTATCTTCTCTCTGTGTCAGTCCCGGGGGCTGCCTGGGTTTGTTGAACTCGACGTGTGCATTTGCAGACACTGATCCCATGTGCTGGTGCTGGGCCATTCCTGGGGTGCAGGGCTCTGTGGTGAGGGTTCTGCCCTGGTATCCTGCTATCCTGCCTGTTCCCAGCTGCAGCCCCATGGCAAGGGGCCCATCCCAGTGTGCCTGGGGGGGCTTGGGTGCCATGGAGCTCTCTGGAGGGGTGGGGAGAGGAACCTGGGCACTGCTCAGTGACCTTCTGGGGTGGCATCACTGTGGGGGACACCAGATGCCTCTGGGTTTAGGGTGCTCAATAGACTACCTGCCCTGGGTCTCCCCAGTTCTGGTTGCTGCCTACCCCTCCCTAAGACAAACTCCCAGGGGAGTTTTAAGGCACTTGGATCTTTGCTCTCTGAGGAGCCATGTCCTTGCCTGGAGTGGTGGTGACAAACCCGTGACTTGGACCTGCTGAGCCAGGAGGAAGCAGTGCTGGGGTGACAATGGTGTCAGCTGTCCCTTTGGCCCGGGTGCAGCTTGCTGGCAGTCACAGAGGTTTGGGGACCATCCTGCTTGGAGGGGAGTGGGGGCAGCCAGCCACTCTGCATGGCTGTCACCCCCTGCACCAGGGGCACTGCATTAGGGTGACTATGGCTGTACCCCACTAATAGTTGGGGTGAAAGGCTGGGGGGTGACAAAGGGAGCGTGTGTCGTGGGAGTGTCACTGGGAGCTGGGACCGTGCTTGGGGTCTGTGCTGGAAAAACACTGGTGGCATGGGAAATGTGCAGGAAAGTGCTACAGAAATGGTTCATGGGCTGGAAAATCTGCTCTGCTGTGGGAGACAGAGCCTAAGTAGGTTGAACTTTTCATCCAAGAGAAGTTTAAGAGGTGGCTTTGCGACGTGGGTTGTTTTAGGCTGTGATCAAGAGATATCTATGGGTACAGAGCGCTCTAATTTAGCAGGGAAAAGACATAACAAGATCCAGGCTCTGAAAGCTTCAGCAAGACAAATTCTGACTGGAAACGAAGGGCATATTTTTATCAGGGAAGGTAATTAACCACTGGAACAGCTTAAGCCTGTGGGGGATTCTCTGTTGCTTGACATCTCTGGATCAAACCCGGATATCTGTCTGGGAGGGAGGCACTGAATGGGATGAACACGGGATTGGAGCCTTTAGCCCGTGTCCCAGGGCGGCTGTTGCTGGGTCTAAGTGCCCTTCCAGCCCTGGGCTGTGATATTCAGTGTCAGTACTTGGGGACAGGTTGAAATTTGGGTTATGCAGGAGACATGGAGCACTAAAGCACTTAAAATGGGAATTAGGAGAGCTTGTCTCTATGGAGAAAGGCTCTTGCTTTCCCTGAGGATTTTTAGAAGGAGGTGGCAAGGTGCTAAAGTTGCCTTCAAGTCAGACCCCTGCCCTTTCCCCTCAGCTCCATTCTGGCCCTGTCCCCATTTGGTGTCTGCAGGAAACCAGTGAAAACTTTCTCTTCTTAACTGTGAAAATCTGAACTCCAAATCCAGGCCTGTTTGGGGTTTTCCAGCCTATTTTTTGTGCCCATGCTGTAACACCTTTGGCCAGACCATGCTGCTCAGTGTTATTTACCCACACTGTGTGATGGGGCAGCAGAAACTTTCCAAAAGTCAAAGCAAGTCATGCTGCTCTCAGATCAGAGACCCGGACACCTTTGAGGGAATGAAATGAGATGGGGGTGTCCGTGACACACCAGTGTTGGCTCGTGCAGCTCTGGATCTTGGGCTGGGTCACCGTGGATGGATGGTTTTGTCTGTCCCACAGCCCTGGGTGCTTTGGGCGGGGCAGTGTCCCTGGGGCTGGCGGGGGTCTGACCCCAGCCGTGGGCAGCACGTTGTCAGGACACGGGCTCAGCGTGTGCTGGAGGGTTCCCAGGCTCGTCCATCTGCTCCTCGGTGGCAGCAGGAGGTTTGTGTGGACAGGAGGCTCTGGCCCTGGGCCGGGGCCAGCCTGGCCCGGGCGTGCTGGGGGACGTGGGCAGGAGCTGCCTGTGCCCTGCTGCTGCTGCCAGGGCCACAGCTGGCACCCGGCAGGGCGCTGGTGGCCAACTGCGTGCCCGGGGCAGGAGCATCCTCTCCCGTGGACAAGGGCTGCAAATAGCCACTGAGTCAGACTCTGGAATGGGACCATCTTCCCAGGTACCATCATTTTCCAAATAATTCTGAATATTTCCTCTGCTCAGAGAATGAATCCTGTGTCAGAGGGCAGTGCCACGGTACAGGGGTGTAGAGTGGGATTTCTGTCACTCCTTGGTGAGATGGGGGCTCCTTGTGCTCTGTCCCCATCTCTCTGCTCCCAGTGCTCCCCCAGCACTTGTGGGCTCCACACCAGGGCTGAGGCAGCACAAGTTGTGCTGATCTCAGTGTTTCTGGGCATGGAGAGCGGCTCCTGCCATAGAGCAGCTCTGTCACACGGTGCCTGAGGGCTGTGGGAACACGGCCGTGGCTCTGAGCAGCACAGCAGGGCTGGCAGGGCAGCACTGTGCCCAGCTGGCTGAGGTGTTACCCCACATCTGCCCTTCCCCTTCATCCTGGATCCAACTGCCCATGGGATTGTGGGCATTGACCTTCCTGTCTGGGGGAAAGGGGAGGAAATGGGGAACGTGGCACGAGAAGGGTTAATGCAGAAAGATTTCTGCCCTGTGGCATAAACACCACCGAATGCATGTTTGCCTTCATTTGCATATCGAAACATATCCTAAAGGCCCCTTGTTTGGAAAGTTCTGTTTTTTACTCCATCTTCCTATAGAAGGGAGGAAATTATTCATAATTAAAAAGTAATAATAATGCGGAATGAAGGAACCCAGCTGTATAATACCCGGCACAAAAGGGGGAGCTTGGGGAATCTATTTTTAATGGTTTCCACAGCAACTGCGATTTTGTTTACAGTGATTTTCCTCCTGTGCTGAGAGGCTGTTCCCAATTTACATTTATAAGGAGCTCTTGCATGGGAAGCCCATCACTGGAGGGTGCTCTGGCACTCGGGGAGGAGTGCTGAGAAGAGAGGATGCGGTCGTGGAGAGGCTGGCTGGTGCTTCTGGGATGGGGTGTGATGAGCAGGACCCCCGGAGCCGGGCACCTGCCTGGGCATCGTGCCCTGGCCGCTGGTGTCCCGCTGTGCACGGCTCTGGGGCTGTGGGACACAGGAGCTGGTACAGCCCAGCTGGAGTCACTCAGTTCAGCTGTGGGATGTGACGCTGCCGGCTGGTCCTGGGCACCTGCCTGGCTCTGGGCTTGCCCAGCAGCATGGCTCCCCTGGCAGAGCTGTGCCCAGCTGGTGCTGGGCGAGCTGGGAGACGAGCCCCCATGGAGTGGGGGGATGCCTGGGCTGTGCCTGGGAAGGCTGTGCCGGGTGTGGGGGTCCCTCGTGTCTGCTGAGCTGATCTGTTCACTCTGAACAGCCCGGGGGTTGGTTCTCCTGCTGCACAGGGGTGTCAGTGCTGGGGAGAGGAGGACGGTGCTCTCTGCTCCGCCTGTGCTGCCTTTACCTGCCTGGCAGGCTGTGGAGCAGCCCTGTTCGGTGCTGGGGGTGCAGCTGGGTCTTCCTCAGGGCCGTGGGCTCTGGAGCAAGCCCAGGTATCACTGCTGCGTGTGAGTGAAGGAGCAGAGGGGAGGCTGATACTGGAGAGCTCTTCCAGGAGCTGGAAATTGAACCTCGTCTGAGAGGTGCTGATTTTTAACGAGGGCTAATGGAGCAATTTGCTGGGAGCTCAGTGCATTCCCTGGCACTGGGTATCTCCCTCTGGGGCTCCCAAAAGCAGACATGAAGGAGTTTTGAAGCGAGTGCTCCGACTCCTGTGGGAATAGCCCAGTTCCCAGGTGGAGAGTGAAGGGGTTTGTCTGTGACCCCTCCTGGAGTCTGCAGAGGATGCTCTTCCTCTGGGAGGATGAGGAGGCAGATAAGGGCTTTCCCTTCCTCTTTTTCCTCCAGGAGTGGATGTGAACACTTTCCCCCTTTCCTTGTGCCCATTTCTGTGTGTGTGTCCCTAGGGATCGTGGCCCAGCTCTCCTTCAGGATGGTGACAACACAGCAGCCCTGAGGACCCTGGGCCAGTACTGGGTTTGGCCCCACTCTCACCCTGTGCATCAGGGTGTCCTGGTGTCCCTCAGGATTAGAGCTCTGCCCCCTCCCCTGGGTCCCCCCAGCAGGTGGGGAGGCTTTGCTTTAATTACAGACTCGTTTTCATGAGTAGAAGAACATGGTTGGCTCTTAGTGCCAAGGTCTGAGGTGGTGAGTCTGGGCTTGAGTGCCCAAGGGAAGGTAAACCTGAACTTGATGGTGTTTTAGGGCTCACTGGGATCCAGGGTCATCCCAGCCAGGTTGCTCAGGGGGTGCTGGCCCCTTCCAGCTGTGTGGTGGGAAGCTGCTGCCTGGAGATCAGCCGCTTCCATGAACCAATAAAAGAAGGTTTTTATCACCTGTTCCAGCTAATTTTCTGTGGTTTGTAATGGCTTTGGGAAGCAGGTAATTGCAGCGATTGCATTCCATGTGTAGCATTAAAGGGAATTGAGGGGACTGTTTGTTAATTAGCTGTACTTGTGTGGAACCTGAAACATATTAACCTTCACAGAATCCCAAACTATTAGGGATGAAGAAGGGATTTAATGATGGGAGAAGCAGAAAAACAAGAAGCAATTAGGGTTCTTTTTCCCAGCATTGTGGGTGTGTTGGTGGGGGTGATTGGCAGGGCAGCCCAGCAGGCTCAGACAGACTCGGGGGGGCGGTGGGAGGGACCCCAGCTGTGGGATGGGATGAGTGGGGCCAAGAGCTGTGCACAGGAGCAAACTCCTTAGGCAGCAAGAGGATTAACAGGGAGACCAGGACACCCATTTAACCTCCTGATCTGCTGCCCTCCCCTGTTTTTAGCTTTGTATCATCTGAGCTGGGATTCAGATGCTCCTTCCCTTTAAAATCCCTGGAGGTGTTCTGGGATGCAGCTGGGGAATAGCCCCGTGGTTCCACTGCTGGCTCAGCACCCTGAGGCCATTGGAGAGGGGCTCAAGCCCCTGGAGGCTGAAGTTGGAGGGAGGGGGTGATGGAGAGCCTGGCCTGGGCAGTGGGGCTGAGCAGTGGCTGTACTGGGAGAGTCGGCTCTGGAGCTGCAGGAAAGTATAAATGGTGTTTCCATGGCAACCGTTCAACATAAACTCTTTCTTCCCTCATTGTGGAGCTTGGGATCAGCCCTGGCTGCTCCCCCCCGTGGCAAAACCCTTCAGCAGTTGGTTATTTTCCACACCTCGGTGCAGGAGCCGGCAGTGGTGGCACCGTGTGCCAGGGCTGGAAGAGCCGTGTCTGGGAGGCTGGGCACTGCTCCTCCAGGGATGTTAACTGCCCCTGCCCTGGCTGCACAGGAATGGGACAGGCTTCTTGCTCGCTCCCCTGCCCAGTGGGTGCTGGTGGCTCAGTAACTGGGTGTCCTGTGGCCCTCGAGGGATGTGAAGCCTGGAAGGACTTGGGGAGCCCCAGTGCTGCACATCTGGCTGGCAGCCTGTGAAACATCTCCTCTGCTCAGCACCTGCAGAGTGGGGCAGCCCTGGTCCTCCCTGTCCATTAGTGCCTCTCCTGGGAACAGCCCTGGTTTTCCCCATCCCTGAGCAGTCAGTAGCATGTGCAGTGGCATCTCCTACCCAAAACTATTAAAACCTGTCCTGGTGCAAGGAGCTCCAGAGACAGCCCCAGTTTCCTGCTGAGAGCCCTGTGCCTTTCCCAGTAATCGTTAGTACCCATCAGCACCACGCAAACAAACTCCCTGCTCCCCTCATTCCACCTAGCTCCCGATTTAATTAGGTTTTCCAGTTTTCTACTTGTCCTGGGCCGATCACTCCTAAAAACAGTGGAGAATTAATTTGCACCTGCTGTCAGAAAGCGTCTCTCCCCAGTTAGAAAAATAATTAAGCCATCATCACACATCGGGGGTAATGAATCACTATGCTCAGTTCCCTTCACAGGTCGTTTGTTTCCTTCCATACTGGCAAAGAAGGTGCAAACTAAATGTGAGCAGCTGCCAAGTTATCCCCTTCCCTTGCTGCCCAGTTTCATTTGGGCTCCATGGATGTTCCAGCTAAGCTGGGCCGTGGCCCTTGGAGAGGTCCTGAGCAGGCAGGTCAGTGGTTTCCCAAGGATGAGAGAACTTGCATTTGCTCCTTCCCACTGCCTGGGGGGTCTGTGGCCAGTTGGAGTGGCCATGGAAGGTGGTGGAAGGGAAAGGAAGTGATGTGGCAGGAGCTGGGCTGGGGGCACCCCCAGCCCACGGGTCTTGTGGTAGCTGTGTGAGGTCAGCACTGTGGAGCTCAGCTTTGATGAAAGTGTTTTAGTGGTTGAGTCTGGACACACTGTAATACCAGGGAGGATGCGATCTGACAGGTGAGAAAGTAGAACTGCCTTGTATTTGCATGATGTGACAGAATTAGTGGCTTGGATGTAAATATGCCCCTGGATTTGGGCTCAGGAAGAATTTTCCTCTTAATCAGTTTGGGTGGGGGTTGCTGGAGGCTTTGTCCTTTCATCCAGTGCAGGTGGGTTCTGTTCACAGTGATCAGATGAGGACTTCAGTGACCTTTTTCCAGGACCTCTGGTCCTGCCTCCCTTCCCGGGTCATGTTGCACTTGGGCCATTTCCCCTTCAGTCCCTGGCAGGGGCTCCCGTGCTGGGTGTGTGGGGTTGCCGTGGTTGGATGCTTCCACACGTCCTCTATGTTTTGTGACAGAGGCGATGAAGACACACCACATGCTTGGAGAGATCCCAGATCTCTGCAGATGTCTGGAGCAGCGGCCAGGAGGCTGCCTTTGCCTCCTCTCTTTGACAGGCACGTGTTTGTCTTTCCCTGGGGGTTCCGTGCGCACCGGGAGCCACTGGGCATGGGAAGCTGCCTCCCCCTGGGGTAAGGCAGAGATGTCAGAGGATGCAGCACAGACGGCACCGTTCCTCCTGTCCCTTTTCCCCAGTGCCAGGCTGGCACTTCCCCTCTTTGCAGTAAATCGATCTGTCACTTCGCATATGGGAAGCCTTTGGGG
>NW_021939798.1:12226378-12232430 GCF_001715985.3 Manacus vitellinus
AGGGCCCCACGGTCACCCTGCCTTGCTCAAGTGCAGCAGAACACCTCAATTGTTAGTCGGGGCTTGTCAGCTGCATCGCAGGAGTGGCGGGTAAAGTGTTCCAGCAAAGAAGATAATTGAAAATCAAAAAAGACTTTGTTAATTTGATTAGACAGAGCCATAGTTGAATTGTTCTTCATCAAAAGAGATTTAATTTTGACATGCAATTAAATCCTTCTGCTGTGCCGGTGCCCCGTGCATTCCCAGCAGTAGGGTGGCTGGGCAGGGGGTCTGCAGGACAGCGTGGGGCTGAGCCGGGGGGCAGCACGGAAGGGAACGAAGGAGTGTGGGTGCCTGACAGGCGTGATGGGAGTGCTGGGGTAAGGAGGGTCTGATGTGGCCAGCACTGCTCATTTAGTGCTGCTTGTTTGACTTGGAGTTGTCATTTAACTGCTTTAACTAATTGCATCAGTGCAGAGGCAGCTCTGTGTCCACTGCCTCCCTGGGGCTGTCCCCTTGCCCTGCCAGCCCTGATCTCCTGGGGGTAAAATCCCAACATGCAGGGCTGCAGTGGTGGGAGAAGGGTCTTTGCTGACTGCTGGGTTTGGTGCAGCAGGAGAGCAGCTCTGCCACAGGATCAGCACCTCTGGCCAGGTAGGAGCTCCCTCCCAAGCAGGCACCACTGGCATTGGGGTCCCTGTGAGCTCCAGTGTCCTTCTTGTCAGCTGCCCCCTGCTCTGATAAGGCAGAGGATTATTGGTGCTGCCGAGCCGAGGTGCCATAATCCATCCCTGCTTCGCTGGCGGGGGCGGCAGCCGGCTGGAAATCCCACAGTCAAGGTTGTGGATTTAGAGCTGGTGGTGAGAGCTGGAGCTCAGTGGGATGTGACAGAGCTTTAAAACCTGTGAAAAAATGTCTGTGTGGCTCCTCGGGTGGGAGCAGAGAGGGGCCTTGTAGTGAGAGCACGTTTTAGGAGGACTGGCAGGAGGTCTGTGTGCTGCAGCCACGGCGTCCCGCGACGTTCCGCCCTGGCAGCGGGAGCCCAGCAGTGCTGGTGGTGTGGGCGAGGAGTCCAGGACTCATCAGTGCTGCACCTCACCAGGACTGGGCTCTGTCCAAGGCCATTCTGCCTTTGTAGTGCTGCTGGCAGGGCTGGGTCCCAGCTCTGCTCGGAGCCGTGGGCTGGTTCAACGTGGGGCACCCACTGAGCTGAGCCCTGTCCTGCCCCTCCCTGGATTCCCATCAGCCTTGCTGGGATCATGCTTGGCCCTGCCCTTGGCAGGGAAGGTCACCAAGGTCGTGGTGTTCACAAATCCCGTGGTGCCATGAGCTGCCTGCACACCCTGCCCGCGCCTCTCCCGGGCTCAGCACTGGTGGCAAGGCTGGGAGCTCTTGGCGCCGGGGGATTTGGGCTGCACTGATCTAATGCTGCTCAGACTGGATGGAGCCGCGTGGAGACTTTCTATTACAGCCTCGCTCTTCCACTTGCCAGCCTAGAGAGCACAGCTCAGAGGCATCAAACTTGACCATGTAGGAGGGTTTTTAATCCCCGTGCTGATGGCCTGTTGGAGGTGCCTGGCACAAACTCTGAGCTGGCAGCAGCTCTTTGCTGGTTGCTCCTGGGCAATGAAGGTCTCAGGCCCTGGGAGGGCTGTTAGAGGTGGCCTTGCCTCAAGGAGATGGGCTGAGGATGAGCCACAGGGCTGGTGTAAATCGGGTTTCCTACTCTCGAGTGTGAGGTGGCCAGTCTTGTGCATGGCCCCTCTCCTCACTGCTTGTTGCCATCCCTTTTGCCTTGGTTTGTCTCCATCCCAACTCCTACATTGCCATCTGCCTGGCTCCCCTGACCTGCTGGAGCTTCTGCTACATGTGCTCATATTTCCAGATGTTTTCCATGTTGACTGGCCCAGCTCCATGCAGTTAAGCATGCACTGAGCTCTTCTGGCCACGGTCATCTGTCCGTTCTGCTTACCCTTCTTTGGAGAGGGAGTTTTCCTTTGGATTCCTCTATTCTGCACTCCAAATGGCAGTGGGAGGATGGGGACCTGCTGGGGGCTGCTTGGTGTCAGCTGTGGGAGGTGGCAGGGCTGAGCCCTGCTCCAGCAGCTCCAGGGTGCTCAGGGCAGAGCAGAAGGTGGGGGGGTCCCTGGGCACTCCTCGGTGCCTTCCTGGCGGGGCTGGGCGCTTGGCCAGCTTGCAGTGCTGCAGCCTGAGCAATCCTTGGCTGCTGGTGAGGCTGCAGGATGTTTCTGGCTTCAGACTGTGCACCCAGCCTGTCTCCCCAGGGCTGCACGAGGGAATCGGGTATTGATCTGCCTCATCCCTCTCCCTCAGCTCCCCAGGGCTCTCCAGTGTGCCTGTGCCGAGGTGGGTGATTGGGCAGCAGCAGATGGGACAGTGTGACCCTCCTGCACTGCCCGGCTGCCGCAGCTGACAAATCCCGGGCTGCTCTAATTGCCTTTGAAAGTGTGAACCGAGAGCCAGAGGCAGCACATGAGGGCCAGAACTCCCCACTGCCTGCAGCAGCCAGCGAGCCTCTGCCCACTGGAGATGCGGGGAGGATCAGAGCAATCTGCCTGCTCTGGGGGGACGTGCTGAGCCTGTGAGCGGGGTGGCCCCGAGGAGACCCTGGGGCGCTGGGAATGCCAGAGGGCTCTGGCACAGGGGAGCACAGTGCTGTGTGCACCACACTTAAAAACAGCGCTGGCAGCTCGTGCTCAAACAGGACTTGGGTGTTTCTGGGAGGGACGGCAGCAAAAACCTGTGCTGTGTTTGCATGGACTTGTATCCCTGTCCCCGTGAGCAGTGGTCCCCGTTCAGCAAGGGGCAGGTCATGGAACTGATGCCACATCTGGACGATGTACTGTGGCTTCATCTTTGCCCTGAGCTGTGGGGTCCCACAGTGGGTGCAGTGCCTGCTCATCCCCGCAGCATCAGGGCAGGAGGATGAAGGGGAGCAGGGTGTGCCTCCCTCATCCTGGCACGGGCCGGGAGCAGGTTTGGAGCTGCCCGTGGCCGCCCACAGGGTGCAGGAGCCCCGCGCCCTCGGCGCAGTGTTTACCACTTCCATCTTGGCTTGTTGCCTTATTTGTTCTCCTCTAATTGAGCAAATGCGCTGTCGGCAGCACAGCTCGGCCGGCATCGACTTGATTGGGGAAGGCATCGATACCGCGCTGCGTGGCAGGAGGCTCAGGCTGACACTGTCACAATACCCGAGTCTTAAAGTTGCACTTTATTCATGATGTTTTGATTTCTATTTACTCTGGGGACTCAGATTTTGATAGATTATGATGCGGTACCAGAACAACCTGATCCACTGAAGCAGCTTCCTTCTGAAACAGGCATTTGCCACTAGAGCCCAGCATTTCCTTGATTTTTTTTTTTTTGAGTGAAAAATGACGGCATAGAGAAATCTTGAGCTTTGTGCAGCTCAGTTGTCCAGAATTAGAAACCAGAAAGCTGTTTTTCCTGCTGATGGGGGCTGTTGGGGGCAGTTTATGCTGAGCTGTTTCCTGGGTGCATTTTGGTGCTGCGGCAGCACTGGCAGGAGCTGTTTGTGCTCCACAAGTTGGAGTTTCTGGCTGCCAGTTCCCAAATTCTTCTTTTCCAAGTGGGCACCCGCTCCAGTGCTGTGTTGTGCCTCTTCATGCCCCTCTGCTCTCCCAGTCCTCCTCGCACTTGGGAATTTTTCAGGTAGAAGTGCAGGTGTAGACCCCTCGCTGATCCCTGCTGTCAGGGTGCCAGAGAGCCAGGGGTCCCTCTGAATCTGGTTCCTTAGGATGCATTACCCAACATGTCAGTGATACATGTCACAAGGTGTATTTTCTGTTACACATCTCTCCTGTGTGACCGTGAGGGGGTTGCTGGGTGCTCACTGGCTCAGCACTAAGTACAACCCATTTGTCTGCTCTTCCTGTTGGTGCCATGGGGGCTGCTGTCGGAGCTTCCCTGGAATTAGGTATGAATTAAATGTACCATTAAAATGAAGTGTTATTGCAGCCATTTAATGAATTGGAGTCTCAAACAGCTTTACTTTGCCGTGTAGGATGGCCAGGCCCTTTCTCGTTTCGTGTGGTTCTTGTAGGTTCCTGTTGACTTGTGTTACTGAACACAAGAACTGTGTCCTGGCCTCTCCACACGGCCCAGCTTTGGGTAAAAATGTGTCAGGAGGGATGCCTGGGCGATGGGCTGCCCTGCTGCAGGGTCGGGCCCTCTCTCACAGAGGGGCTGGGGGAGCTGGGCTGTGTCTCGCTGCCTTGTCCAGGGACTTGGTTGGTGCTTTGCAGCTTCAGCCTTTTCTTGGCTTTTTCCTGAACTCCACAGGGAGAGGGAGAAGTGCAGGAGAAGTGCTGGACACTGTGTGTGACTGCCAGGGTGGGCAGGGGCTCAATGGGGGAGTGGGGACTGGGGGCACCCCCAGCCCTGCTCTCTGGCTGCTTGCTGGCCACAGGAGCTGTGGAGGCTCCTGAGCATCAGGGCTGTAGAACATTTTTATTTTTTGTTAATGTGTCAAAACAGCATTTTCCCACTGTCTTGTTCTCGGAAATGTTTGAACTGCTTTTGCTAAGACTTCCCTCAAAATTTCAGCCCGAGGCAGAAGCTCAATATGGGAAACATCAGAGCGAAAAACCTTGTGCTGCACAAAGACAGAGGCGAGGGATAATGGGGCTCTGAAAGCGGGGGGGGAATTGCTGAGCAGTGGTACCGCCGTCCATAAACCCTTGTAGCAGCCTGGGGATGAGGAGGATGCATCACAGCATCTTCTCTGGCATTGGCAGAGTCCCCATGGGTGGGTTTGGCCCTTGGACACTGACCTCCCATGTCACGTCATCACCAGCTGGAAACTCCCCTCACCCTTTACTGGGTGACCCCACGTCCCGTGAAGTGGTGGTGGTGGTCTCAGCAGAGCTCACTCCTGACCCGATCCAACACTCACAGCACGAGCCAGCAGCCGTCTCCTGGTTCTCCCGGCTGAGGCTGCACGGCTGCTGGTGCCAGCAGGGCTGCTGCAGGTTGGACAGGGCTGCGTGGGCTTGGGAGTCTCTCCGAGCAGCTGGTTCTGCCCTGCTGTGCAGGGCTTGGAGTTCTGTGTGGGGGCAGCAGAGGAGAAGCCGGTGTGGAGGAGGTGCCGTGGCCACCGTGGTTGCTGGGCTCCAGGGGCTGGTGGGTCTGGCGCTGGACCTGCAGCACACGGCGGGCTGGGCAGCCAGGGTATTTACAGAGAGCTCCAGGAGCCTCTGAGGAGAGCCAGCACCGCTCGCATATTAAACCAGAAACTGCATTTACCAACAAAAAAGGGCATTTTTATAACAGTTTTATTGGAGTCTTAATGAACAAATAAAGAAGCAGAAAAGTCTGCACATGCATTTGTGAGATATAAAACTGACTGAATCGAGATGAAGCAGCAAGAAGTGTTGGCTGCTCTCCTTTCTGCTGGGTGGGGAAACAAAACTGCAAAGAAGGGAAAGGAGAGGGAGAGGAGAGTGGGAAAAATGCTGGAGTGCATGATCCTGGAATGGGGAGGCCCCTGTAAGTGGAACCTGTGGCCCCACTTACAGGTAGGAGGCAGCTCGACAGAGCTGTCTGTCGTCCTCCCTCTGCACTGTGCTGCACATTGAAAAAGAAATCGAAAGCTGAAGAAAAGTAGAAAAGCATTGCTTTGGTCCCAGAACTGGTACAGACAGGAGGTGCTGCACCGGGGCCTTCGGGCGTCAACTGACGGTCTGCATTTGGGCACCGAGCGCTGGCTTTGTGTCATATCGAGCCCCACGTGTAGAGCTTGGGGTTGCTGAGGGGACAGGTGGGGTTTGGAAGGCCAGTGGGATGTCCCCAAATATTATGGGCTAAGAAACGTCTGTGTTAAGAGCATCGTGTGTGGCGCTGAGGCGCATCAGTGAGTGTTGGAGAGCTGCACTGACAGGGCAGTCAGCGCGGGGACGCAGTGTGTGCTGGTGGTGGAGCACAGCGGTGTGGGGAGCTGGGTGCTGGTGGTGGAGCACAGCGGTGTGGGGAGCTGGGTGCTGGTGGTGGAGCACAGCGGTGTGGGGAGCTGGGTGCTGGTGGTGGAGCACAG
>NW_021939798.1:12233659-12252062 GCF_001715985.3 Manacus vitellinus
GAGTGCACATCCTGGTGGGACCAGCCCTGCTCCCTCCTGCCAGGACACGCAGCATCATGAGCTCAAGGCGTCGCCTGAGCATGGGGAGCTCGTGGTGGCTGGCGTGGAGGGGTTTACCTGCTCCACAGGTGTGTGCCTGTGGTCCCTGCGCACAGCAGGGAATCATTCCCATCCAGGGAATCATCTTTTCAAATGGCAAACCTGTTTTTCTGAACACATGACCAAGGCAGGAGCCTTTCCCTGTGTGTCCTGCCTGGGCTCTGGCAGCACCAGGGATGTGGAGCTCCTGCCTGATGGGTGCTGGTGTCTGGAGAGCCCTGGGTGGGCAGAGAGCCCCTGGAGGGGGAGGGAGGCTGAGGGGGATCCCTGCGAGGAGAGGGAATGTGTGCTTCCAAACTCCAGGGCAGAGATGCTGCTGCAGTAAAGGAGCTAATGGTGCTGTTTGATGTTTGCATTGAGCCTGGGCAGCACTGAGTGCTGGGTGCAGAGCTCGGGGGAGGAGGGTCCCCAGAGGAGGGGAGTCCTGTGTGCAGAGGTGCCGTAGGGAAGGGATCTGGGGTCCAGACGAGGGACTGTCCCCATGGCAGGGGCAGTGCTAAGAGCTGAACTGGCTGCTTCAGCCTTGCCCAGCCTGTCCTGCTCTCCTGCCTGGGGGGTGGCTGCCGGAGGTGTCCTGGAGAGGCCATGCGCTCTGGGGTCCTGCTCCTGTACTGTCCCCAGGGCCAAGGGTCTGTACCCGCTCGTCCCACTCCCACCCCTTGCTGTGGAACTGAAGCCTCATTTATTCTGAAGGGAAAAGAATTCACATCTCACCGACCAACGAGAACCCAAATACAAATAAATTTCTCTCAAAGTGCAGTCGTTGGAGAAAACTAAAGGCCGTTAGTCAGGCTGACATCAGAGGAGCCGCATTCCCTCTGACAACCCGCACAGCCTTATGTTTTATTCACCAGGCCTGAAAAATACCTTCCCGAAGAGGGGGCCCATAAATAAACCAGCGTGATGAATATTACACGGGATAAAAACTGATAAAGCCGGGCCCCAACCAGGAGCTGCACAACGAGGTTAGAAAAGCGCAGGAGTTCATTGCATCAGATCCGGCGGGATGGGGTGGGAAGGGGAAGCACCTATGGGGATGCTTCTGGGTCTTGGGAGAGAGGGGAGGTGGGATGGGCCAAGCTGGCCCTGCTCCCAGACACACATCCCACGGGAGAGGCAGCGCAGGCAGGTTGGAGCATCTCGGTGCTGGGGCTGTCTTGGCAGACCCTGCCTGGGGCAGAGGGAAGGGGTCAGGGGCTGCCGGAAGCCCCGAGCCCTGCCTGGGACACCTTCAAATCAGGAGCCTGGCTGCCATGGTCTGTGCTTGGAGTACAATTCCCAGCTGTGAGATGGCCATGGTTATTTGGCATGTCCCCTGCAGGGTTCCTAGAGTCTCTGGCCCTGAAAGGCTCAGGTTCCTCAGATGCTGAGGCTTGGGGCTGAGCTGGGTGTTACTGTGGGCAAGTCCCTCATGTGCCCTGTGTTTCCTCACCATCATTTCTCTGACTGTGGGTTGCCAGGAGTTCACCACTGGTACCAGCGGCAGAGTGGCCAAGCTGTCCTGGTGACCGTGGCCTGGGGGCCTGGAAGGCAGGGGTGGGCTGAGCCCTGCAGCCCTGGCCATGCTGGGAGCACTGGGGGAGTGCAGGGGTGAAGAGAGGAACTTGGGGTGCTACTGGTGTTGCAGGGGCATCTCCTGCTGTTGTGTTTGTCAGCACAAAACACCTCTTAAATATATTGGTTTTGAGAACAAGAGGCAAATTATGAAGCTGTGATAGGAAAGTGTCTTTGGAGGTGTTTCCATGTTTGGAATGGTGTTTAAGGGTCTCTTCCCTTCCCCAGCCTTGTGTGGGTGCTCAGGCCTGTGGCAGTGTTGGATCAGGAGGTGCCCGGTGGTGCCTGTCGGGCTACCCTGGAGCACGTCTGGGGATCAGAGCAGCAATGCTTCAGGGGGAAACCCCCCCTCCCCATCACACTGCAGGGAGGCTGCAGCTTAGCAGGGATCCCCCCATGTCTTGGGTCCCCCCATGTCTCCAAAGAGCTACCCCAGACAGCGTGAGGAGCATTGAGTTCAAACCCCTGTGGTCAGAGGCTGCAGGACAAGGTTTGCACAGGTTTATGCCCCGTAATCCCCTGTTTGGCAGATCCTGTGTAAACTGTGTGCAAACCTCCTTTGAAAAGTTCCTCCACTCTTCCTTGAAAACCCTAGGCTGGACCCCGGGGGGGAGCAGAGCAGCCCCCTGCCCCAGTTGTCCCTGCTGCGTGGGAGGCAGGAACATTGAAATACGAGCACTTAGCTTTTTATTACCCCATTTAATTGCTGCCTGACAGCCTAATCCAGCATTAAAAACACCAGAGCTCAGGGGAATTCACCATTGTTATTCAACGTGTATCTCTAGGCTCTCCGTGCTCAGAGGTCCCATCTGCTGCCTCCTTCTACCCACTCGCTCCTGGGACGTGCTGGCCAGTGCTTGGTCCTGCTGCTAGTGACCTCTTCCCAGTGGAAGCGGTGGGTGCCAGGAAGGGGGAACAGAGTGGGGCTGCTGTGCCATTCCCAGCTCCTGGCATGGGCCCAGGGGCAGTGAGGAGAGGGCTGGGGCTGTTGGAGTGAACCTGGGCAGGTGTTGGGGAACAGTGTTGATCATGGGCAGCGTAGCCAGGATGGAAATACCCACCTCTCTGCCCAACTCCTGGTGGAGAGCTGCTCTGCAGATGTAAAAACCAGTTTGGGAAATTGCTTTTCTTGTTGGATACAGGTTTTGCAGGGTTTTTTTCTTCTGAGCTGCAGCTCAGTGTGCCAGGCTCGTGCCCAGGTGGGCACTGGGTGTGGAGGGGGCACGTGCTTCACGCTCAGGTATCCCGGCTGCATCCTCCTTGGTGGGGCTGGGTCACCAAAGGGCTGCAGGACCTGACCATGTGCTCTGAGCCTCGTGGTCACTGGGAACAGGAGCGGAGCATCCCTCCCTCTGTGGGACCCTGCGTCCCAACCGTTCCCTGACAGCGCTGGGGGGGCCAGGCAGGATCAGTGTGCTCAGGCCCGGGTCCTTGATGCTGTGCTGTGCCAGCAGAGCCCCCTGCCCTGCACTGCCTGGGGACCCCTGGCTGCCCCCTTCCTGCTGCCAGTGCTGTATCAAGAAAACAGAATTGATTTTCCTCCCTGCCAGCGCTTACCCTGGACTTCCCCGCGGCGGCGGCGGCGGGGCCGATCACCGCGGCTCTGGAGAGGCCAGTGAGTTATAGTAATGGACACTCTGCGAGCTGTCTGTGCCGCCCATAAATCCATCCCCTCCTGGAAGTGCAGATGGTCCATAATCGTCCATCATCCCGAGCGAGCGTGGCCGGGGTGGGTTCCTCCTCAGAGGCTGCTGTTTCTGCAAGCTCGACGGAACTGCGGCGCGAGCTCTGCCGAAATGGAGTGTGAGGGGCCCCGCTGCCACTGGGGCTTGGGGAACAAACAATGAATGTCCCGGAGGCTGGGGCTGGAACAGGCACAGAGGAGATGGTGGCAGAGCAGGGGGATGAGCCCTGCTTGCTCTGGTTCTGGCAAGGGCAGGATGACCCCCAGTGAGGTGGGGACACGGGGGGGCTTTCCAAGGGCTGCTGCCCTTCTCTGCTCCCTGCAGTGGTGCTGGGGCAGGAGCATCAGTACAGATTCCAGCTGTGGTGCCTTCTGACTCTGCCTAGGGACAATGGTAGCCCTGGCTCCTGCCCTACTGTCCTCAGCCCCGTGGCTCAGGCTCTCTCTTGAGGCAGTGGCTTCTGCCTGGGGGTGGCAGGAATGGGCCCCTCCTGAGCCATGAAGTGGCAGAGCCTGGTTAGCCTGGTGGCATTTTGTTGCTCCAGCAGCCTGGCTGGTGCCCGCTCTGTTGGCAGGGTTGTTGGCAGCATTTGGGACCTGCTGCAACTGCCCACCTCAGAGCAGGCCCCCAACTAACTTCCTGGGGTCTTGTCTCCCCTGCGAACCCAGTCTGCCTTGCTAGCCCCAAGGTCTCTGTCCCCAGTCCTGGGCTCCTTGGTGCCCCAGCCCCTGCCTGTCCCTGTGATGCTGTCCCTGTGATCCCTTCCAGTGTGCCACTCAAGCTCTGCCCCTTCCCCTCAGGGGATTTGCATCGATGGATCAGTGCTGGTGGCCACATTGCAGGGAGCTGGTGACACCCAACCCTGGTGCTAAACATCTAGATTTGATCCTGGCTCAGTTATGGTGATTTTATTTGGTATTTAACATCTGGAATGTGCGTGTCTGCACTGGGGCATGTGGGTGGCTATGGCTTGCTTGCAGCTCACTGGGGTTACCTGTGCCCAGGACCTCACCCCTTGTGTGGTGGCTGTCACCAAGCCCTCTCCTATGGGGAGGTTTGTCCAGGCACCAGCAGCCCTGAGAGTGGGCAGGAGAGCAGACCCGGGGCCAAGGACCCCAGCAGTCTGGCTCTTTGTTCCCCTCCTTGTCTCCCTCCGTTTCCAAGGGTTTTAGGAGGAGACACTGAGCTTTTTCCCCAGAAGCCCATCCTAGATGGATGCAGAGCTGAGAGCTGCCGTTTTGGTGCTGCTGGCAGCTGAGCACGAGCAGCAGCCCCCCTTGCCGAGTGCCCATATTGACCAGAATCCCCCAGCACGGCCTTTAAACACCTCCATTAACATTTCTGCATCTTGCTTATTGCGCCGGGGCCCCGAGGCCCGTGCATGGCAGGCGGCTGCCAGGAGCTCTGGGCACACTGTAATTGGGTTGGAGCTCTCGGCTGGAGGGGTCTCTTTCCTTGAGTCGTGACCTGGAATTTGATCACGCGGCTTTTATTAGATTGTGAGACTGGTGAAGTGTAACTGTGTGGGATCAAAGAGAAGCTGATGCGACCGCGAGCTGGGACCTGCAGGGCTGAGGGAGAGGAGAATACCCCAGCAGGCTGCTGAGGGGCTCCAGCTCCTAATGGCAGAGCCACTCTCATGCAGCTAGTACAGCCCTCGTGCCTTGGCAGCTGCTAGAGGACAGCAGGCTCCTCTCCTGAGCTGCCACCAGCCTCCAGGGCCATCCTGCCCTGTGCCACCAGCCAGGACCTCAATACCAGGACTTGGACCCGCTGGAACTTGGTCAGCCAGGAGGGAAGGTCCCACTGGCTGCGCCATGCCCAAGGACACAACCTGTCCCAACACATCCCCGGTGACTGCAGGTGGTCCTGGACAGCCCGTCACAACATGTCCTGGGGCCTGTCCAGAGGGTCTCAGCGGGGCTGGTGCTGGCAACAGCACTGGGTGCCACAGCAGCCCCACTCACGCTGGTGCTGGGGTTGCCGAGGGCATTGCTGGGACTGGGCAAGGCGGGCAGGGAGAGCAATTGCAGCGGTGATTAATGGTGTGCTGGCGGAGCTGACAGCTCGCAGTGCCCGTGGTAGCAGGGAGCAGCTGGATCCTCTGCTCCCAACAAGTTGCTCCAGGCCCCTTAGGCTGCAGGGCTGTGCCTCGCCAAGGGCTCTCGGTGCCAGCCAGGCTGTGGGAGCTGTGCTGACAGCCCGTGCCCTGGTGGTTCTCCCCACTCTGGCTTCTCCTGCAGCAGGGAGGGCTTGCTGCCGGTTCAGAGATTCTGGCAGCATCGCTGGGTTTATTAACCTAATAAAGCAACATTAAGTATCAGCACAGCAGAGCCCCCCGAGGTCTCTTTATGTGCAGAGATGAGCCGGGGGATCCTGGAGCCTCCGTGCCGAAGGTTGCTCTGTCACACCAATAGATGGAGAGGAGCAGGTAGTGCTGTGCCAGCCTGTGGGGCGGCCGCTGCAGCGCTGGGCAGGCCTGGTGCACCACTGCCTCCCCTGAGTGCCCACCGTGCCGTGTTTGGGCACCCTGCAAAGCCCCTCAGTGCTCCTCTGCACTCTCTTGGGGACTGCTGGCCCTCAAGGGGCTGTACAATCGGGATACTGGTGGCATCTCCCTCCACCATCCCTGGTGCCTGTGGCTGTCCAGTGCTGGAGCCAGGCTGGGAGGGCATCGTCTCACCCTGCGCCTGGCACTCTGCTCTGTTCCTGGCTCTGGGGAGCTTCATAAAACCCAGCAGGGTCTCCCTTGCCACAAGTTGGTGGAGAAACACCTGATCGTGAGCACCTGGTGCTCCCAGAGGGTTTGTGAGGGGCCTGGAGCGCCCCGGGGGCAGCCCAGGGTGGCGGTGGCGTGGCCCGCGGCCCGCCCGGTGCTGCAGTGCGTCCGTGTGCGTGCCGGTGGCAGGCGGTGCTCCGGCAGCATGCAAAGCAGGCCCTGTGTAATAGATAATAATTAATAGACTGCTCCAGCGGCGAGCTAGGTAAGTAGATAAATAATTTTAATTATCCTTGGGGAGGCTGTAAAATTCGCACACAGCCCTTTATTAAACTCTCTGTTTACAACAGTCATTTATATTGTGTGTCATTTTGCATAAAACCCCCTCGGGGCTGAATAACACTGTGTAGCACCGGCCCCGGCACTGCCAGCATGGCTGCTCCTCAGGAGCTGTGGGTGGGAGCGCGGTGGGCAGGGACCTGGGGGACATGGGCACCCCAGCCAAGGGCACTTCTGGATGCCCAGGACCCCTTCGTGTGCTCACCTGAAGCTGAGGAGCCAGGTGCTGTGGCTCCAGCCCTGCTGAGCTCTGCTCCCCTTGGGGTCCCTGAGGGGTCCCCCAGACCCCAGCTCCTTCCCAGCAGGGTTGAGGGTTTTGTGCTGATGGCAGGGTATTTTTTCCCCTTTTTTTGCGCATGTCTCTCAAAAGAGCCATAAATTCCGAGCTGTGAAATCCCGCTGCGTCAGCAGTCTGCAAAATGAAGTGATATTAAACGTGACAAAAGTCTCTCTAATTCACCCTGGCCAGTTCCTGCTTCCCTCCCCAAAGCCGTAATTGAGAAGTGGAAGAATGGAGATTGCCGTTGTCCCTGCCTGGAATCCACTGAGCCATCCAGGCTCGGGAATCTCATTAATTAAGGATTATTTACAAATAACTCTGCTCTGCTGTGCCATACACACTGCCCTGTCCGGGCACATGTGCTCCTGCCCCTCACACGCGTGTACACACGTGCTTTGTGAGCCCCTCAGCTCTGGGGCAGCCACACATCGCTCTGGCTCCTGTGGAATGGGTCAGGAATGGTTTTTGCTGGGGCAAGGGGATGCAGGAGCAAGATCACTGTGCCCCTCACTGTGGCAGCAGAGCCACTGCTTGCTTGCTGCAGTGCCCTCTGTTGCGAAGCACCATATTCCATGCACTGATCCTGTTTCCAGTGTCAGATTCCAGCAGAGTCCCTGCCAGCATCAGGATGAGTCTTTGGGGCTTTGAAATCACTTTTACAGGAACAGTGTGTGTTTCTCTGCTCCCGGATAGGTTCTGTGAGGGCGTTTTCAGTGCTGGAGGGGCCACGTGATGCTGTTCCACCACAGAACCAGCCAGGTTGTGCCCAGTGCCCTCTGCTTGCCTGGCCAAGGGGATGTGTGCCCAAGGTGCCCCACAGTCCCTACCTGTGCCAAGCAGGCTGTGAGGAGGGGGTTCCTGTTCTCTGGAGCTGCAGCTTCCCTAGGGAGCACTGTGTCTGTGGTGTCTGTGCTCGCCGTGCTCCAGGGATGGGGAGGGAAGGAGCTCTGCAGAAGGTCAGAAAATAACCTCAGGGTTTAATATCCCTGTGATGGGGCTAACATTTGTATCGTTAATTTTAAAATACTTTATTTCTTCTCTGTTAAGTCAGACTCATTTCCAACAGGCTGAATAACTCTCCCTCCCTAACTGCAGACTCATGTTTGATCATTTTCTTCTCTCTTGGGTTTTTGTTCCCATCCTGGGAAGGTCAGTAAGGACAGCAGGACAGAGTGCTGTGCTGATGTTACTTGTCCTGGTGATCCCAGGGTATCCCTGCAGACTGGCAGCTCTCACCTTCTCTCCTCTTGAGGACACAGAGACGTGTCCCTGTGCCTCTTTGGAGGCCAACCCCCTGCTGACCATGGGCAGGGTAGAGGGGGTGGTTTGGGGCTGTGTGCTGGGGTGGTTTGGGACTGTGATCTGGGGTGGTTTGGGGTCTCGGTGCTGGGGTGGTTTGGGACTGTGTGCTGGGGTGGTTTGAGGTCCCAGTGCTGGGGTGGTTTGGGGACCCGGAGCAGGGAAGAGCTCCCCTGCCACGCCAAGCCAGGGTTATCAGTTAATTTTAGCGATCGATGCTATTGATGCTGTGTTAGCTGAGGAAGCCACTGGAGGGCTGTTCTTCCAACTCATTACATTTAGAGCTGAACTATCTCCTTTTTATATAAATCCTGACAAATAAAGATAAAATAGGCCGTTTTCCATAGAGCTGCAGCCCAGAGTCAGGGGTGGCACTGTTTGGGGCACCCGTGTCTCAGGATGAGCAGGGCCTGGAGCACACGTGCCACAGGCTGTCACCTCTGGGTCCTGCATGTCCCCTCTGCTGCATCTCTCAGTGGGATGGGAAACCTCCTGAGGGTCCCTCTGTGTTTCACAGCCAGAGGGTGTGGGACACCCTTTGGGGACAGACCCTGAGTATGACCATCCTGATGGCATCAGCAGGGAGCCCTGGGTGGGCCAACAGGAGCAGGAGCACCCCGAGGTGTCTGGGGAGCAGGACATGTGCAGGTTTCCCTTGGGCTGGCATCCCCGCTCCTCCTGGAGTGCACAGTGTGTCCACTGGAGCTGGGCACGCAGAGCTGCTCCCGGCCCAGGCACAGAGCTGAGGGCACCCGCGGATCCAGCTGCAGGCAAACTCAGTGGAGAGGGGGATCTTTCCATTTACTCTTGTAGTTTTTCATTTCAAGATGAAATTAAGCTACAGAAAGAAAACCCAGACCTTTTTTTTACAGCACCACATAAGCACATCCCTTGAGGGGGAGACACACAGAGGTTTTCCTGCACTTTGCTCGTCCTCGTGTCTCCGCGCGGCGCTTTCAGAATGCTCGCCCCTGGCCAGTTCCCCACGCGCTGGGTTCCGTGCTTTGGGGTTTGTTTCTTTTTGTGCTATTGTTTCCAATCAATTTCGTAGTAGGTTTGTGGTTAGGATAAAAGCCTCTCCTGCCCTCTGCTTGCTTGGACGTGTTTTGTGTCCCTGTGTCTCTGCTGATGCAGCCTGGGAGCAGCAAGGGTGAGTGGGGACCCCATGCCTGGCAGCCCCTCACCCATGGGTCACCTACCTCTGCTCGGGGCTCACCCTGCACACACATGTCCAGAGCCAAAGACACCTCAATGTCCGTGGATCTTCTCCCACAGTCTGGTCTCACTCGCCTGCTTGGCGTTCCTGCAGGTTTCTCCAACCGCTCTAGTCCCCCTGTCCCCACTGACTTCATCTCAGCCATTTCTCTGGCTCCACATCCCAGTGCCATCCCAGGGCAGATCTGTCTCCTTGTGCCACGTCCCACCAGGTTCTTGCTGAGAGGTTGGGCCGCAGGTTAATTTACGGTGTGTGGGGAGCGCAGAGGGGAAGAGCGTCTGCCCGCTAAATAAGTCATGAAGCCAGATCCCAACAGCACAATTAGAACCCTCCGTTAATGATTATTTATGGGGCTGGGAATGCTTATTTAACCTGACTATATTAAATATTAAACCAAATTATAATATTTAAACCTGTATTTACACCAAAAGGGGCGGTGGGTGGCTGGGGCAGTGCTGGGCGGGCGAGGTGAGGGGCGGACGGCGCCGGAGGGACTGTGGGCAGCACACAGGGGTTATGGGGACCAGAGGAACAGTCGAAGCTCTGTCTCCCACCCAGCCCAGCCATGGCTTGCAAATAGGCAGGGACGTGGGCTGCTCTTCGCCAAGTACCAGTGGAGTACAATATCCATTGAACTGATTTCACTTCCAACTGGAAAATCTGTTGGCGAAGGGAACGGTGTTCCCAGCCTGTCAGGAGCTGAGCACATGCGCCTTTGCAGGGCACACTGCAGGACTGCTTTGCCAGGGCATCGTGCTGTGCCCACACTGCCTCGGGGGACTGTTTGCTCTCCAAACCAGAGTGGGAAGGAATCACCTGGTGCTTTTGGGGGTGCAGTGTTTGGCTGCCCCATGACCTGCAGGGAGGATGAGCTGTGCTGGCCCCAGGTTGTGTTCTGTCCCACACTCTGCCATCAAACCATGCCAGCAGTCCTGGTAGTAGGGACTGGAGAGCCCTGTAGCCCCTTGCCAGCATTGGTCTGTCCCCTCCAGCCCCTGGGATGAGCAGAGTGGCAGGCAGTGTGAGGCAGTGGGTCCCCCTGGACTGGGGAGGCCTGGCAGATGGCTGTGCCTACCAGAGAGCTCCCTGGGGCACCTGAGGGGTCCCAACACCAGCCCATGACACCACCTGCCATGCAGAGTGCCTGTTGGGGGTGTGGAACCATATGGAATACTCTGCTCTGGAATGGACAGAGTTGGCTGTGAAACCCTTTGGCTCCAGAGCAGCATCTGCTCCCTGTGCTGAGAACGGCAGGTCACGAAGGGACAAGGGCACAGTGCTTTGGGAGGAGACACATCCTAGGGGGCTTCCAGATGCCGAAGGCAGCTGGGAGGAGAACTATAGCTGAGCTGTGGCAGAGGTTTGGTGCCTTTGTGACCACTAATGCTATTTTCAGGTGTGCAGTCTAAGGATGGGGCTAATCAACCCCCCAGCATGAGCTGTTGGTTTGGGGTCAGAGGGCTGCACCCAGAGCAGTGCTTTGCTGCTTTTGTCTTCCTTGGAGATGGAGGTGACAGCTGGGCTCAGTGGCCGTGGGGTCACCGCTCGGGGCTCCTGCTGTCCCCACTTGAGGCTCCCACTGTCCCCACTTGGGGCTCCCAGCTGCCTGTGCCCTTAGGCTGCCACATGCTGGAATGCAGCTCCTTATGCAGAGCTGTGGCTCTGGTGCCACTGGCCCTCACAGCTGCAGATCAGTGCAGATGCCTCCGTGCTCCTGAGCTGCTGTGATTGTCGGTTCCGCAGCCCATTGCAGATAAAATGATGATTAAAGGGTCCTACCCTATAAGCAGACAACCATGTTGACCTTATTTAGGCTCCTAATCAATTTGCCCCCGGTGTGATTAATTGAGATGCTTGCCATTGATTTTCTGTGAAGCAGGAGTGGCTGAGGTGGGATTCACCGGGGTGCCTGCAGGGAGATCTCTGCGGTGGCAGTGCAGGGCTGAGCTGTGGAGTCCTCAGCCAGGCGGGATTATCCTCGGCCACGGCTCCCAGGGCAGACTCCTTCCTGCTGCCCGAGGGAGGTGCAAGGGCTGGTCACGTAGCTCCACATGGAATTTGGGCACCCTCCCAAATGGTGCTGTGGATACAGAACCTGGGAAGGATGATGTGCTCTTCTGAGTGAGGTGGCAGCTTGGGGAAGAGCCCCTGCAGCCAGTGCCACTGTCAGCCCCTCTGCAAGGGGCAGTGTGACCCCTCCCCGAGGTGCGGCCCCCTCCCTGAGCATCCCCAGTGGAGATGCTGTGGGATCACCCATCACCAGGACCCCTGTGTGAGCAACCAGAGTGGGAAGGGCCCTGCCCGGAGCCGCACAGTGGGAGTGAAGTACCTACAGCACAGATGATTGGAAAGGATTTTCTAGCTAAATTGCTGAGCAGATGGATTTACCCTGGACTGGTCCTTGTGGACTCTGGAACATTTTCTCTTCTGTCACAGTTCCTTTTTATGACCTGCCATTTGCTCCAGCAAGTGAGAAGTGAGCCCTTGGCGCCCAGCTCCTGCTCCGGCTGCCGTTCAGGAACGCGGCAGCATCGCTGCCGGGAGCCACAGCTCCTTTTCAGGAAAGTGCCAGGGCCTGGCAGCATGCCCCTGCTCACTCTGGCTTCCTGGGCACACGGGGGCTAGCAGGGGCCAGAGGGGTGGGAAGGGGCAGTGCCGGCTGAGGCAGAGGAGTTGGCAGCTGCCGGTGGCGGTGCAGGATGTTGTGCCAGCGATGCAGCCGTGAGTTTATAACGAGCCGCCAGTGGTTACAGTGACCACCTGCACGGGGGCACAGCCAGAGGGGGGATCCGGCTGGGGCTCTGTGGCACAGGGGAAGAGTGAAGCCCCATCCCAGCTTGGTACACCCCCTCTGTACTGGCAGCATATACAGAGGGAGGGTGGTGACCCTGGGGAGAGGGCCGGCTGTTCTCCTCACTCCACCATCAGTTCTTCCATGCAGCGATTCTGCCACCAGCACTTCCACACAGTGATTCCATCAGTTCCTTCAGCTTCCAGTGTCCCAGTTGATGACTGGTATTTCTCTTTCTTAGAAGGGGAAGATCAACACCATCTACCACCCAAAGCCCTTCCCCTTCCTCCAGCAGCATTCCTGCCATTTACATTAAAGGCTATAACGGGTTGGAGTAAATGGAGCAGGTTTGCAATTAGTTTTCCAAGTACTTATCTCATTAAAGTAAATGAATTATTGATTTAGTGACACTCATGCTTTTAGTGAGCGGCACGGTGCCATCCCTGCTCGGTTCCCCGGCTCCTCACGGCGGGGCCTCACACTCCTGCTCCTGTGTGCACACGTGTGCAGGCACGTGGGGGCGAGTGGCCACTCTGCCTCTGCCTTGGCCTGAGAGCCAGTGTGGGGTGTGAGAGTCGTGTCTGTGGGAGCAGGGACATGGCTTTGTGAGGGGCCCCGTGGCGGTGTGGGTGGGTATTGGGAGCAAAGCCCCCAGGGAGGGATGGGCTGGGGACCCACATACTGAAGGCTGTGCCCAGTTCACAGTCTGGACCCCAGCGCTCTGCAATGCTGCTGTGGGCACTGCAGCTGCACCAGGACACCTCCTGCCAACCTGTGCGTGCTGTGCAGAGGATGATAAGGGAGGCGGGGGGAAGGCAGCTCACCCATGCCACAGGCACTCAGCTTGCTCGTGTCCATCAGCATGGCACAGGGCTGGCGTGGGGCTGCCAGGCAGTATGAGGGGGCTGGGGCTGCCTGTGGCTTCTCCGGCCATCCCGGAACTCACCAGGCAGGGAACGGGGTGTGTGGGGTGTGCTTGGGGCTGGCACTGCCCAGCATAGCACGGCTGCAGGAGGGTGAAGCACTGATGGGCTGTTCTGGAGCCAAATGCTCATGGCTGAACCTGCCACCCCCGGCCAACTGCTGATTCAGCGCTTTTGTGCTTCTCTGTGCAGAGATTTAATCTCTCCTGTAAGATAAAATAGTCCATTAATGGAACCTGCCTGCTTGGAGCCGCCCCTCACCGTGGTCCACGGCTGGAGCTGGTGCTCAGCCCTGTGCTGGGACCCTGCCTGTCCCCACAGCCGGATTTGGGAGGGGGTTCCCAAAGTGGGAGCAGTGCCATGTTTCATCCCCGTCCCCAAGATAGGACTGCTCTTTCCAGACTGGAGCCACTGGTTCAAGGATTCTCCTGACCAGTCCTAGAGCTGTCCTGGTGATGGCCCCTCACCAGCCCTGCCGTGAGAGCTGGGCTCCTCTGGGCACTGCATGATCATCTCCTCCACTCTCAACCAGCAGCGTGGCACAGCCCAGGCTCAGCCGTGGGCAGAGCAGGATAGAGGGGAGGCACATCTTCGAAGATCTGTGGTGCAGGAGCCAGCCCCCATCCCAGCCCCTGCCCCTCCTGCCCCCACCTCCAACGCTGCTGGGAACGGGGCATTTTATCTTTCTTAGTTAAAAAAAAAAATAAAAATTCTCATTTAATTAAAAGTGTTGACATTGTGCCTGGCCATCCCACCCGCCGGAGAACGTGGTTATAAATTAAACATTAAACCTTTAATGGCCCATAAAGAAATATTCGCTGCTGTTCTGTATATGGGGATATAAATAGAGAGGGCTGCGGGGGGAGGGGCGAGACATTATTTTTCCTCAGCCAGATAATCTTTGCTAATGAATTTAATTAAAATCAAAATTAATTTAGGATTTTTGGTGGAGGAAAGGGGGGTCAAAATGTACTTTGAGAAACTACCAAGAAGTTTCCCAGCAGATCAAAACCAGGCCTGCCTCAGGGTGTGCCCCATGGGTGCAGCGTGGGATGGGGGGTGTTGGGGTGCAGCATCTGTGGGGTCCATGCAGCTGGGTGACATGGGTTGTGTCTCCTGTGAAGCCCCCCTGATTTGGATCTGGGTGGTTTTAGCTGGGTTGGGATCACCTGTTCTGGCAGCAGGTCCCTGTGAGGCTTCACAAGGCTCCAGCTGGAGCCAGTCAGCCCAGAGCTCTGCCAGGAAAGCAGGGACTGAGGCAAGATCTCCCCAGTAACGCCCAGAGCTGCTCCTGCCCACCTCCCATCAATGCTCTGCCAGGGGTTTCCCTCTCCCACTTCGGTGCCTGTGGACAGGGAGGCCCTGGCTGAGCATCCCGCTCCCTGCAGTGCCGGGACCACCAGAGATTTCTGCCTGGGCTGGTGCTGGGCTCGGCGATTCCCTGTCTGTGCCAGCGAGCACAGCACATCCCAACTGCGGCGCATCCCGGCTGCCGGGCCCGCGCTGCCCCGGGGAGCTTCTCAGAAGGCGCCTTCCTTGGGAAATGTGTTTGGGAAATGCGGCGTTACCCATCGCTGAGCCTCCCCCAGGAGCGCACGGTGTCAATTATTCATTGCGGAAGAGGCAGGCTGTGCTCCCAGCCCTCCCAGCCCCGCTGCTGGAGCTCTGTGCCTGCTGTGCCGTCTCGCGGTCCCAGCCGGGATCCTGGTGGGCGCTGCTTTGGCGAAGCCACGGAAGAGCTCAGGAGTGGTGGCTGCAAGGCAGGCGGCTCTGCTGAGCCCACGACTGCGGGGGTGTCCCCACACTGCTGGGAACCACGGAGTTCCCAAACAGCTTTTTTAGGACACCCGTTTTGCAGAGCTGGATCTGCCCTGGCCTCTGGGGCTGGGGAGGGGAGACTCCCAGCCTGGCAAACAAAACGTGCTGGGCAAGAGCATTTGGGAGGGATTTTATCATAAGAGTGCTAATGGAAGTCAGCACCAGCCTAATGAGCTGTGCTCCTCCATGAATCTGATTCATTGAGGCAGGAATTACCATAATTGATTATCCTGCTGCGTGGCTGAGAGCCGTGTTTGCTAACACAAGTGCCTGGGAACCAGCTCTGCGCTCCCTGAGCCGCCACCACGTGTGGCTGGGCCTCCGGACCCTCACCGGGATCGGCCGCGGGTTTGGGGCAGCATCTGGGCCTGGTGTCCCTGCACCCACACTCAGCACCCAGGGCTGCCTCATCTCAGGGTGCTGCTCCTGGCGTGGGGGTCCAGGTGTCACAGCTCCATCAGTTGGGAACGGAGTTGTTGGGCAGGTGAGACTCAGCACTTCCAGGTCACCGAATCAGTGGTTATGGACACGCGCAGTCCTCGCTCACTCCTTAACCACTCCTGGGATGTATCAGCCGTTCTCATTATTTCTGAGGGTCTGACATGATTGATGAACGTTTGCATTGGCCATGCTGCAAAAGCTAATTAGTTGAAGTGCAGCTTTCAGAAAGTTTTCTTTGAAATTTGGCTTAATTTTCCAAGTGCCTGGAGCCAGGACGGCAGCAGAGCTGTGTGCTGCAGGGATTGCTCTTCACAGGACCATGTCACTGTGCTGGGGTGGACAGAAGGTTTAGGATACACCAAACCAGCTGTGCAGCCATGGCTTCAACGATGGCTGTGTCCTGTCCCACGTCGTGGATGTGTGTGGGGCCAGCTGTGCCTTGTCTCACCCCGTGTATGTGTGCAGGTCTATGGCTGTGCTTGCAGGGTCCAGGGGGCCAAGGAAGGGGCCCGTGGTCTGTGGGAGCTGGGTTGGGTTTGAGGTGCACTGATGGAGCTGGAGGCAGGTGTTCTGAGCCTGTCCAGGGAGCTGGTGGGTGCTGGTGCTGCTCATCTGCCCTGGCTTGAGTCCCCAGCCTGGCCACTGGCTCCTGACCAGCACAGGCTTCCCAGCGCCTGGGAGGTAACACTCACTCATATCCCAACATTGTGCAGTCGATGAGCAGACAGCATTGACTGTAACAGGTTAGTGATGATGTTCATTGATTTTAATTCTTCCTCCTCTTTCCCGTCTTTTCTAGAGACCCCAGCGCGAGCACCGTGGGAGGAACTGAGCTGAATAAAAGGTACGGAGTGTTTGGATCCAAGTGGCTGTACTGGGCTCTGCCTTGGCTGCTCCAGGGGTCCCTCCTGCACGCTAAACCCTGCATGTGAGGGGCAGGTGATGGGTGCTCGGCACGAGGCTGGCCGGGACGGGGCAGCACCTCAGCCTGCAGAGCAGTGGTCAGGGGCAGGTGGGCTCAGAGCCATGCTGGGGGAGGGATGGGAGGAAGGCTGCCTGCTCCCCTCTGCCAGCGGCCCCAGTACCCCACCCCCTGAGCCCCCACGCAGGCATGACACGATGACATAAGTCCTGCGTGAGGAGAGCTGAGGCTGCCATGTCTGTGAGTGTCCGTGTGTGCTGACTTGCTGTCTGTCTGTCCATCCATGCTCTGTACAGCTCCTGGGAGCCATCCCTGGGGAAGCCTCTTGAGGGGACCCTGCCCTTACTGGGGGGGCAGCAGCCCCCAGCCCTATAGTGGCCCAGACCTGGCGGTTGCCCACCACAGGGGATGTTTGCCCCCAGGGTCCTGCAGCCTGTGCTGGGAGGTGTCACAGCAGCTCATGGTGTCCCCTGGGCTGAGGCAGGTTGCGTGTGAAAGGTGGGCCAGATGGGCTGCCCTCTGCCAGCCTGGTGTCTGCTGGGCAGATGAGAATGACTCCTTCCCATCATACCCTCGTGTTGCTGGACTTCACGGCAGTAGGAGGATCCTGTCGCAGAGGGGACACCACATCCCCCCAAGGTCCATCCCGCTGAGCGTAGCACAACCTGTGCTCCCCTCTCAAAGCTGGTGAAGCAGAGGAGCAAAAAAAGCTGAGGGGCTGGGGAGGAGGAGGCTGGTGCATCCATTGTTCTGGGTCCTGGCATGGACTGGGGATGCCAGTGGGACCAAGGAGTGGTGAGGGCCAAGGCAGTGGTTCTGGGCACTGGGAGCTGCCACCATGCAAACCAATGCAGAAAGAGGTGTTGGGGCAGGTAGCACTCCCGTCCCTGTCACCTACAGGACAAGGTTGGAAGTGACATGCTGGGAGGGGACTGTGGTCTGGAAGGGTCCTGAGGTGCTGTGGGAAATGTGGATAAAGAGCTGCTCAAAGGAGCAGGAAGGCTGGGGCAGGAGCAGGGCTCGCAGGCAGCATAAACCAGGAGCCAGCATGAACGGGATGAAGGCTGGGCTGTGGGTGTGAGCCTGGGGGGCACGTGCTGGTTGGCAGCAGTGGTGTGGGCTGCAGGGCCGGGGCTGCCCCCACCTCTGGCTCTCGTGTCTGTGCTGATGCCTTGGCAGCACTCCCTGTGCTGAGGAGAGGGCTTTGCTCCCTCCCAGTGTCCGACTGCGTGCGGGATCGGGAATCGCGGGTCGGTCCGGCGGCTGCGGTGCTGGAGCTGTGGCCACACGGGTGTGTCCGGAGAGGAGACGTGTCTGCGGCGGAGGGGAGGGCAGCAGGGTGGGTTCCTGCGGCTGAGCTGCCCCACAACTGGTCTGGGTGGGAGAATTGAGATGTGGCACAGGGAGCTGGGTGCTGTTTGCACGGGCACCTCGGGCTGAGGGGTGTGTGCAGGGCTGGGGGGCTGCAGCGGCAGAGGGTGGAACAGCACTGGGGAGGTGCATCTGCCCCTGCCCTGGTTCCAGGATGATTCTGCCCCCCTGCCCACTGACAACCTGGATTTTGGCTGCTGGTGATTGAGGAGTTCCATTCTGCTGCATTTGCCCCCTCTGTCTGTCTCACACAACAGCAGGGGAGGTCTGGCAGGCTGGGGGGACCCCAAGACATGGCTGAAGCTGCATTTGCAGAGCACAGAGAGGAGACGGTTTGGGTCAGTGAAATATAAGAGGGAGCAAGGAGCCCCCCACCTCAGCTGCCTGCAGTGGTGCCTTTGCTGCTTTATCACCTCTCCCAGTGCTGAATTATTGAGAGTGTTGCTCTCGTTTATTGCCGTGCTGGAGGAGAGCTGCCTCTGCCCGGCACTGCTCTGAATATGATTATGGGCCTGGAGATGTCAGAGCCCGCTGGGCCCCGGAGACCGATCTGCTGCCCCCCTCGCTCCTGTGCTTCCCTTATCCTTATTTATTCTCTCGCTCCCGTGTCTGGTTCAGCGCTCATGGTTCCCTCGCTTCCTCCACTGTGCAGTGCCCCAGGAGGATGGAGATTTAGTGCCTGAGGAGCAGCACTGCCCAGCTGCTGAGCCTGCAGCATGTGCCGGGGGCGACTGGGGGCTCGTGCCCCACAAGATCCAGCTACCCCAGGACTCCCCTGACTTATCCCCATGGCTGACCCTGCAGCCAGCTCTCCTCTGTGTCCCCTTTGAGATCTCCACTGGTCGTGCTGCTCTACCCTGTGGGATGGGGTCCTGGACGTCTATGGGGGGCAAGGCTGGGCTTTGAGGGATGGTGGCTGCCCTGTTGTTGTTGGGGATTCCTGGGT
>NW_021939798.1:12252585-12259344 GCF_001715985.3 Manacus vitellinus
ACACCCAGCCTGGCCCCGGACCCCCACCCCAGCACCCTCTCACCGCTGGGGTCGGTTCCCCTCTCACGGTCGTCCTTCCCTTTGCTCTTGAGGACGCCAGAGAGGATTTCATTTTTATTCCTCCTCTCCCATTTTTCCCTGAGGTGGATAAGCTGTTGCCTGCCAGGGCTGCCCTCCAGCCCCTGCCCTCCCGCAGCAGCATGCTGGAGGTCGAACAGCGGCTCTGAGCCGCGGCGTGAGCGCCGCAGGGAGGGAGGCGAGCACGCAGGGCTCCGGGAGCGCTGGCCGTGGGCGCTGGAGCCGGACAGACGGACAGACGGAGGGGACAGAGCCCACCCAGGAGGGGCGGCGGCCAGCGCAGCCAGCATCTGGAGCAGCCCACTGCCCTCCTGCCGACCCCACAGAGCAGCTCAACACCCGGCCACCAACATGATGATGTATTTTTGGGTAGGTACTTCCGCCAAGGGTGGGCACTTCCCTCCCTCTCTGCCGGGGTTTTGCTCAGGATTGGGGTAATTTCTCACTGTTGCTGCTCCCTGGCTGTGCTGCCGGTCAGGGAGAGCTTTCCCTTCTGGCCAGGCACCCGCAGCCCACAGCCGCAGGCAGCGGGCAGGGGACGGGCTGCAGTGCTGGAGGCAGGCCTGGTGTTGAGGAGGAACGGAGCAGCGGGCTAATGTCCCTGCCCAGACATTGTGCCCTGCCGAGGGCACCTCCAAACAACCCTTCTGCCTCCCTGCTGTTGCCTTCAAGCCCCACACAGTGCTGGCCGCAGGCAGAAGCTGCCTCCCATGCCCAGAACCAGTCCCCTGCCCCAGCTGTGCCATGGTGGTGGGCAGTGGACTCTGGAGCCTGCCTAGGGGCTGTGTTAGGCAGGGGCATGAGTCTGTGGTGGCAGCAGGATGTTCAGGTCACACGTCTGTGTGGAGCAGCAGCCACCTCTCACTGGGTCTGTGCCCTGTAGGTGCTCACCCAGGGTCTGATCGGATGCTCGTGGGGTGGTCCCCACACTTTATCTCAGGCTTGAAGTTGATGACCGAAGCTGTTGAGGTCCCCATGGGGATCTCAGGGTCCCCATGGGGACCTCAAGGTCCCTCCACAGCACTGCAGGAGCTGGGCTGTGTCAGGCTCTGTACCATCCAGGGGCCTTCCTGTGGCATCCCGGCCCATAACTGGGGCTGAAGCCAGTGGTGCCAGCCCCTTCCACCCGCTCCCAGAGATGGCAAGGGGCTGGGGGCTGCAGCAGTCTGTTGGAGATTACACATTCCAGGGAGCTGTGCTCCCCTGGATTTGTGAGAAGGGAACAGTGAGCAGAACCAGGCTATGGGGGGTGTGGGGAAAGGAGCTTATGGGGAGGAGGAAGAGGATAATGCAAATTCATTGTTGCTCAAGGAAGCAGCTTTCAGGCGTAAGGTGCTTTGTCATGAGGGATGTCGGTGCTGCCGCCGCTCTGGAGCTCATCGGGGCTGGCAGAGCCTCCTGCTTTGGTGCTAATTCTGCCCAGGGACTTAAGGACCCACCACAGCTGCAGGAGTGAACCGGAGCTTCCGCTTGAGGCTCCGTTGGCACCACGTGGCTTCGCGGAGCTCAGCCGGGCAGGCACGGGCAGCGTGGGGTGCCAGTTCCCGTGGGAGCTCCAGGCACAACTCTCCACACCACACTGGCTCTGGGGCAGTGGTGCTTAAGGGTCCCTATTCCCTGTCCCATGCAGTGCACGGAGCCAGCCTGCCTGGGACAGCCGGTCTGGGCTCTGTGCAGTGGCATCCCCAGCTCTGCTGGGAGGGGCTGGGCAGGGGCTGTGGTCCTGGCAGAGCAGTGTCATTCATGGCATCACAGGTGTCTCTCCATCGTGGTGTGAGAGGAAGCAGAGGGTCCGGTGTCCCCTCATGCTGGGAGTGCTGTGGTGGCAGGGGGCAGTGGGTGGCTCAGTCATTGACATCACAACAGGCTGAGATGCCAAAGCAAAATGTCTTCAAATGAGCAGTAATTGCAGGGAAATAAAGAGCACGTGGGGTGAGGGGAAGGAGGGGTCTGTAAATATTATGATTTTTAAAGTTTGCCCTGGAGTCCCAGTGCTTGTTTAACACTAATATCCTATCTGTGCATTTAAAAAGCCTCATAATGAGGATGTAGTGTTTGCTCCTGGAGCAACTCCAGCCCGGTGCTCCTCCCTGACCACCTCACCTATCTGCTACTCCAATGGGTCCCAGCCCAGTGCCCACACTGGCATGCCACGTGTACCCCTGCTTGGGGTTGCTCAGACTCCCCTGTCCTGTCCCATGTGCTGACACCCCACGGCCTGCTGCCAAAGCCCTCCAGCAGCCTGAGAGGCTGGTGCACATCTTAGGGGGTGCATTTTCTTGGCAACTCTTTGTCGGGCAACAGAGCTGGTCTCAGAAAAGAGGGGGACTCTGGGATGAGGCATTTTGGGTCCCTGGGTCCGTAGTTGCTCGTTCCTTGCATTGCCCTCCGTCGTTCCTGCGTCACCCTCCATCATTCCTGCATCCTCCTTCATCCACTCTGGGCTTGGCAGTGGTGGTGGCCCTGGCCCTGGTGGTGGCCTTGGCCCTGGCAGTGGCTCTGGCCTTGGCAGTGGCAGTAACTCTGGCCCCAGTGGTGGTGGTGGTGGCCCTGGTGCCCCTGTGACACACGTGGTGCAGCCGTTTCCCCTGCCATGGCCCCCCCACACTGCCCACCTGGCCCACGAGCTCGAGGTGCTCAGCAGCAGCTGCTCTGCCACGGTGCTGCTGCTGCATGTTAATTCTCATTAAATTCAGGGAGCCTAATTGCCATTTCATGTAAATATTTTGTCAAGTGAAAGGGCTTCTGGAAGGGTCGTGCGGGTGGAGGCGAGGAGCCAGGCAGAGTGAGGTCCCTGTGCACTGATTGCTCGTGCCAGATGATGGGGGACATAGGATGGCTGCAACCAGGGCACTGTTTTGTAGAGAGCACTGAGGGTCCTCTCCCTGCCTGGGTGGCTGAAGGGCAAAGGAGGGAGGGGTGACACGGGGGGCCATAGGACATCCCCAGATGGTAGCCCAGCCACTCTCCTGCTCTGCATGGTGCTGGCAGCTCTCGACAGAGGTTGAAGGTGCCCAAGGCCCCGTCCTGTCCCCCACCATGGGCCAGGAACTTCTCGGTGAGGTGGATTTTTTCCCTGGATCCCATTAAACTTCCACATGCTTTCCCTGCATTCCTGCTCCCCTCCCACTGCCACAGCTGCTGTCTCAGATAGTGGCCATGTCGTGGTAACAGTCCCCTCCTCACCTGGTGAGATCATGCCTGGGTGCTTCACCTTTGGGAATACAGAGCAGGCGGGGTCTCCAGTGACCCCTGAGAGCTGCTGGAGTAGGAGGAAGGAGCGGGGAAAGATGGAGAGGAGGTTTAACAGGGTGCAGAGGAGGCTTGTTGGTCCCTTATCACTGTCCTGGTCTGTGCCCTGCACTGGGGCAGTCCCTGCAGCCAAGGCACTGGGGACGTGGGACCCTCCCCTCGCAGCACGGCGGCTCAGATCCGTCAGCACCTTCATCTAATCGCTTTATGTCTATGACTAACTACTAATGAGCTTTTAATTAATGAATGCCTTGGCTTGGAGGCATTCTGGAGCGGGTGGGAGAAGAGGATTAGGCGGGTGCTGTGTTCCCTGGGTGCTGCCGGGCCACCGGCACTGCACTCGCAGGATGACCCCGGGGAGGCCGGAGCACCTGACCTCGCGGTCTGACCTCACTAGTCTGACTTCACCAGCCCTTGTGGCAGTGGCTGCACCTCACCTGACCTGCAGCCCTCTTTTAGCAGCTCTCCCAAGCATCAGCATCCAGCTTTGCCCCGTGGATGCGTGCTGCGGGGGGCCATGGGGGTCCTGTAAGCACTAGACACTGGGAGCCTGCGCGGCACCAGCCCACCCGTGGCTGTGCCCCCACAGCAGGTCCATGGGCACTGTGTCATCCCTCTCTGGGAGAGGATGAGGGATGGGTCCTGGTGAGGAGTGCAGTACCAGGGGCTGGATTTCCCATTGCATCCCGTGGGTCAGGATCTGGACATAGCGTTGGGGCAGACCTGGGAGGGCAGCAGCTCTGACGTGCGCTCAGGGCTTAGTGCAGTGTGTGCAGGACCCTGGGCACCTGGATGTGCCACAGCCATGCCATGCCAGCAGCCTGTGGCACCACCTGCTCGGGGGGCCTGAGGGGGCCGGGGCTCCCGGCAGACCTTGGGGCCTCGTTCCTGGCAGATGAAGGGTCCAAATGGTGGAGTGTGCCTCAGAGGGGAGCCAAGCTGTTCCCTGGGAGCTGCCAGCACTGCACTGGCTGCTGGTACATCCTGGATACCTGGAGCGGCTGGATGTGCTGCACTGTCCCCAGCAGGTTCCCTTGGTGGTGGTTTGGGGGGGGGTGCATGTCAGCTGTCCCACTGCAGGCTCTGCCCCTTGGCTCCAGCACCAGAACAGTAGCCAAGACCACTCCTGTCCCAGTGCCATGTTGTTCTCCCTCTCCCAGCAAACAAAACGAAGGAGCCCTCAAGGGTTCATTTAAAATAAATAAAAAGCTGGGAATTGTGCTGATTTGAAGGAAAGGCAGCCCCATCCTGCGTGGGGGAGCACAGTGCCAGCCCAGCCCCGAAGGGCAGAGAGAGATGTGCTGAGAACTGCAGCCCTGTGCAGCTTCTGCCTTTGATCGTATATCTCACACATGCCCTTTGCTTTCCCTCTGCTGATATTTATTAGGTTTAATTTTACTGGGACGCGGCTGTAAGTGAGACAGATGGAACAGGGTCTGTGCTCCTGGTGAACACATCTTAATTAAACAGATAAATAAACTTTCATTCCAGGAGGCTTCAGTTTCAGAGGGTCTCCTCCAGGGCTGTGGCTCCGCTGGGCTGGGCAACCCTGACCAGGGCTCCTCGGGGCTGGTGCCACCGCTGGTGCTGTCAGCTGGGGCTGTGGCACAGTGTCACTGGGAGCAGCAGGGTGAGGGAAACCGGCCGCTGGTGGCTGGGAACACGTTCCCCACTGGAGCCATGGGATTGGTGTTGCCCTGCCATGCTGGAGTTCCTGTGGGGCTGCTGTGGGGCATCTGCAGCCAGGCAGGTGTTGGCGATGGCTGGAGGAGGGAGAGAGGAGACTCCCAACATCCCACACTCCTCAGTTCCCAGAGCTGGGCCCATTTTGCTGCTGGCTCAGGGCAGTGCCAGCACTCGTGGTGCTGCCACAGACCAGGAATGCCTTTGAGTCACCCTGGCCAGAGCCAGGCTGTGGCGCGGGGGAGGACGGGCAGATTACCTCATCCTGGAGCCGGCCTCTGCCTCACGTGGTTTGTTTGGTTGGGCACCGCCAGGCCGGCGTGCCGGGCAGTGCCCTGCCCTTGTCACCTCCGGGAGCTGCAGTGGAGCCAGACCAGCCCAGGGCCTTCAGAGCTGCCCATCAGCTTGCTCAGGGTGCCCCTCACCGCTCAGGGTCTGTGCGGTGCCTGGGTGCGTGCAGGTGCCTCGGGGGGCCACTCTCCCCTCAGCTGCTTGAGGGACTGAGGGAGGACCCACTTGTGCCTTAGAGAGCTGTCCTACGTCCTGCCCCGGGTGCTGGTGGCACTGGGGCCGTGGGGCTTCCGAGGAAGGGGAGCTGGAGGCGAGCGGGAGCGCGGGGTCCAAGCACTGCGGTGTGCCGGAGGGGCCACTGCGTCTGTCGTGGTCCCTGGAGCTGGATGGCAAACGGTCATGGTGGGACACCCGTGCTCCTCGCAGGGAGCAGTGCCCGGGGATGCTCTTGGCAACGGAGTGGATGTCACTGCTGGACCCTTTTGGCGCTTGATTCTGGTGTTGACAAACCCTCCCCCAGCCTGACATCCCCTCCCCAGTTTGGCACCTCGTGGTCCCTATGGAGCGTGGTGCCCCCAGTCACAGAACCCCACAGGAGGGGCTGGCGCTCCCTAGGCCCCAGACACTGCTTCCTCAGGACAGCTCTTCCAGAGCAGGTTTTTCCTGTGGCTCCGGGCCGGCCGTGCCACATGCTGCCGCTCTGAGTGTCTGCAGTAGAAACGGGAACCGCTGTGAGTGTACCAGGACACTGCAGCATGTCACTCTGCCTGGGGATACTGTGGAAAATCCCAGCTCCAAAAAGGGCTGGTTGTATGCTGGAGGCTCCGGCGGAGACAGAGCATCAGCAGCTGCTGGCACAACCCTGCCTTTGTGCATCATATTTGGCCAAGATGGAAACTGAGTTGAGCCCAGGTTTTGTTTCCCACGTACCCCAGCAGAACACCATCCTGGTGGCCTTGGCCATGGCTCCAGAACCAGGCATGATGCAGTGCCAGGGTGTGGGGTGCTGGGGAGGGACCCCTGTGCCAGTGCTGAACTCTGTGGCACCAGAGGGGGCCAGGGCTGCTGTGGGGCCGTGGACGGGTGGAGGCGTGAGGTGGGACGGGGACCCGAGCGAGCACAGGTGTGCGCCCACGCCGGCGGTCCCTCACGGGCACCGGCACGTAGGCTATTGCCATGGCAGCTGTGACAGCGATGTGTGTGGTGTGGATGCGTCAGGGCTGCTGGCAGCGCCGCAGGCCCCTCAGAAACGCCAGAATGCCTCTCGAGCTCTGCTGGGGCTGACCGCTGGCCAGCCGGTGGTTCTTGGGGCAGAGGGTCCCCATCGCTCTGGGGAATGCAGGGGAGCCAGCACCAGCGGGCAGGGCCGCTCGTGTCACCCCAGGGTGCAGGGGTTCCCGCAGCCCTCCATGCCTGGGGGACCGGCAGGCTGGCGGGGGGTCACAGGGCCCTGCC
>NW_021939798.1:12259931-12271181 GCF_001715985.3 Manacus vitellinus
GAGACAGCTCTGCCCACTCGGCCCCATCCTGCCCGGCTGCTTCCCCAGCGTGTGGCCGGGGCGGCGAGGACAGCAGGGAAGCCATCTGCGAGCGGCGGCGGTGGAGGGGTTAAGTGCGGGATCAGCTGTTCTCATGTCATTACGGATTCTCTTCATTTTATACAGAGCTCTGTTTGATGTCTGAATGCACAGGGGACTCCCCCTCCTCCTCCAACTCCCACCCCTTTTATTTCACTCCCAAGCCCTCTCTCCTTCCTCCTCCCCTTCCTTTCTCTCCCGCTCCGCTCTGGCTCACGCACACCCTTTGCAGACCGTGCGCTCAGTGCCAGTGTCTAATGGCCCCGAAGTGAAGAGCCGAGCGCTGCTCCGGCGGCAGCGCGGCCGGCCTGCCACAGATGAACCCTCCTAACTAGCGCCGAGGGGTCGGGAGGGACGGCGAGGAGGGGAGAGCCCGAGGGGCCAGCCGGGAAGACGAGGATAGCGGTGGATAGCGGTGTGCGGAAGAGGACGGACCCGCGAGCAGCTCCACGGCTACCTGTCGACACATGCTGTGCTCCATGGCTAACTCGGGCTGCCTCCTTGTCTCCAACTCAGGCATGCTTCCTCACTCTCTCCCCTGTCCTCCAGCCTTCCTCTACCTCCAACAGGTAAGCAACCCTCTCCAGGGGATTTTCTTGCTTTCCGGTTCACACGTGTTTCTGGCTGGTTCCCTCTCTGCGGAGGGTCAGAGCTTGACAGGTTCCTCCCAGCCTATCCCCTCCAGCCCCGCGGCACCGGGTCCTCAGCTGCGGCTTTGGGGGGTTTCTCTGGTTTCCCCGCTGAGGTGGCGGGAGCGCGGCCGGGGCTGGAGCGTGGCTGAGGCGCGGGCAGTGCAGCAGGCAGAGCCGCCGGCGCGGGTCCAGCGCTTCCCCGCCTCGGCACTGCTGCCGCTTGGCGATGATGGATGCTCGGATAAAGGAAAGAGGCTCCTGCGCGGCCTGAGCAGCCTCTGGGGAGAAGGGAAGGTGACGAGCTCGTGCGTGCACACGCGTGTGCACATACGTGTGTGTGTGTGTGCTGTCACATCGCGCGTGCCCGCAGCCAGGCCGGGTTTGTCTCGCTGTCACAGAAGGTGCTGCAGAGGGACTGGGGGACACAGCGCCGGGCGAGTCCCAAGTTTGGGTGGCCCAGATGGAGGGTGCCGGGGCCATCAGTTTGGTCCTTTACCCTGGCCAGGATTTTGCTGTCCCACGGGGCTGCCCTGATTCCTGCACTGGACCCAGTGCCCCAGGTTTCCAGGCTCGTCATCCCGGGGGAAGCGCAGTTTGGGAGAGGCAGCATCTTCTTCAAATGCCTCTTTGCTGCATCGGAAATCCCATCTCCCAGCCAGGCAAACCACTCCATTTGTGCTTTCAGGAGTTTAAAAATTCATGGCGTGGCCGGCACGGCTCACCCGGCGGCAAGGACAGGCACTGGTGCCAACCCTCCACTCCAGCCCGAAGGGCTATGGAGTGTTTTGTCCCTTGGGATGTCCATGGCCGGTGTCCAAGTGGGGTCGCAGCCGGAGCGTGGCCGCTGGTGGTGGGGATGGCAAGGCCGTGGTTGCTCTCTCTGGTGCGTGGGCGATGGGGCTGGCAAAGCTGGTGCTGGTTACACGAGCACGGGGCGCGCGGGGGCTGCGGCAGGGGCTGCTGAGGCGGGTGTGTGATTTATTGCACCCTCCTGCAGGCAGAGCCTGGGGAGAGCCAGAGCTGCTCTGGATTTCACTCTCAGCCTCCCCGGGCTGTGTCAAGTTCCCTGAGGCTGCTGCACCTCTGACACCAAGCAGAAACCATCCCTGAGCTCCCACCCGTCCCGGAGGGTCGTTTCTGTCCCTCTGAAGGGAGCACATGGATGCTTTGGAATAGAAGCCAGAACGGGGCCTGGAGCCTCTGTTGCAGCACGGGAGATGTCCCTCTCGGGCCGGGATCCCCTTGTCCCTGGCCACACGAGGGGCTCAGCTGTGCCGCTCTCTTGCCCTGCGGAGCACTCTGGCGTGGATTGGCTGTGCTGCCTGCGGCTCACGGTGACAGGGACAGCAGCATGGTGGGCAGACGAGGGCTCCTGGTGCCCACAGGGCTGGGCAAAGCGGAGCTGGGGATCCCTGGGAAGCATCAGCTTTCCCAGATGCGTGGCTCTGCACCCCGGTGTCTCCTGGTTCCCCCTGGTTTGATTTGACCATCATGTTCTGCATCTCTTCCTCCCTGCTCTCCCAGAAGCCTTCTGCTCCTTGGCAGCATCTCCGGACTTGTGAGCCAGGAGGAGGGTTTTATTACAAGATTTGGAGTTGGATTTTCACCCAGCTGAACACAATGGAGGCAAAAATCTCCATCCTTTTCCTGGGGTTTGTCACCTACAGAGGTTCTGCACCCGGTGCTTGGGGACAGGTGTCTCCCAGTGCATGTCACAACAAGGCATCAGGCAGAGGGACGTCACTGGCAGCCATCACATGGGGCAGGGGCACAGGGCATGGGCTCCACCAGGCCCCTCATCCTGCTCAGGTGAGCAATGGGCCTGCCTGGCACCTGCTTTAGTCCTGAATTTGCTCTGGATTTTGGATGTGCCCACCTGTGCTGCCTGCACCGGAGGAGCACAGAGTGAGCAATGCTGCCTGTGCCCGTGGGCATGTGCCCGCTGCAGAGCTGGCCCTGGTCAGCTGGCTCAGCTCACCCCTGTGTAGCAGGGACACCTCAGGGGCTTCAGCTGACTCTCCACAAGTTAGTTGTGTCCTGAAGTCTGTGGGGGGCTTGGTTTTGACCCCCTGACTTACAGCTCCCTGTCCAGGTGTGGGGATTTGTAGTGGGGCACCTGGGGTGGGCACATACTGTGATCGTGACTGATTCACTGGCTGGGAAATGAGTCTGCTGGACTGGCCAGGGGGTCAGGAGCTGGGAGGCTCCAGGGTCTGCATGCACTAGCTGCCATCATTCCTTTGGACAAATGCTCTCTCTGCCAGGAGTTTGTGGCATGGGCTAGAGTTGTTCCTCAGTATGCTACCTGTGTTTCATAGCTCCCAGCCCCAGTGTTCTCCACAGTGCCAGGACTTGAAGGAAGGATCAAGAAATGAAGTTCTCAGGAAAACTTCAGTTCTCCCAGCGCCAGGGAGAGCTCATCAGTGCCAGTGGCTCATCCAGGTGCCTGCAGGTACTTGTGGGTACCAGCAGCTCGCTCTGCTCCGCTCCCCCCATGTGGCCACCCTGGCCTGGCCACAGGAGCCACGGTCCACAGCATTCTGAGTGCTGTGTCCAGGAATTCCTCCCAGCACTGACATGCTCCAAGAGTGGTGCCCCTGGGGGGCCAGAGGCTGCAGGAGGGTGGGTCTGTGCCCCTGGCGGAGCAGCCCGTGCCCTCAGGAATGCTGCATCCTTCGGTGGGGCTTGGCGGGGACATTTGGCTCTTGCTCAGCGAGGACCTGGTGCAAAGGGACACTTTGGTGGCTTCATTTTGTGAACAGAGGAGTCGGTCTCTACCTAAAACTGCTGTTGTGAGTGTGCAGGTGATGGCTGCAGGACAGGGCTCAGCACTGACCCAGAACAGACCCAGGCTCTGAGCCTCAGAGTCAGTGCTCGACCCCAACGCAACCCCGGCATAGGCAGTGATGCATGTGCAGCTCTGGCCCCAGCACAGGTTGATGTACAGGTGTGCTGAACCCCACTGCAACGCTGCCCCTGAGCTGCTGCTTGCTGGGAACATCCCTGGTGCCCACGGTCACACTGTGGCGCAGGAGACTTGGCTGAGCAGTGCCCGGCCTGCTGGGAAACAGCCTCTGCAAATCCTGCTTGGAAAATTCCTTTCCAAGAGGGTTGCTGCCAAGTTTAGCATGTTATATTTTTAGGGAGCAGGTCTATTCCGAGCAGTGTGTGTTGCAGCAGCGGGTTCAATTCAAACCGGGTTTCTCCCCCTGCTCGCGCGTCGCACGGATACAAGACCTGGCACGGTGGCTCACGGCTCTGGCCATGCTGTGGCAGCTACTCTGCTCGGTGAGGACCAGCCTTAAAGCCACCAGAAACATTTTCTGCTTTTTATATATATACATATATTGAAAACATTGACATTAATTTTAGCTTTGCAAAGCTGCTTTTCCCACAATAGCTGTGATTTTGGCCCACACTGCCTGGCAATGCTCTTTTTATAGGTATATTCCTATTTTAGTGCTATAGTGATGGGTGAATGAGTAGATTAAATTAGATTTAGTATCTGTCATTCTTTAAGCGTCACAGGCAGTTGGGGGGGGTTAACAAAGAAAGGCTAATTAGGACAGTGAGCATGGGCCGCCCCCGCTGGCTCCACTGCCCTGGCCCTACGGCTTCCTCCACTTGGGGACCAGCATCCAAATAGGAAAATGCTTTTGAAAGCTGATTTTCTTGCACTGCCCCTGGGCCAGCATGGCTCTGGGGCCTGCAGCCAGGGCTGGGTGGGACAGTGGGTGCTGCAGCCAGGGCACCCCAGGCACCTCCATGAAATTCAGAGTCACTTGGCTCTCCAGCTGCTCTCCCCATGGGGACAGTGACTCCCATGCATGGGGGCACTGTACCTGTGGAATAATGGGCTTCCATGGAGGAGCTGGGGGCACCAAGGGGCACTGCAGCTCCTCCAGGAGGGGTCTTAGTACCTTTGGTGCAGCTGGTTTTGGCAGGCAGGTGTGGGGCTGGGTGCCAGGAAAGTGTAGGGAGCCCTGGGGAAGTGCCAGTGTTGGGAAGGCTAGGAAGGGCACCTGAGCTCAGAAGGGAACCAAATGTCCAAGGAAGGAACTGGATCTTCCCAGTGCCAGTGTGAGCCTGGCAGCATGTGGCCAGGGGCTCTGCAGTCCTGGCCATGCCGTGGCTACTGGCCTGATGATACACCAGTGCCATTGAGCAGGCTGGGAGCTGTGGGCTGCCACAGGGTTCACCCCTTTGCTGCCCCGGGCAACCATGGCAGGGCTTTAACCTGCACCACCTCCCTCAGTGTTCCTGCAGCCAGCAGGGAGCAGGTGTCCCCCCTCGCTCCAGCACGTGACAGGGTTTGTGGTGGCATCGCCTGGTGCTGCGGGCATTGCCATCCAGGTGTCGAGTGCAGTTCCCAAATCCCATACAAGCCCTGCTGTACCCAGCCAGTGTCCCAAGCCCAGGTTCTCACTTTGCCCCCGATAGGTTCCTGAGCATCCAGGCCGGTGCTGCCAGGAAAGCAGGCAGTTTTGGGGAGCTGTCAGGGTAAGCGCCTGCGGAGCCCGGTGAGGATTGTGTTTTCTAGCATATTCCTGTCCCCATTTTTTCACCCAGGCTGGCTGGGTCGTGTCTGGGGAGACACTGTGCTGGTGGAAACAGAGCTCAAGCCTCCGGGTCTGAGCCATGAGCCAGGGCCGTGCTGGCTGCATCCCACTCCAGCTGCATCCCTGCTCCAGCTGCCCGGCAGGACACACAGGTACCGGCTGTACCCACTCGTCCCCCTCAGCAGCACCAGTTAGGGTGTGTGGACAAAGCCCCTTATGTGCACAGGAGCTTCCCAGGGAGGGAATCGAGGGAAGGACGCATGGGTCCTGCTCTGGTGCAGGGTCGGAGAGCCAGACTGAGCCCTGGCTCCAGGCTGGAGTTCCCCGGGGTGAGCTGAGCCATGGTACTGTGCTGGGGTCTCCCAGGGGAGCAGCAGCAGGACCGTCCCTTTGCATGCCTGGAGGCACCAGCCTTGGAGGGGAGCAGCCCCAGACTGTGGGATCCCACATCTCTCCCCCATCCCTGGTGCACCCACTCGGCATCTCTCAGCCACAGCTCCGGCCACAGCCTTCAAACAGCTCCTGTGAAAAATCAAAACTGGGGAAAGAAGAGTGGGAGCAGGCGACAGTGGCAGCTTATTTGTGATCTGCATTGTGTGGGGAGCTCTTAATTAGAGGTAATTAGACTAATTAACTTGCAAATGAGAAACTCGTCTTTTTCTCCTTTTCTTTCACAAGAAAAAATAGAGAAGAGGAACAACAAGATAAATATTGAGGCTAATTACATTGTACCTGCTGTAGAGCCCCTCCAGCCTGTGGGATGCTCCTCCCCCACGTGCCCAGTGTGGTGTGTTGTCCCTGTCCAGGTGGTTCTGCGGTGCCTGTTCCCACTCAGGGCTGGTCCCACTGCAGGGTACAGGTGCTCTTGTCCCTGCAGTCCCTGCAGGCAGAGAGGGACCATCTGCCACCCTCTGTGCACTCAGCAGGGATGCAGTGTGTGTCTGGGAGCCCGTGGGGACAGTGACCTCCACAGCATCAGCCATTGCTGGGACCTAGTTGGCCAAGCCCTGGAGATGGCCAGTGCCACAGAGGGCATGGCACCAGTATTGTACCCAAAACCTTCCCCACCAAACTCATCCTGGCCCACCCCAGGACTGGAGCAGGGGCGTCCCCTCTGCGGCACTGCAAGGCCCCGGCTGTTTTCCAGCTCTTCCCTCATGGTGTCTCTGGTTTCCCCTCTCTCTGTGCCGAACACCCCGGGGGCTTTGTTAGCACAACCTGGTTCAAATGTCTGATTAGTCTTTAGGAGATCGAGGGGTCAATTTTCCACAGCTCCTTCCTCTCCATTTAACTAATTTAACTGCGCGATTGTTACAAATTTCATTTTATTATAGCGCTGCTGCTCAGTCCAATTGAATTACCAAAATCTCATTTTCTCAGAAGTGCTGAATATGTAATTAGAGGAAAAATTATGCTCCTGGCTGCCTATTAGAGAGGGCTGCATGTGAGCACTGTCCAGGCAAACACATGGGTCCGTGGTGCCCCAGGTGCCCACGCTGGCCATGCAAGCAGCTGCACCACAGCCCCAGCGCAGCAGCAAAGGTGTGGCAGGGACAGGGGCCATGAGAGGACTCTGGGGTGTGAGAGGCTCTGCAGGATCAGTGCCAGGGTCCAGCTGGGCTCCTTGAGCCCTGTGAGCTCTGGGGCCAGGTGTGGAATGGCAGTGGAGCTGGCGTGGAGCTTGCAGGAAGGCATGAGGCCAGTGGACATGGCCGTTCATCCCACTGCTTACGTTGTCTGGAGCTGCCTGGATCCAGCTGGGCTCTGGCAGCTCCACACAAGGGTTTTGGAGCCCCCAGCCCTTGCCAGCAGGAGGATACAGCAACTGTTCCCAGGACTGCTGGAGCAGCAGACGGGTCACCCTGGTGTACCAAGGTGTGCGGTGCCCGGGCACCGGCATCCAACGCTGGTGTTGTAGGGCTCAGGAGGAGCAGGTAGCTCCAGTGGACGCTGCTGAGGACTCAGGTCCTCTCCAGCCCATCCCTGCACTCTGCAGCCAAGTTTGTACCTTATGTGCCACCTGTCCCAACATTTTGGTGGCCACTGGGGACCAAATGCTTCTGGGAATCCTGGCCAACACTGCATAGACCAGGTGTACTTGTTCCAGCGTGCCTGAAGGAAGAGTTGTGCCGGGAATGCCACCTGCACTGCCAGTGATGCCGGGGGCTGCTGCAGGTGAGCCCTGGCATCGCTGACAATGCCACGAGCTGCCACGGGTGAGCCCTGACCCCACCGGAGATTCCGGGCCCTGATCAGGAGGGAGCAGAGTGCCGCGTGTCCCAGAGCTCTGTTCCTCCCACTGCTGCGCCTGCTCCTGCCACATCTCCGAGGGTAGCGCAGCCGTCGGTCCCTCCCGGTGCAGCGGCACAGGTACAGGCGAGCTGGGAGCTGTCGGCCAGCAGGCGGGGGGTGGCCAGGAGCCCCCCCAGGCACCCCCGTCTCGCCTCGGTTACACAACATTATCATTTCATAATACTCTGAAATATACATGAAGTTGGCTGAATGCAGATGAAATTGCACCATTTACTTCATGAATATTTCATGCAGCCTCAGCTCCGAAGTTTCCAGCTGGCAGAGCCAGGGGCTGGGGCCGGACCGTGGTCCCCCTGCCCTGCACTGGAGGTGATGGGGACACGTGCACAGGTGTGTGCCCAGGCCAGCATCTCATCATCCCCACTCCTGCATGTCACATGGCTGCCACCGCTGCATCCTTCCTCCCCAGGCTCCTGTGGACAGAGGGGCAGCAGCGTCCAGCCCTGACTCTGTTTGTGGGGGCTCGGGGGGCCAAGGGTAGGAGCAGGGAAGGGGGAATGGAAGGTGCCTGGACAGTGTGTGGCAGCTCAGAAAAATGGTGTTTCCCATGCCAGTGGGCTGGCCTGCTCCTCCCCACTCGTCCTCCTCTCACACCATCACTGCTGCCCCTCGGGTCCCGCCTGGCCTCACCAGCCCTGCTGCTCTCTGCAGCACTCCTTTCCCACCGGAGCATCCCTGGCAGATGCCATTACCAGCCTCTCACCCCTCCCTGCGCCTTGGTGATGAAGACATCCAGTGCAGCTGCTGCTGCCTCTGGTCCCCGCAGCTCCTCACACCTTCACTGCTGCTTCCCCTGGGTCCTTCCTCATCGTCCCACCCGGCTTTCTGTGAGGTCTGGCCCCACTCTAGGGAGAAGCAACCTGCCGCCACCTACCACTGTCCCACGGTGAGCAGGGCTCATCCCTCCTGGGGCCAGGGCTGTCCCCATGGTGAGCACCCTGACCCTGCTCCGTGAGCAGCATGGAGCTCCACAGCCAGTGCATGTGCAGGGCCAGGTGCTGCTTTGTATGGATGGTGCAGCATTTGGGGTAATGAAATATTCACAGGTCAGTGGTTCCGTGAGAAATGATGGGGATCAGTCAATTCCTTTTCAGGGAGTAATTTTCTTCCCCTTCACGGCCTCTGTTTCATGTTGACAGTCATTAGCATGAACGAGCTGCCGGGTCGAAGAGGGGACGTTGTGGCTGTCACGCAGATGAGCCGTGCTGGGCACGGTGATGGCTGGGGGGCCAGGGTGCATGGGGGGCACGTGGGGCCATGCCAGGACCTTCCTGCCTCCATTGGGGCATTTGCTGAGCCCATCTCTGCAGCCCAGCATGCTACACTGGCCTGCTCTGGAGCATTGGGCACAAGGGCAGATGATCCCATTGGCCTCCCTGGCTGCTGCCTGCTCTGTCTCCTGCTGGTGGGAACAGGTCCACAGGGACCTTGGGAATTGCTCAACACCCTTCCCTGAGCACAGCAGTGACCTCAGGCTGCCTCATAATGTGGCAAGGGGATACCCTGTCCTCCGTGAGCGGGCAGAAGCCACTCCAGGTCACAGCAACGTGCTTTCTGCCTGCACTCTCTGCCCATGGTTTGCCCTCCCTGCCCTGCCTGTGCTGCCTGTGGGATGTGCCCACTGAGGCTCTGCAGCTTGCAGAAACACCTAGGGGGGCTCTGCAGATGCTGTGGTGGGGGAAGGACCTCGGCCCCATTTCCCCCCCCCCTCCCCAGGAGGTGTCTGGTTCCCAACAGGAGGAGTGGGACAGCTGCAGCAATAGAGGCCACTGTCAGGGGGGGAAGTGTGTGGTGACAGGACTGTGTCCCCTCTCCAGCTGCTCCAGGGCTCCACATGCCAGCTTCAAGCCCAGCTGCACATGAGCGGGTGGTGCTGTGACCAAGCAGGTTCAACCATGACCGGGCAGTGCCATGCCATGACCAGGCAGTGCCATGCCATGACCAGGCAGTACCATGCCATGACCAGGCAGTGCCATGCCATGACTGGGTGGTGTCATGCTGTGACTGGGCAATGCTGTGCCGTGCTGCCTCTGCACCATCAACACTGCGTAGTGCGGGAAGGGCCCAGCTGCAGGCAGAGCTGGCTGGTGGGAGTTGGCATGGGCTGGAGATGGGAGTGGGGCCAGGCCAAAGCAGCAGGGTGGCCATGAGGCTTTAGAGGAAATTAGGCCTGTCTGTGGTGGCTGCGGCTGTGGTGGCAGCAGGGTGCAGATGCTGGTGTGCGGCTGATAACCCCAGGCACTCACTCGTGGCACCATCACTGTGCTGGCAGGACGCCTGTTGTGGGCAGGGTTTGGTGGCCCGTGGCAGGGTGCTCATGGCCAGCAGGTGCCCCATTGTTAGCACAGGGCTCTGCACTCGGCTGATTGCTCTGACCCATCCTCTGGGTCTGGGGGCTCTCGGTGCATTATTATCTTAAAAAGGAGCAAATGTGGGAAACGGCGTTGTCAGCCCCAAGCTGACAGGCACAATCACCAAAGTGCGGCGTCGGCAGGAACCGGCCCCACACGCTAAATGACTTGAAAGGAAATGGCCTGGATTGTGCTGAGGAGGCAGAGTACAGGGGGAGAAAGCAAGTGGAGCAAACAAAAAAACTTCATTAATTAAAGAAACTCGTTAATGAGGGACATTTAATCAGCTAAAGATGATATCTACCCACTGCCTGCTGCAGCAGCCGTTGCGCAGGGCTGGTGGTGCAAGACTGAGCCATGGGCAGGGCAGGGACACCATGGAGAGGATGCCAGGCAGCAGCCACTGGGCGGGGGACACCATACAGGGGACTCTGGACAGGGGAACTTGGGGTCCCCGTCCCAGCCTCTCCCCTGCTGTCCCTGGGGCTGTGGTGTTTGAGCACAGGGCTGTGCCACAGTCCTGGCAGTACCTGCACAAGCAGGTGGGCAGTGGAGGTGGTGGAGTGCTACTTGTGTCTCCTGTGCCATGTTAAATGCCACCGGCTTTGCTCCAGGCTTGGGCACTGCACTGATCTGTCTCGTTTTAAATGAGGCCAAGGACTACTAATGATCAGCATTTCTTTTATTGCAAGTGCCGAAAGCACGAATGCTCCTGGGGAGCATTCCCACACCCCAGGAGGAACAGGTACTGTGGGAGCAAGGGATGTGTGTCAGAGCACCTCTCCCTAGCACCCACGGGCAGCACTGTGCCACGGGCTCCCCACATGGCCAGGCACACCAGGCTGGGAGCACCTGGGCTGCCTCTTCTGGGCTGCAGAACTGGGTCCCCCAGGACCCCTGGGTGCTCAGTGCAGGGAGGGACCCCGAGAAGGGGCCACAGTAACCGCCTGGGAGGAGCAGGGGCCCTCACTGCCCAGGGCTGCCCGGGGATGGGGCTGTTCCAGTATTGCGGGCAGTGTGGGGTGCAGAGCTGAGCAGCGGCTTTTTCCCTGTGATGTCAGCAAGCATCACACAACCAAACCCACTCAGCATCCCCCTCCCCAGTGGAAACCCTCGCCCCAAGCACTCCACCAGGCACTGAGCAGCCCTGTCCCGGGGGGGGGTGGCGGGTGCTGGGGGCAGTGGGGAGGCACTGGAGCCCTGGATTTGCATTCTCTGGCAGCACTCCGCAGCCCCGGCGCTGTGAGCAGCAACCGGTGGGGAACCTAAATGGTCGCCTGAAATGAAACATAGATACCCGGGTTGACAGGCTCTGCG
>NW_021939798.1:12273180-12279013 GCF_001715985.3 Manacus vitellinus
ACCGACGCCAGCACACAGTCCATAGCAGGGACACAGACGGTACCGGTAAGGCAGCGGGTCAGGGGGCACGGGGGGCCCAGGGCATTGCCGGAGCATCCGGGAGGGTGCTGGGGCAGTGGTGCTGCCTGGCTGCAGTCCCACGGGGCACTGGGCTGGGTGCTCCCACCATCGCCTCTCCTCGCAGCACCCCCCCTCAATTCTAATCACTTGTAGTCCACCTGCTTGGCTCTGGTCCACCGGATCATGGCAATTACAGGGCTGGAACTCAGCACTGGGAAAGCGCTGAGCTCAGCATTTCCCAGTGCTTCCACATGGCCCCACAGGCAGTGTCTGCACCCCTGCCTCAAGCACCCCCACAGCCCTGCCATCATCCCCCTGGCTCACCAGGATGCAGGGACACCCATGGGGTGCTGCCTGAGGCTTGGGGACCGCTGGTTTCAGGGTGTCCCTGGGGGCAGGCAGGGCCAAGCACAGGGCAGGGGGACATTCCCCAAGACTGGAGCCCCAGCAGGGACATGAGTCTGGCACGGCCAGGGGCTGATGGTGGTGGTGCCTCCCACAGCAGACAGACGAGGCGGCACAGACAGACAGCCAGCAGCTACATTCCTCAGACAACACAGACAAGCAGCAGCCTAAGAGGTTACACGTCTCCAACATCCCCTTCCGATTCCGGGACCCTGACCTGCGACAAATGTTTGGGGTGAGTCCAGCCCCATCCAGCCACCATGTCACCTGCTCCCTGCTCGATGCTGCCCTGTGTCACCATCGGGACACTGACACTGTCCCCTTCCAAGGGCCCATCCTGTGCATGGAGTGTCACAGAGCCCTTGTCTCCCCTCACTATCCCCTTCCTAGCCCTCATTAGGACTCAGAGCAGTGCTGGCTAATGAGATTTTGGGTGACACTCCCAAAGTCCTGGCAGAGTGGGAGCCATGGGAGGGATGAGGGCTCTCCCCTGCATGGCCCTGAGAGTCCCTGGGCCTGGCCCCCAAGGCAGCCCCTGGCCCATCCCTGGCACAGAGCCCCATGCCAGCAGCCCCGGGTGTGGGGCTGGGGGCTCTACGGGCACTCACCCTTCTGCTCTCTCCACTTGCAGCAATTCGGGAAGATACTGGATGTGGAGATCATTTTCAATGAGCGGGGCTCCAAGGTGGGTGCTGCCCACAGCTGGCACCGTATGGCGAGTCCTGGGGAGGGGGTCAGCGGAGCCGGGTTGCCTGGCAGCACTGTAACCTGCTCTCCTCTCCTGCCCCATGGGATCTTGGCGTGGGATGCCCCATCTCGGGGTAGCTCCTGCACCAACTGGGGTGGCCCTGGCACTGGAGGGAAGGAAGGGCTTGCTCTGCCCCCCCACAGGCAGCTCATGTCCCTCTGTGTCTGGATGTCTCTGTTGTATCTTCCCCGTTTTCTGTGCCCCTCTCCCAGACTCTTCTCCCAGCTTGTGGGCGATGCTGAGGCCTCAGCCGGGACCCCCAGCCCCTGCGGGGACCCCAGCCCGGGCTCTCCATCTCTGCACTGTGGCAGCCTCACCTCTGCGCCAGCTCTCCTGATTCACCCCCTCTCTCTCTCTGTCCCCGCACCCTCTCTCTGTCTCTCTCTCTCTGTCTCTTTCTTTCTCCTTTTCTCCTCTGCTCACAGGGTTTTGGGTTTGTAACTTTTGAAACTAGCACAGATGCCGACCGGGCACGAGAGAAGCTGAATGGCACCATCGTAGAGGGCCGGAAGATTGAGGTGCTCAGATAAGTGTGCTAGTGCCGTGCCATGCCTGCGTGTGCGTGTCCCCTGCCCGGGCTGCGGGATGCTTGAGGGCAGCTCTGGGTCCTGGGTGCCCCCGGGGAGCTGTCCCCAGCCTTTGCATGTGTCCCTGAATGTGGCACAGGAGCATGTGTGCCGGCTGCCAGGAAGTTCATCGCTTGGCACAAGGAGCGGCCCAAAGGAACCTCCCATGTGCGGGGAGAGCCGGGATTTCAGCTGGGGCTTTGTTCTGCCTGGTACAGATGGGTCTGGCAGAGAACCCCCCTGCAGCCCTGTGCCTGCTGCGTAGCTGCCCCACACTCTGCAGGGAGCTTTAGGGCTCTGCCCCATGTGCCGTTCCCACCTGTCCTGTGCCGGAAGGGAGGATCCACTCAGGGCTCTGCACCCTCAGTGCCAGAGGTTACCTGTCCCTGGAGGCTTTGATTTCTCCAAGCCTGGCACAGGCATCAGGCTCTGCCCATTCATCGGCAGCTCCTCACTGGTGGCCGGCAAGCAGTGGGAAGCAGAATGGCACATGGCAGAGGGAATGGGACAAAATGTCCCAGCAGTGCTGAGGGCAGGGAAGGAGCCTGGCAGGGCACAGCAGCGCCCCATGGATGGGGAAAACATGGTCCAACAAAGCCAGGCCTGAGCATGGCACCGCAGCACTCGGGGCATCAGCCACCAGCCTGACCCACGCTCGTTGCTGCAGCCAGGAGGCCTGGCCTGGCTGGGGGTACGAGCAGGTCTGCGTGTGGTGGGGCGGCTGCGGGCAGAGACTTGCCTCGTGACAGCTCCGCCGCAGCCGGCGTCCTTCGCTCCGCACCCGCAGCAGCGAGATGGGCCGAGCACAGCGAGCGGGCCCTCTGGACCACGGCCTCGCCAGCCCCACGGCCCGCAGGCACTGAGCCCCCGTCCCTCTCTCTGCAGGTGAACAATGCCACAGCCCGCGTCATGACCAACAAGAAGGTGGCCAACCCTTACACCAACGGTAAGGGCCAGTGTCCAGAGAGCAGGGACTGCAGTGGGCAGGGGCATCCCCTGGGCACACTCACTGCCTGGCTGCCGTGGAGCTCTGACTGTGGAGAGCAGCCACCCCTGTCCAGTGCAGGAGTACAACCCCTCCATGCCCTCCTCCTGCCTGGGGATGGGGCTGTGGCCCCTCAGAGTGCCACGGGAGCAGTGCTCTGTCCTCACTGGCTCTCTCTGCCCACAGGCTGGAAGCTGAACCCAGTGGTGGGAGCAGTCTATGGCCCCGAATTCTACGCAGGTAATAACTGAGTTGCAGCTGTCCCTGCCACAGGTGCCCCCCAAACATCAGCTCTGCATTCTGTCTGACCTTGCCACTGCTCAGCACAGCAAGCCCATGTGTGTCCCCTCCTCCCACAGTAACGGGATTCCCATACCCCACCACGGGGACAGCCGTGGCCTACCGAGGGGCACACCTACGGGGACGGGGACGCGCCGTCTACAACACCTTCCGAGCTGCGCCGCCACCGCCGCCCATCCCCACCTACGGCGCGTGAGTATCCACGGCCACGGCGGGGCCCTGCTGGGGCGGGGGGCGTGTGCTGGCACTGCTCCGGGTCTGCAGCAGCCTCACCAGGCTCTGACACATCAGGAATGGGCTGCAGCTCCCACAGCACTTGCTTGGCCATGGACTCTCTGCAACCCCTAGGCTGCTGCCCTCAGGGTGACCCATGCACTCACCAGCCTCCTGTGCCCCAAGGCACAGGATGTTATTCCAGCCAGGATGGTTGGTTTAATGGAGACTCTCTCCTGACACATGCGGCTGTGCTGGCATTGGGCACGGACATGGCCATGGCCATCTGCAGCTGCTCAGCTGCTCCAGCAGCTATCATGCTCCAGACTCCTCCATCCCTGTAGCACCCCTGGCCCTGGGCCATGCTGTCCACCTGTCCCTAGGTCCCTGCCCAGAGTGCCAGCCTGGACATGCCCTCGAGGGCCTGCACAACCACTCCTCACCCCTCAGCTGCGCTGTTGAGGCAGCTCCCCTCGTTCACCACCCTCATTCTGCTGCTCCCCTCGTCTGGGGACACTGGCCGGGCTCTGACGCCTCCACCTCATTTCCAGGGTCGTCTACCAGGACGGGTTCTACGGAGCTGAGATCTATGTAAGTGACACTGTGCCCAGAGCTGGGCCGTGACGGGGACCCCATGCCAGGGCAGGGAGCAGGCAGCACTGGGCATCTCCATGGTGGGCTCTGCCCCTGCCACCCCCTTTTCCTGGGAGGCAGAGCATGAACAGAATGTGGCTCCTCTGGAGCGATCTGGGTGGCACTGCATGGGGTCCTGTGCCCTGTCTTGTGCCCACCAGCCCCCTTGCGGGGCCAGCACCACGTGGGATTTACGGTCTCAGTGCCTTACACCCACGTTTAACCTCTGTGTCTGAGGAGCCAGCGGCGATATTTCAGGCGGGCGCTGAAGGATTTATCTAACGTGGCACCTCATTAAAGCAAGTGGGGAGGTGACATTCTCTCCTCTGGAAATTTAATTTTTTAAGGTTAATGTTTGTGAAAGCCCTTGGGGAATGGTAATGAGGCTGCTGCGTGCCCAGTGGCACCAGCACTGGCTCCCCACAGGCCTCACCACTGTAATGTGCAGTGCCATGGGGCACTCAACTGCCCTCACCCCGGTCCCCCCCGCCGTGGGTGCTGCCCCCTGACCAGTCTCTCCTCCCTGCAGGGGGGCTATGCTGCCTACAGGTACGCCCAGCCTGCGGCAGCAGCGGCAGCGTACAGTGACAGGTAAGCACCGCGGGCACCGCGCTGGGGGGAGCCCCGTGTCACCCCCTGCACTGCCGTCTCTGACACCCCCAGCTCTTGTGCACTGCAGGATGGGCAGGGTCAGGCATGGGGAAGGTGTCCTGCAAACTGGGACCCCTCTGCTTCCCTCAGAGCTGGGACTGGAAAGGGCTGGCACCACTGGAGGGAGATTCCGGGGGGCTCCCAGGCACAGCTGGGCAGGAGGGCTCCAAGGGGAGACAGAACCCCCACTCTTGTCACTAACACCCACCACTGTGTTTGCTCCTAGTTACGGCAGAGTGTACGCAGCAGCAGACCCCTACCACCACACCATCGGCCCCGCCGCCACGTACAGCATCGGCACCATGGTAAGAGCAGCCCCTCGGCCTTCCTCTGCTTCCGGGGGGCTGCAGCCAGCCCGGGGAGGGGGCCAGCACGGCAGCCGGCCAGCCTGCAGGGCATGGGGCACCCCCGCACACGGGGACTGTGGGAGGGGAGCGGGGACAGCGCAGCCCCTGCCTGGCTCTGTCTGCAGGAGAGAAGACCCCCCGCCCTGCACCTCTGTTCCATGTACCCCTCACACCCTGCGTAGTCCTGCCCATGCACTCTGCTTCCCGGGGGCTTGGCTACACCCCACGCCAGCTGCCTGCTCAGTGTCCCAGGGCCCTGCCTGGGGTCTGGGACCCCTTCTCTCATTCCAGTGCAGGGCATTGTCCCCAGGCCCCCACGTAGAGCCACACTCAGGGAGCACTGCAGCCCCCTATGCACTGCAGCTCTTGGCTAGCTCTGACAGCATCAAAGATGAAAAATCTCCACTCATGGGTAGGACCTCAAAGCCAACCCACCTTTCTCTGCCTTTTTTTACTCCTTTGGCACCCCCAGCCCCAGGCAGCCACTAGTGAGGGGGCGTGGGCACTCCATCCTGGGGGTTTCCAACCCCGTGGCACAGCAGGGACAGGCTCCTTGGTGGGCACATCATGGCGGTGCCATGGCTGGGGCACATGGCACCCTCTGGCCCCAGGGCAGTACCCATGGCCGCCACAGAGCCTGGGCAGCACTGGGCACCCTGGCCTTGCCCAATCCTCATGTCCCAAGAACAGCAGGAATTTGTTATCAGTTGAAAGAGGAAAAAAAAGAAGAAAAAAGGGAAGATCTGGGCTTTGCCTCTCTCCAAATACTGATTGGCTTTTTTTTCATCTTTGATGTTGCAGGCTAGTCTATACCGAGGAGGGTACAGCCGCTTCACTCCCTACTAGCAAGACAGACCCAGCCCCCCCACCACTGCCCCCGATGCTCACTAGCACCAAACCAAACCAGGCAGACAGAGCCGAGGCC
>NW_021939798.1:12280123-12285914 GCF_001715985.3 Manacus vitellinus
TGACAGGGTGGGGACCCAGCTTCGTGCTGCCCGAGACCCGGCGCTGCCGGCCATCAGCGTGTCAAGTGTGCGAGGCCTCGGCTCCAGTGTGGAACTGGGGCGGCGGCGTGGCCGCGGTGCTGAGGCGTTGCAGGGGACAAGCCTCTGCCTTTTAAAGGGAATTTTTGTTAAGAGGAGCTTGCAACTCGCTTGCGACCCCTTCCCCTCCCTCCATCCCTGACACCCTGTGCTCCCACCCTGCCTGGAGCAGCCCTGACTGACGCCGGGCCAGGGACTGCCCCAATCCTGCTCCTGCTCCCGCCTGCTCCGCAGCGTGGGTCATGCTCACAGCCACCCTGCCCAAGGCAGCAGGACCCCCCAGCCCTGGGCGTGGGGTCTCAGCTGCTGCATCACCCGTGGGGACCTGCCTGAGCCCCGGGGTTGGGCTGCAGCCGCTGGCACACTGGCTCCGGTGGCTGATGGCACGGGGTGCTGTGGAGCCCACCCTGGGGTGCAGCCCCGTCCCATGGGCGGCCTCGCACTCAGCCCCTTGCCCCCCACCCACGTGGCTCTGCCACTCCTCAAACCTCACTTTATAGTCTGCAGACGCCCCTGACGCCCCAGCGATGAGCTCCCCCTTTTCTATTCCCGGTGTACATAGCCCCGGCCCCCGCCCACCCCCGTGTACAAAGCTCCGTCCATCGCTGTACTGGCTTCTCCCTTACAGCACCCCTGCGCTGCCCCGGCGCGCGGGCTGGCGCCGGCCCATCCTGTATGCTTAAAGGTGTGACCATTCTAATAAACAGTATTATTATTATTATTATTATTATTATTATTATTATTATTGAAATTATTAATAAAGATTTCTTTCTTCAACCAGGGCAACTCAGGTTTTGACTGGGGTGCTGGTGTGGGGGTGTGGGGCTGCGGCTGCCACAGCAGGTCCAGTCGTGCTGAGCAGGGGGCTGCAGCCTGTGGGTGAGGGGGGGACCTACGGAGCCCTTGGCCTCACCATGACGAGGGAGCAGGGTGCGGCACAGGGAGCCCTTCCTTGGCTGGGCTTAGCCCTTCATTCTTCAAACCATCAAGTAATTCGTTCCCCAGCGTGTTCCCACCCCACCACTGGCATTGACGTCCCTGATCGGAGCCCACATTGTTTGGGGACAGGGCCAGCACACAGAGGGTGTGTGGCTGAGTACCCCACTGCGGGCGCGCTCGCCTGCTTCTGCCTGCTAATTGCTTGCTCACCAGACTGTGAGAAAATAATTGCTGCTATAAATTTTCTCTCCTCCTCAGAAGATGCTCAGGGGAGGCAGCACAGGCTGATGGCACTGGGCTGGGTCCACAGTGATGGGCACAGTGGCCACCCATGCTGGCAGCTCCCCACTGGACTGGGCCCTGAGGGGAGGGGGTATGGGGCTTGGGGTTCTTGGGACAAGTAGCCCCATCCTGTGGACACACAGCTTGCAGGCAGTGAGGGCTGCAGGAGCTGGGGGGCAGGTCACACATGTAGGGGGGTCCCTGCCAGCCCATCACAGGACCCTGGTCAGCACCCAGCGGGCCCCCACGGTGAGGGCTGAGCACAACCACAGATCAGGAGAAGAGGGACCCACCTATCCAGGGTAATGAAATGCAGCCTCTACCATTGGTGTCCCCCACCCGCAGCCCACCCACCACATGGAGGAAACACAACACAGGCCGCACCACGGTTGCTTTAATGCCCATCTGAGCTGGTGCCACTGCCTGGTGAGGAATAGACCAGCACGAGGCGGCCCCAGCGGTCGGGGTCCACGGGCAGCTCATCCCGCAGCACCGGTTCCACCAGCAGCTCCAGCCGGCAGGACTGCCCGGGCGTCGGCCGCGGCACCGGCAGCCCCACGGCACGGAACAGGCAGCCCTGTGCCAGCCCCAGCAGCTGCGGTGCCGTCTGGCCTCGGCGGCACCGGGCACCCTGGCTGAGGACACGGAAGCATCTGGCACGGCCAGGCGGGAAGGACCAGCGCAGGGTGAGGCTGAGCGAGAGCTCCTCAGGCTCGGGGCCCTCCTGCCACCAAAGCTGCGAGGCTGTCACACTGAGCACCTGTGGCGGGGAAGCCGCCACGCTGGCCGTGTCCAGCACCTGTGAGGGAACCACAGGGCTGTCAGGGAGCAGCAGGCACCCTCCCACCTTCCCAGAACAAGGGTGGCATCAGGCAGGTGGCTCCAGCTGACAGCAGCAGGCACTCACCCGGACCTCCCCGAGGAGGCAGGTGAAGGATGTCTCCTGCGGGCTGGGCTGCTGGCGGGACACAATCACAGAGAGGTCTCGCAGGGTGCAGTCCTGCAGCTCCAGCTCATAGCACCTGAGAGGAAAGGGGCAGAGCAGGAATTGTACCAGGGAGCCACGGGGTCTCATGCCTGCCTGTGGGGACAGGATGCAGGCAGGGCACTCACCGGCTGGTCCAGCCATGGGAGCCACGGTGGCAGGCAGCAAGCAGCTTGGCAAGTCCAGGCGGTGGAGCCGGGAGGAACCGGGGGTGATACCGACCATTGGGCTCTGCAAGAGGGAGCCAGGTCAGGGGGCAGGGGGCTGAGCTGGTCCCGCGCCACACCGCGGGTGCTCACTGCAGAGAGCATGGCGAGACGGGGTCCTCACCAGGCAGGGAGGTGGGGTTGCCCTCAAGGCAGGTCCCTGAGTCCCAGGTGGTGACCTCCAGTGCCACCACAAAGTCATCAGACTGTGGCCCCTCCAGCTTGTAGAGCAGGGTCAAGAAGAGCTTGGGGGGTGCTGGCATCTGCAAAGAGAAGAGGCTGATGACCCCAAATCCACCCAGAGAGAGAGAGAGAGACAGAGACAGAGAGAGAAACAAAGATACATTGGGTTAGGTGTGCTGGGCAGTGTGGGCAGAGCCCCAGTTCACTTGCCATGAGGCCCTGGGGCCGCACAGCTTGGGCCATGCTGGCTGTGCTGTGCCAACATGGTGCCAGCCTGGTGCTGAGGAGGGGACAAAGGGCTTTGCCCCAACTCACCGGACGGCCACGCGCTCCTCGCCGGGGGGAATGGTCCCCTGCAGCCTCAGGGAGCTGCCCCCACACCAGGCATCCTGCAGGCAGCAGCTGGTGCTCAGCCTGCCCTGGTGTTCTGGGTACAGGGGCTGGATCTCCTGCATGCTCAGGTCATACCAGGGCCCAGACTCTTCGTCCTGCAGCACAGGGAGAGCTGGGCTGGGGGAGCCAAGAGCAGGGACCCCCTGCCCATCCCAACCCAGTCCAGCCTGACCAGAGCTGTCACCCTGCACCCACCTTTCCATCCAGGAACCTGCTGGTGCCCATGCCCAGGCTGAAGGAGGTGGCGAGGGGCAGTGTGCAGATGCTGTGTGTGGGCAAGTACTCAGCCAGCAAGCCCCAGAACCTGGAGGCAAAGGTGGGTGTCAGGGCAGAGCCCCCTGCTATAGTTGCTGCCCTGTATGGCCTAGAGCATCGTGTCGGCTGTGGCAGAATGGGACCAGCTGGCTCCTGGCCAGCAGCCCATGTGCCAGCCACAGTGCCCTGGCAGCCACGGTGTCCTGGCAGCCCTGTTCCTGCCGCCTCACAGTCCTCCTGGCCCAGCCCCATTCCTCCACAACCTCCTGCCGAGCTGCTCTCACCTATTCTCTGCTCTCACCTATTCTCGTTCTGCAGGAAGTTTTCCTCCCCCAGGTGCTCATAGACCCAGCCGGGAGCGAAGATGGCAGCGGAGAGGCTGTGCTGGCGGATCAGGCGCAGGGACTGCAGAGATGAGTGGTGAGCAGCACAGGCCAGACCATGTAGTCACTTTGTCACCTGTCTTGTCCCTGCTCCCCCAGATCCCACTGGCCCCGTGGTGAGGCAGAACACTGTGGGAATGTGCTGTGGCATCTCCCTCTCCAGGGATGGCAGCTTGGGGAACCCTCAGCTCCCTCTCCATGCATGTCCAGGAGCTCTGGGATCCCCCACTCCTCACCAGTTCATCCCCAGATAAGCAGCCCATTGGTGGGAGCTCAGAGCCCTGCACCAGGGGAGGTCCAAGGTCCCATTCTGGCCCAGCCCTGTCACACTCACCTTGTCAGTGTCGAAGCCACCACCGATTACGTCCCCACGGGCAAAGACATCAACACCAACATAAACGTCAGCGTGGCGTGGCCCGGCCAGCCTGAGTGTGTGCTCCAGCTGCTTCTCCTTCCAGTTGTAGTTGGTGAACAGCCCATCACAGGCATCGAAGAACACCCTGGGGATGAGGGTCAGGGTGGCAGGGTAGTTGCTGTGGCTGTCCTCACAAACACCCCCACGCACTGAGGGCTGCACAGGTCATGCCCTGACTACTCCTGCACAGGGTTTGGGGTGGGCTCACGCCCCCCACCCAGGTTCAATTTTGCCGACCTCACCTATTGTCCTCATTCAGCTCATTCTGCCACCTCAGCGTGCCATCCTGCAGGACGCTGTCGTACCAGATCACCAGCCCCCCTGGCACAGCGCTGTGCACCCGTGCCGTCAGGTCCCGCAGGAAGGGGGGCAGGTTCCCCACTGCTGCCGCCTGGCAGGAGAGAGCAGGGAGAGGTGGGTGAAGGGTGTGGGATGGGGTCTCCCTGTGGGTGAAATACGAAGGCAGGGAGGTGAGCAGGGGGAAGGCAGGGAGGTGAGCAGGGGGAAGGCAGGGAGGTGAGCAGGGCCACCATGACTTACGCTCAGCGTGTTCTCGATGTTGACCAGCCAGCCATCGAAGCGGTAGTGCTGGGCGATGCGGGCCAGCTGCTCGGCCACGGCACCGAACGCCTCCTCCCCGCCAGCCAGGAACGCCTCACACATCTTCTCCCCGTCCGTCCACTCCGTGATGAACGTGCCTGGGGTGACGGCAAGGGCAGCATCAGCCACATGCCCCAGTGAACCCACTGCACGCCTGGGGCTGCCCCAGGCTCAGCCCTGCCCTCACCCAGCACGGGGACGCCGTTCCGGTGCGCCGCGTTGGTCCAGACCACGGGCGGGATGGTGACAGTGTGGTGACTGAAGTAGACAAAGATGTCGATGTAGCGCCAATGGTAGAAGACGTAGGGGTTGCGTGTGGCTGAGCCCTGGATGAACCTGCAGAGAGAAAAGAGGGTTGGGCAGTGTAGGAAGGACGCTGGCAGATGCTGCAGGGCTGGGTAGGAGCCTGACTCACACCTGAGAGCTGTGCACAGCTGTGGCTCTGACCCAGCCCTGAACATCCCAGCCTGAGCAAGGTTGCTGAGCACTGGCACCAAAAGCCAAATGCCCCATCCCTGCCCACCTGTGGCTGAGCCGGAAGGAAACATCATCCAGAAACAGAAGCGGTTTGGGGGTTGAGACATCAAGCCCCGCTACTGCATCTCCCCTCCACCCAGCACGTACCTGTCCTCCAGGTACCCGCCACGCATGTCATGGCACACCAGCGTCCGGGGCCTCCTGCTGTGGAGTGGGGGCTGGCGCTTGGCCAGCGGCACGGCCGAGATGTTGAAGTCATCGTTGCTGTTGGGCTGCCAGGCCAGCAGCTCTTCCAGGCCGGACAAGAAGAAGCTGATGGGCTCTGTCGTCTTTGTGTCGAAGTACCGCGCTGGGGGCGATGGGGAGACGGGACAGGGTCAGCCGAGAGCACTGCCTGAGCAACTCGCCACCGGCACTGGCACCAGACTGTCCTCATCCCGGCAGGGCCCCAGCGGTGCAGCGGGCCCCTCTCACGGTGCCTCACCTGGCAGGGGCTGCGGGCGGTCATTGATGGTGTCGTGCAGGACGGTGGTTCCCCGGGTCTCCGCYGCCGGCTGGATGCTGCCCCGGGATGGGGGTGAGTGCCGGGCCGGAC
>NW_021939798.1:12286547-12290615 GCF_001715985.3 Manacus vitellinus
GGATGCACCGCGGGTCCTGGAGTAGGGGCGTGAGTCCTGGGGTGGGGACGTGTCTCCCGCGATGGGACATGTATGCTGGGATAGGACGTGTGTCCTGGGATGGGATACATGACCTGGGATGGAACCACATGTCTCTGGGTGGACTTTATGTTCTGGGATGGGACATGCGACCTGGGATGGCACGAGTGTGCTGGGATGAGGGGCCATGTGTCCCAGGATGGGGATGTGTCTCCCAGGATGAGACACCTGTACTGGGACTGGGCTGTGTGTCCTGAGATAGAACATGTGTCCCAGGATAGGATCTGTGTGCTGGGATGCAAACTGTGTCCCATAGCAGACCCTGCTGTGCAGACTGGGATGGCGATGGTAGCTGGTCCTGAGGGGCTGGTGCTGCCACGAGACTTTGGCCCTGCCATGGGACTGGGCTGGGGCCCTGCTGCCCACACCACACAGGCACAGCAGTGGATGCCCTGACCAGCCTCACCTGGACATCCTCCATCCCCCACCTCCCCACCCATGGTGCCAGGGCTCTATTTGAGTTCAGCCTGAGCCCCCACTCCTCTCTCTGATGTGCTTGAGGTGCTGGTCTCCAGCTGCAGCCCTGATCAGCCCAGCCATGGACCTGCCCTTCCAGACCCTGACTCCCAGCTTCACCTCAGACCTGTCTCCTCTCTGTGGCCGGATGACCTGGACTCTTGGCAACCCTCCCCAGCCTGCCTTGTTCCCAGGCTGACAGTTCTGTCACTGTGCTCAGCTGCCAGCCCTCAGGACACAGCCGATCCCGTGCAGACCCAGCACAGGATCCCTGTCTCTCTAGGGACAGTCTGCCCTTCCCTCTCCACTCCCAGCCCGACAGCACCGTACCAGCCCACAGCTCTCAGGAAGCCCCAGCACTCCAGAAGCAGAAATCTGTCGTGAGCCCTTTGGAGCCTCCATACACACAAAGCAAGAGGACACTGAGGATGTGAGCAAGGCTGGAAACGTGGGGTGTTTAATGTAGCATGAGCTGTACAGGGAGGTCAGAATGCTGCCCCACACTGCTGCGGCATCTACACAAACAAGAAGCCTGGCCATCAGATAATCTAACGGAAGAGGAAGTGGCTGAGGCCAAAGGTTCTGTCAGGGCTGCCGGTGGGGAGCCAGCCCCTCCCTAGCAGAGGCTGTGGCAAGCAGTGACGGGACCTGCAGAGGGAACTGACGCAATCCATTCCCACCAAGGGTACCCAGCCCCATGCTGCGATGCCCACCCCACAGGCCCCCAGCTCTGCAGAAGGAAAGGGGGCCCTTAGTGGTTCATTGCTTTTCCTGATGGTGCTGAGCACCTTCTGCCCATTTGAGGCAGGGAACACAGCATGGTGCATGGAGGAGGAACACAGTGCACGTGTCTGCGCTGGCTTGCACCAGGGCACCAGCAGTCATGCTGTTCCCCTGGTGCCAGCTCAGCCAGTGCCACAGTGGGCTCTGCCCAGCAAACCCGGCTATGGAGCAGGTGGGAGGGGCTCCCTGCCCACCCCAGGTGAGCAGCTGCTTCCCAGTCACAAATGTGGCAGAGGCTGGAAATGGCTCCAGCTCCTCCAGGTGCTTCTGATCGGTCTCAAGAAGCTGGAGTGGGGGAATTCACACATTGAGGCAGGTGCTGAGCGTAGTAGCAGAAGGGTGGGTGGCTAACAGCATAATGGGGGTGGCTTGCCCAGGATGAGAGGGCACAGGGGCTCCTTGGCCACCCGGTCTGGTGCAGAAGGAGCTGGGGGGGGCTAGTGTTCAGGGGTCTCCACTGTACTTGATGAGGTGGCCACTGAAGGTGATGTAAGTGTCATACTCATCGCTGAAGACGGCGTTCTCACGCTCGCCCTTGTAGAGCCGCACCCAGACCTCGTCCTGCTCCCGCAGCTCCAGCATGACGCTCTGGCTCTGCATGATGCTGCGGTCACTCACCTGGGCGTAGAGGATCACTACCTCTGCCCCGTTGTGCATGATGTGCAGGTAGGTCTCCTTCTGGTTCCAGGTGTGCACATTGAGGCTGAAGTAGTAGATCCCAGGGACATAGCAGTAAAACTTGCCCGTGAACATGTTGAAGTGGCTGTAGAGGTTGACAAACTCCGTGTCGAAGATGAGGGTCTGGTAGTAGTCATTGCTGTGCAGGGGTTTCTTGCGGCCCACCGAGAAGGCGGCATAGTGGCTCTTGCAGCGCTCCCCCGGGGCGCCCATGCTGCCCTTCTGTCCCTTGGGCCCTGCGTGGCCCCTGCTGCCGGCCACCCCCGTCTTGCCAAACTTGCCCTGGATGCCACGCTCGCCACGGTCCCCCTTCTCCCCTGGGCAGAGCAGGAGGGAGAGCTGGACTGTCAGGTGGGGGCCAGTACTGAACCCACACCCTGAAAGCCTGTCTGCCTTACAGAGAAGGATGGAGGGAGCAGGCATGTCCCAGTCCTGCCCTGCCCCTACCCCCCTCCCCTGATGCTGCTGCCCAGAGGCCACCAGAGCAGTGGCTGCTCATACCCTGGCGTGGCTCTTGCCCTCTGCTCATGCAGGGCACTGGACCACAGGTACCACCTCAGGTTCTTGCTCCCAGTCTGTGCAAGAGCTGGCACTGGGAACCCAGTTGTAGGGCAACAGATTCTGGCACACAGAGTGGGGTCCCACTAGCCCTCACCTTTCAGGATGGTCATGTTGATCTGAGGCAGAGGCTGGTACTGGTCGGGCGGGGGGCAGCAGCGGACACAGCGGGGCCGGGGGGGCAGCCCCTCCTGGGCACCATCAGCCTTCTGCTCCCGTGTGGCCCTGGCAAGGCAGAAAGCAAAGCCCAACAGGGAGCTACGGAGGGGGCGGGGGCCCTCTGCGGCACCAAGGCTGCCTTGGCCCCCATTTTGCAGTGCCCTGGCCCTGGGGTCCCCTCACCTGGCAGCTTGGTGCCGGGCTGGGGCCTCTTCATCATCTGTCCACCACTGCTGGTCGGGACTGGGTCCAGTCTGGCTCCCCACAGGGCAGGACAGCAGCAGGCAGAGCAGCAGGACACCGTGCACCCACAGCCCCTCCATGCCTTGGCAGTGCCCTGTGAGGTGCCAGGGACAGCTGAGGGGGACAGGAGTGTGGAGATGCCCAGCCCAACCATGCCTTGCACTGTCCTGGGACAGGACCTGTGCACTGCACAGTCCTAGGCTTCTGGCTGGACTGTGGGACACACTGTCACCCCAGTGAGCACCTGGGGAGACCCACACTGGGGCAGTGTGGAGGCTCTGGGCTCACCAACATGTGGGCCAGGACCATGCAGTCTCCCAAGTCCTGGCACACGCAGCAGAGGGGATTACCTGGAGAGCTGAGGGTGGAGCAGAGCAGCAGGCTCTGGATGACCAGCCAAATCCTGGGCTGAGTGCTGCTGCTCCTGCTCAGCCTGGCTTCAGCTGCCTCCCATGAATGCCCAAGAGCAGCAATTTAGGGTGTCAGCACCTGAAAAATTACAGGCAGCTCCAGATGCCACGAGGTAAATGTCAGGGTGCAGCCCTGCCTGTGTGGGGGACTCCAGCCCTGTCTGGGGAGCATATCTGCATCCCCACTCCTGCAAGGATGCAGCACAGGCTGCACAGGCTCTGCAGGGGGCTCCTGTGCCCCAGGGGCTGCTAGCCAAAGGGTTTGCAAGGGCACAAGAACCACTTCTCCAGAGACATGGATGTGGGCTGGCAGCCCCAGCTCAGAGCTGGCTACCACAGGGAGAAACCTTCCTGGGAGACCACATCCTATGTGGGGCCAAAACAAATATTTGCAGTGGTGGTGGCACCGTGGCCCAGCCCGGGCCCTCCATGGCCCTTCCCTGCCTTATCGCAGCCGTATCTGATGGAGACGTGGGGCCAGGCACGCAGCACCTTGTCCTTTGGCCCCGAGGCGCCAGGCCCCGAGCCTTGGCCAAACAGGCGTGTGGCACTGCCCAGTGCTCGGCATCCCGCGGCAGCAGGGTCTGAGGTGGCGCTGGGCTGGGATGGGGTTGGCTGCTCCCCAGTCTCCTGTCTTAGCCAGGCACCTCCCTGGGTTGGGACTGGGTGAGGCCTTTGCCGTTCTCCCCTCCCAAGCGGCCTC
>NW_021939798.1:12290820-12292549 GCF_001715985.3 Manacus vitellinus
CCCGTTCTCGGAGCACTGGGGCCCTCGGTCGGTATTGGGTGGCTGTTACTCTGGTTCCCAAGCCGGGGGTCGGGGGACTGTGTGTGCTCCCACAGCGGGTGCGGAGGGCGTTCGAGGCCAGGGTGGATGACTGGATCATGAGTCACTGGAACCGGGAAGGGGCGAAGGGATAGGGAAAAGCTCCAAAGGGAAAAGCTCTGCTAAGTGCCTCACCCCTTCGCATGGTTCCCGGGCCCCTCTGTCCCACCATCTCTTACCCCATTATCTTGGCCCATGTATTGGTGCTGCCGGGTGTGGGGAGAGGCAGGGCTGTGGGCACTCAGCTCTGAGGCAGGGGAGAGGCAGATTCATGGATAGAAGCATGGAGAAGGCCAAGTAGGGGCTCATTAGCAGGTATCACCCAGCTTGGCCCTGGCTCTGCTCACCCTGCCTGGCCTTGAGCCGCTGAGCATGGCATGGAGCATGCCAGGAGTTTGGAAAGCCTGTGGATTTCCCTCAGCTCTGAGACCATGAAACCAGACATTCCCCGAGGAACCAGAGCAGGCTCAGCCCTGGGGAAAACACAGTCTCCCAGGGAGCTGCTCCATGAGGAGAAACTCTTCACGAGGAAGCACCAGACAGTGCTTCCCAGGCTGTGGGGAATGGAGGCAAACATGTGGCACACACAGGGCACGTGGGGCTCTCTGGGCCCCCAGCACGTCCCCCCTGTACCCCACAGGTGTGCCGGGTGGGAGGTGCTCACATGCGTGTGGGCACACACAGCCCTGCCGAGGGACGCGGTTTTTCCTGTCAGGGTTGGATGCTCTCCAGGAACGGTTGGAGATTTAAACTCAGTGGCTGCGGAAGCCTTGGGACTGCAAGTCAAAACATCCCAAAATACATTCCAGGCAGAGATAAAGAGCAGGATGAAACAGAACAAACCCTGAGGGAGGAACAAGGGGCTCAGGGTGGCATGTAGGCGGCAGGACCTGCACCCCCTGCTTGTCCCTCCACTCAGGGTGGTGGACACAGACTTCCCTGCTCCACAGCAGCTGGAGCTGGGATGCCTCTGGGGTCGTGCTGGTGGGACAGGACCCCCACATTCTGCTGCAGCAGCTGGAATAGTTGCAGAGCCCTTTTTTCCCCCCTGAAGCAGTGCAGACCCGTCAGGCAGCAGTGTGGGGGCTGCGCGGGGTGGTTGCAGCCTTCCAGCTCCTGCAGCACCAGTAAGATGTTGTGCAGGGGACCCCAACAGTCAATGTGTCCCCTACAGAAATGCTGGGGAGGGGCCACCTCACTGGGCGGGGGTGGGGCACACGGACCGGTGCCCCTCGCTGGACCTGCCCCAGGGCATCAGAGATCCTGGCGATCCCGGTGAGGCGGAGCCGCCTTCGGGTGTCTCCGCAGGGATGCCGCAGCAGCCACAGTGAGCATAACACAGTGCAGCTCTGGGCCTGGTGCCCAGGCCTGCAGAGCTCCCCAAAACCTGCCCCCCACGTACCTCTGGGGCAGGGCTGCTCCCTCCCGGCGCTGCCTTTGCTGCCCTAGAGCATCCCCCGGGCCGGGGCAGAGCCTGCCCGCGGCCGATCGGTGCCTCCCGCTCCGGAGCCTTCTCCTCGCTCGGCCCGGGCGGAAATGCACTTTTTGGAAGCGCAGGAGGCAGCCAGGCGCGGGACGAGGCTTGCAGCCCTCCCCCGCCAGATGTGCGCCCGCGGCCGCCTTAACCATGTGTGCTCCCGGGACAGGCCGA
>NW_021939798.1:12293898-12300163 GCF_001715985.3 Manacus vitellinus
CCCGAGCCCAGCTCCGGGCGCGGGGACACGGACGGACCCACTGGGGACAGCCCTGGGATGGCAGCTGGGGACCCCTTTCCCTGCCGTGAGCTGGGGGGCCTCTGCCCCAGGCTGCATGGCACGGAACAAGCATGGGCTTCTTGCCCCCTGCTCAGCCCGGGGTGCCCCTCTGCAGGAGTCCAGGCCACTGCCACGTCCACTGTGCTGCAGGGAGGGAGGTGGCAGTGAGGAGAACTGCTAGCACCCTGTCCCCCCGGGTGGGCACAGTCTGGGGTGGGCTTGTAGTGCCCACATGCCCGGAGGGATATACACTGTGAGTGTGGGCAGGGGTGGGGGTCTGCTGTGTCTCTTAAGACTAAGCAGGTCAGGGTGTGTGCCCTGTGCTGTGCTTCCTGCTCAGGTGTTGACATCCTGCTCGGGCGGAGCTGCCACGTGTCTCAAGGTGTCCCTGTGGAGCCTGGGGACGCACTCAGCCCTCACCAGTGGGGCCTGTTCCCAGGGCTGCAGGAGCTGGGCCAGGCCGACCAGCCTCCCCGGAGGCAGCAAAGGTCATCCTCACCACCAGAGGGGAACCCACTCACTCCTGAGGCTGTGTGGGGACGTGCCTCAGGACACCCCGATACAGGGCTCACCCTAAGCAGGGTGCCTTGGCTCGCTGCCTGAGCTGCAGCGACCCTGGGCCAGGTAAAGGTGCTGGGCAGGTCGTATGTTCCTGCCAATGCACTGGGGCTCATTTGGCTTAAGGTGGTGTGGGGGCTAGGTGAGAGGGGCTGAGAGTGGTTCCAGCAGCAAACAGCCCCTGGGTGTGGTGGCTCCTACACGCATGAGGTGGGAGTACCTTCTCCTGCTACAGGAGGGGGGATAGGGCCCCTCATGGTTGTGTCCTGCCACCCCCCAAGCTCAGTTGATGCCAGCTCCAGCAATCTGACCTTCTCCCTCCCCTCTTTCCACTAGGTTCTCCTTGCCCCCACTCTAATGCCAGTCCCGCCCTGCCATGAGTCTATGAGCCCCCTCCGGATCAGCGTGGGTGGTCTGCCTGTCCTCGCGTCCATGACCAAGGGTGCTGACCCCCGCTTCCGACTGCGCTGGAAGGCCATCGTGCTGTCCTCAGCCTGTGTGGGGTTCGTGCTGCTGCTCCTCTGCCTGCACCGCTCCTCCCCAGCACGACATGGCCCCCCCAGCCCTCGGACCTGGCAGCTCGGCCTGCGGGCAGGGGACCGCTACAATGACACCTACCCGCTGTCCCCCCCCCAGAGAAACCCCGAGGGCGTGCGCTACCGCATCGCTGTCATCGCGGACCTGGACACGCAGTCCCGGGGCTCCCAGGAGCACACCTGGTTCAGTTACCTGAAGAAGGGTTACCTGGTGCTGTCAGACAGTGGGGACAGCGTGACAGTGGAGTGGGACAAGGACGAGACCATGCTGCAGTCCCACCTGGCTGAGAAGGGCCGGGGCATGGAGCTCTCTGAGCTGGTGGTTTTCAACGGGAAGCTGTACGCCGTGGACGACCGGACCGGCGTGGTCTACCAGATTGAGGGCAACAAGGTGGTGCCCTGGGTGATCCTCCCTGATGGAGACGGCACCGTGGGGAAAGGTGAGCTCCTGTCCTGCCCTGTGCATGCAGAGCAGTGAAGCTCTTTTCGGCTTGTTGAGGTGGGGTGCACCTTTCCTGTGACCCCTGTGCCTGGCCAGGATGGGGGCAATTCCTGCCCAGGGGCCAGCTGCCTGGGGGACACTGTGCCCAGCACTGGGCTCTAGGGCGTGGTGTTCAGGGTGTGGGGCCAGTTTGATGCCCTTGTGCTGGCCAAGCCCCCCTCAAGCCATTCTCTCCACCGCAGGCTTCAAGGCAGAGTGGCTGGCGGTGAAGGACGAGCACCTGTACGTGGGGGGACTGGGCAAGGAGTGGACCACCACGACAGGGGAGGTGGTGAACGAGAACCCCCTGTGGGTGAAGGTCATCGGCTACAAGGGCGACGTGAGCCACGAGAACTGGGTGGCAAACTACAATGCCCTGAGGGCTGCAGCAGGGATCCGACCCCCAGGTATGGAGCGGGCACAACCTCCTGCCACCCCGTATCCCACACCCTTGATGGCTCCAGGGCCGGTCATCCTCCCTAGGGATACTGGAACTGTATTATACTGGGTGATATTAAAAGGCCATTGGCAGTCAGAGACCTCCCTGTGTCCTGGCACAGAGGCCAGAGCCTTCCCCTGCCCTGGCCATTTCCCTCTCCTGAGTGTGCCACAAGCAGCTGGGGTGGCTCAGCTGACCCTGGGCTGGCAGCCAGGCCCCTGGGCAGAGCGAGCTGTGCCAGGTGCCCCTGTCGGGCTCTGGAAGGGACTGAGATGTTGCTGCTGAGCAGTGGGGCAGGAGGAGGCAGAAATGTTCACAGGGGCTGCCTGTGCAGGGCTGCAACCTGTGAAGTGTTTTGGAGGGTGAGGGGAAGGGGCAGGGGAGGGTCCGTGTGCCCCATGCGGTCACACTCCACTTCCTGCCGCAGGGTACCTGATCCACGAGTCGGGCTCCTGGAGCGACACGCTGCAGCGCTGGTTCTTCCTGCCGCGCCGCGCCAGCCACGAGCGCTACAGCGAGAGGGCGGACGAGCGGCGAGGCACCAACCTGCTGCTGAGCTCCACCCAGGACTTCGGGGACGTGACAGTGGGGCATGTGGGCGAGGTGGTTCCCACCCATGGCTTCTCCTCCTTCAAGTTCATCCCAGACACAGATGACCAGATCATCGTGGCGCTGAAATCGGAAGAGGACAACGGCAAGATCGCCAGCTACATCATGGCCTTCACGCTGGATGGGCGCTTACTCCTGCCCGAGACCAGGATCGGGAGTGTGAAGTACGAGGGCATCGAGTTTATTTAACGGACTTTTGGACCGAGTGGAGGGGCGCGGGCGGCCGAGGGGCATGGGCAGTCCCTGCCAACCTGCTTCCAGCCTGGGCTCTGCGAGGGATGCCAGACAGCACTCCCAGCTCTGTTCTTGGCCATGGCCTCTCCCGTAAAGCATTGGCTGTGCTGCAGCAGGCATGGTGCGAGTGTTTCGACAGTGGCACCTGGTGGCAAGGGACCGCCACCACAGGGTGCTCCCGGCCCCAGTGGCAGTGGCCACATCCCGGAGCATCGGTTTCCGGGCAGGCCCCGCTGCAGTCCTTAGTGCCCAGCCCCGAATTGCGACAGACCCCTCTGTGGTGGGTCAGCGATTCTGGTGACATCCGGTCTCTGGGTTTGCAGCTGAGGAGCAGCTGAGCCCCAGCTCTCCAGCTCTGCCTCATGCGCCGCGGGGCTCCCCAGGCAGAGGAAGGGGTGTGCAGCTGAAGCGTGTCAGACCCAGATTTCATCAGGCTTTTCCTCCAGAAGCTGGTTTTCCTTCCCTTTTCCCATAAGCTGGGTGAGGTGATGGCTGGGGTGACAGGTGGCCTGTTTCTGGGAAAAGTCATACGTAGGAAGGGACAGTGGCTGTGTCCCTCTGCCTCTGTCACCACGGGAGGTGCAGCAGTTCCAGCACCACTGGTAGCACCGGTTCCACCGCCGCTCCTGGTGCTGTGGTACTGGTACAGTGGCCCTGCCTGTGGGGCAGGGGCAAGAGGTGGTCCCAAGCAACTAATGGGGCCACCAGCCATGGCCAGGTGTAACGTGGGCCCATTCTAGTGCCACTCCCAGCCCATCTCCTGTGAGCCATGTGTGTGCTGGCTGTGTCTCTTCTCCCAGCCCTGGCTGCACATGGCTCCAGCCCCAGAGGTGGCTCCAGCCCCAGAGCTGTCAGCTCCAGGAAGAGCTGAGCCCTGGACAGGAGCTGCTGGAAGCTGGCAGTGGCATGCATGGCCCTGCTGTCCAAGGGCTGCTGTGCTCGGTGCAGGAGCAGAGCCAGAAGCGCCAGCTCAGCTTCCCAGGGCTGACAGCAGCTGGGAAGCATTCGTAGCAGCCCGAGGCTTTGGCCAGGGAGCCTTCCCCAGCATATTGTGAAATCACATCCGCAGCCTGTGGCCTCTGGCAGGAACTTGCGCAGTTTGAGGAGCCAGAAGTGTCAAAGGGGCATCTGCTGGCCCCAGGGCCCTTCTGACCCCTCTGACCTTGGGGGATGTGGCTCGTGGCCTGCCCACGCTCCCCCGCTCAGCCTTGCCCTGCTCCAGGTCACAGGGCAGCACATCCTCACGCCAGGGCCAGTGTTTGGTTGCATGCTGTTCCCCTTAACACCCTGCCCCTGGAGCAGCTCTGCCAGCAGGCAAGCCTTCAGCGAGCTGGGCCTGCCTACTGTGGTCTGGGGGGGCCTTGGGCCCACCATGCCCCCTGGTTGTGCCCTGGCACTGTCCTGCTGGGGGTCCAGCAGTGCTCAGGGAGGGAGGGGGCCTGTTGGTACAGTGACTGGGCTGTAGTTGGGTGGAAGGACCTGCAGAGGACAGAGCCCTCCCAAGAGCCCAGACAGGCTCTCTCTGCCTCCTCCCTGTTTACGCTGTCGGCACCTTCGCGAGCCGTGCGGGCGCGGACGAGGCCAGACACGTGTTTTCGTTTAGCCCAGACAATGACTCAGCCGGCGCTGGGCTGCGAGCGGATGCGCTTGTCTCCTCTGGACATGGACCTGTCCCCAGTGCCGCGGGCAGACCTGGCTTCGGCCCCTGCATGTGGCCTCGGGGCCATGCAGCACCCAGCCCAGGGCATCCAGGGCGTGTTCCTGGCCCATGCTGGTGCCAGCTGGCCCTGGGCCACTACGGCCACTCAGCCATTGCCTGCACTTCACTTGGCACAGCCTCTCCTGGCCTTACTCACCCTCCTGACTCAGGGCCAACAGCTCCATAGCACCTGTCACGGCCCCAGGGCTGTGCCAGTGACTGTGCTGGTGGCTGTCCCTGCCACATGACCCCTTCTTGTCCCCTGGGCTGAAGCATCCCTGGGCCCCAGATCTCAGCCCTGTGGTACCCTTGGAGCAACAGCACCGGTGCCTTGGGCAGCCAGGCTGGCAGGAATCCTGCTGCTGCTGGAGTCTCTGTAGACCATGAGTGTTGCAGTAGAGCTGGGAACCTGAAGCCCCATCTCCAGGTGCCATCCAGCATCCTGGCACTGTCAGTACTGTCACCTCCCACATGTTTCCTGAAGCCTCAGGCAGGGATTGGACAAGGTCTGGCTGCCCACAGTTCCACTGTTTCTTCTTGTTCCAGAGGCCAAGCAGCTCCAACACCTCCTTCCACCATGAGCAGCTGTGGGAGTGCCATGGCAAGAGGCTGTCTTGGGAGCAGCTGTTGTAGCCACAGGGGCAACTATCCCTGCTAACATGTACCCGTGACACCTGGCCTGGCTGTGCTTGGAAGCTGTGTCCCTGCCCAGAGGCAGAGCCGGACTCCCTGCCCGCTCCGCTGGGACAGAGGCACTGCAGGGGAGATGAAGCACAGCCGCCCGGGCACGGGGTACAGGGCCAGTGACAGCAGCAGCACCCCGACACCTCCACGGTGACACAGCATGGAGGTTTTGATGGGGATAGAGTCGTGTCTTTATATATTAGGTGGTGTGAGGATTGGTGTTTGGGATTGGTGCTGGGAAAAGTGTTGGTAACAGACATATTTTTGTTACGGCTGAGCAGCGCTTGTGCAGCTCGAGGCCTTTTCTGCTCCTCAACCCACCAGTGAGGGGCAGTGGGGACACAAGGCTTTGGGAGGGGACACAGCCAGGACAGTGACCCCAGCTGACCCAGGGGATATTCCGTACTGTATGACGTCACGCTCAGCATATAGAGCTGGAGGAGGGGGGGGACATTAGGAGTTATGGCCATAGTCACCATCACACGTGCTGGAGCCCAGCTGTCCTGGGGATGGCTGAGCACTTGCCTGCCATGGGGTAGGGGTGAAGGAATTCCTTGGTTTGCTTTGCTTGTGCGTGGCTTTTGCATCACCTGTAAAACTGCCTTTACCTCAGCCCAGGAGTTTTCTCACTTTCACCCTCTCCATCCCCACCGGGGGGAGTGAGGCTGTGGGGGCTCAGCTACCCACTGGGGTTAAACCCCAACACGCAGCCAGGACAGGGACAAGGTGGATTTTTGGAGTTGTGCTAGAGGGCAGGAGCTGCTGCCCAGGGGGAGAGGCCTGAGGCCTCGGGAAGGTCTCTGTGGTGCAGGACCTCCGGTAGGAGTGGGAAGTGGGCAAGGGGACTCGGGGGTAGGACAAGCTGGGCTGGAGGGGCTGAAGTGGGGAGAAACGCTCGGGCACGACCAGAACCGTAGCCTGCGCGGACATCCAGTGCTCCTCTCGACGCGGGCACGGGCAGCTCC
>NW_021939798.1:12301243-12303212 GCF_001715985.3 Manacus vitellinus
CCGCCACGGGCTTGGTCACCCCCGTCTACTCCTTATTTCCAGGCATTTCCTTTCCCCCGTCCCACTTTGTTCGGCTTGGATGCTGCTGAAAGGGAGGGCTTGGCAGCGCCGGGATCTGGATTCCTCTTTCTATGAATAATGCCCTTATTAAATTTTAACATATGAACCGAACAGGCCGGCCCCAGTTCCCGGCGCTTCCCTTCCCGGGGCCGTTCCCAGGCTCAGCTGGAGAGGTAACATTCCCAAACACTGAGGCAGCCCCAACCTCTGGATGGCCCTGCCCTCTCCCTTGCTCCAGAGCCAGGATGCTCCTGACAGATTCCCAGGCTTCCCTTGCGCCTTCCAGAACCCACTCCTAGCCTTTCTCCTCTGTGAGGGCAACTCCTGCAGCACTTGGCTGCTGCTCCACATGCCCGGCTCTGCCCAGCCTCACAGTGAGGCACGTTGGGGATAGGGAGGATTTGAGACAAAATGGAGCACTGGATATTTGGAGGTGCTTCTGGAGGTGTCCCTGGCCCGCAGGATGCCCTGTGTCCCCTCTGGCAGCGCGGCTGTGGCTTCCCATCACACTCCTGTCAGGATCAGCTTTCGGGGCACTTGTGACTCACTGCCTGTCGTGGGGTGCCGGCTCAGCCCTGACTCAGCTGCTGAGTCACTGTCTGTCTTGGCGGCCCCAGCTGTCTCCACCGTCCCCTGGGAGGGCACAGCCTGGCTGGGCTTTGGTCTCCTGCTGCCCCACTACCCTCAGCAGGTGCCTGTCCTGCGAGTGCCCGGAGCCCATCCTGCCAGGGCAGCCTCCTCCCATCTGTGCTGCTGCCAGCGCTGGCACCTTCTGGCTTCCAGCCCAGGTGCCCTGTGCTGCTCGTATGTCAGTCGTGCCTTGTGTGGGTCCGAGTGGGGACAGTGCTGGTTTTGGGGATGGAGCAGGGCGTGTCCTGGGATGATCCTGTGATCCCCGGCCTTTTGCTGCTTCTCATCTTCCCCCTGGATGCTCTCTGGAGCTGGGATGCTCCTCAGACAGCTCCATCCCTGCAGGTGTGCAGAGCCCAGAGAGAGTGTGGGGCCCTTGGTGCTGCCAGGAACCCTTCCCAGCTGCTGTGGCTGGAGGGGCCCATGTCCAGGCTGGGTCCTTGACAGAGATGTGGTGGTGTGGGGATGGCTGATGTCCTGTGGTGCTGGGTGGGTGCACCCGAGGTGGCCAGTGGGCCCCAAGACTCACACTCAGCCCTCAGTAGAGGTGATCAGGGTGAGTGCATTGTGGGGTCTTGGCCCTGGGGGCTGGCATCTCTGTTCCATAGCATGGGGAGTGCCTGCCATATCCCTCTGTGCCTCCCCATGGCCCCTTTGCTCTTGCACCTGCCCTGCAATTGCTCTGCCCTGGAGCAGGGCTGGAGCAGCTGCAGCCCAGGGCTGCACTTCCAGGCAGTGCAGGGGAAGGCCCATGCAACTCTGCGTTGGACATGGGGTGCCTGAGGGACTGGGGGTCATGGAGGGGCTTGGGTGTTGTGTCACTGGAGCTGGTGACTTGGAACAAGTGACCTGCCAGCCTACACTTGTGCATCCTGGCCAGTGAGATGTGCGGGGGGTTTCTGCAGGGCCCAAGGGCTTGGGGCTGCCCTGTCCACCGTCCCTCACTGGAGCCATGCCTGGGCAGTGGGGACTGGAGGTGCTCTGGCAGGGCTGCTCCACTGCAGGAGATGCTCAGCTGCTTGGTGGGGCCACAACCAGGCCAGGGGCCACAGCAGTAAACCTGGCTTCTGCTCAGTCCCTTCTGGAGTAGCGTGGGGATGTGGAGTGTGAGGGGGGTGATGCTCAGCCCTTTTGGGCATGGCCGTGGCTTTGGCCCTGTGTGGCAGCACCACTCCTGGAGGGGCCGATGGGGTAGGGGAGAGCGGGGGCTCGGTGCCGCCTGGGGCGGAGGCACCTGGGCTGCGGCCCTTGGCAGCATTGTGCCGATTCCAGTCATCCC
>NW_021939798.1:12304112-12309732 GCF_001715985.3 Manacus vitellinus
CCAGTCAGGACACCCTAGGCTGGGAGGAGGGGGCCTGGAGCTAAAGGACCTTTGTGCTGCCTCTCTGCCCATGGGGAACAGGTGGGCACAGCAGTGTCCTGAGCTGGGGCACCCTGTGTGGGGCCAGGGTGGATAAACCTCACAACTGGCAAGTCCAGAGAGACATCCTGGTGGGTTTGTGGCACTGAGTGACTGTGTGTCCCCAGCTTTGCTCCTGGAGCTGGTGGCTGCCCAGGCTGGCAGCAGGAGGGGTGGGTGACATGGCCAGTGGGGGCACTGGCATTTGGGGAGGTCTAACTGCTGGTCCCTATGCACCCAGGGGTTTTCTCCATCCCTCACCCAGTCTCCTTGTCCCGGGCTCTCCTCAGGGCTCTCTCCACCATCCCTGTGGCTGCCCTCCCCGCCACCCTGGTTCCTGGCGGGCGCGGAGCAGCTTGGCTGCGCCGTGGGGTCTTGGCGGGGAAAGCACAGCGCGGCCGTCCCCTCCACAAAGCCGCACTGTTCAGAACAAATCCGCCCAGAATTGGGCTGCATTTTTGTCAAGTGATTCATCAGCACGTGAATGGAAAAGGCTGGAGCCCACTGAACCAGTAACCATTCCCCACACAGGAGCCATGGGGCCAGCACTGGTTGCACCCAAGTTAAGCCGCTGACACACAGGGCCTGGCACACGTGGGGACACAGCGGCCGCAGGGCCGAGGGGCAAGGGGTGGCCCGTGCCTGCAGTGGCCCCAGCATGCTACTGACAGAGGAGTGGGCGCTGTCCTCAGGCACAGCTGAGATGCTGCCAGTGGGCCTGGACAGCCCAGCCCTTCCCAAGGGATGGGAGCATGGCTGGGAAAGCTTCCAGTGCAGCCCTGGTACCAGCAGCCATTGCATGCCCCAGCCCTGCACAGAGCGAGTGCCCCCCTTGACCAGGGACAGCTGTTTCAGGAAGCCTCTTCCCTGCTCATGCTGGTGCCACCCTCACCTTTCCAGAGTAAGCTCTGTTGGTGCTTGCTGGTGCCCACGTGTGGCTGTGCCCCCCTGACCTTCAGCTGAAATAGCCCATCCACGTGCCCCCATGCCCAGTATTTATAGACTGAGGTCAGATTCCCTCCTGGCCATGCCAGGTGGGAGAAGCTCCTCTGTGCCAAGCTCTGAGTGACCCCCACACGTCCCTGGCCGCTCCCAGCCCAGCACATTTTTGGTGGGGACTTGAGCAGGGATGAACTTTGTGAGAGTGCCCAGCTCCCTGTCCCCCACCCCACAATGCATACACAAGGCTGGCAGGGCACCAGGGAGCCCTGCAGGAGAGGGGGTTGGCCTTCCCATGGGATGGAGGTACCCTGGCAGTGGGGAGTCCTACCAGCCCATCTCCTGCAACCAGGCCTCCTCCCTACTCAGAGTGCTGAGCAGGAGCTGCAGCTTTGGGGCTGCCACTGTCCTCTGCACTGTCAGCATCCCCAGTGCTGCCTGGGAGTTCCAGTCCTCACACTAGTGGAGGGAGCCAGGCAAGGCTGGGAGCTGCAGGTCTCAGCATGGGGACCCAGGCAACCCACACAGCACAGCACCAAGCCAGCCCCATGTCCCAGCCGGTGAGTAAGGGTGAGCTGGCTGCCCGCCCTGCCCAGCACCCTGTGGGTCACTGCCACGTGCTGAGCACTCACATGCCGGATCGTGTATCCTGGGCTGTGCTGGCAGCGTGACCGCAGGGACCCTGCCATGGCAGAGCTATCCCCAGGCTCAGGGTGCCGCACCTCTCTGGCCCTGGGGCTCCCAACCTTGTCCCTCAGCACCCAGCGCTGGGACCGCCTCAGGGCCACCAGTGCTGGGAGGGCTGTTGCCTTTGGCCAGGCTGCTTGGGGCTGCTGGCTGGGCCCTCACTGCCTCCTCCCACTGCCATGGCTCTCGGTGTCCCAGATTGTTTTTCAGGAGCAAGGGCAGGAAGCAACACCCGTGGCCCCAGTCCTGGGAGGATGTGGGTTCTGCGCCTGCACAGCACAATGCTCCACATGAGGCAGGAACCATCAGCTGGAGCATCGCCCTGGGGCAGCTGGGACCCCACTGTGGTGGGACAGGGATCCCGTGCTCCAGGGTGCAAGGGCAGCCTTGTCCTGGGACCCTTGCTCTCCCAGCATCGGGTGCAGAGAGGCTAGCAAGGGTCTGGTGAGGCTGGGGACCCCAGCCAAAGGTGCTGGTGTTTGGTGGGCAGTGCAGGTGCCCACACTGGCCTTGGTGAGCAGCTGGGATTGTGGCACGGGGACGTGGCTCTGCCACCCTCTGTAAGGTGATTCTTTCCAGAAGATGATTGTCCAAATCACTCCCTCTGCCCTTCCCTCCTCCGGCCCGGCCAGGCCACTCGGGCACCTGGATGGGGCCCTTGTCAAGGACTGGTTTAATTAATGACAGTGGGACAAACACCGCGGTGCTCCCAGGACACTGCAGGCAGGTTTTAACTCTCTGTGCCATCTGAGTGATGGGCACAAGTCCAGGCAGGGCCAGCCTGCACCCAGGAATCCATCAGAGACTGAGCCAGCGCTGGCGAAGGGTGAACGGTCTGGCACAGGCGGTGGCAGCAGGGCCGGGCAAACCTGGGATGACCTTTCCTTTTCACCTACCTGGAGGGTGCTGTTGCAATGCTGCCAGTCACTGTCATGCACGTGCCAGAGCCCCGTTCCTTTGGGGACAGCAGGGGACAGTTGGCTCTGTGGGCAGCTGAGCATCTGCGGGGAGGGCAGTGGGGTCTGCTGTGGGCAGTAGCCCCTTATGGGTGTGGGAATCACTGTGGGATGCAGGGGCTGAGTGGGACTGGTCACCTTCACTTACCTCACCTTTCCCTTGCAGTGATCCGAGCCAAGGCCGTCTCTGCAAAAGAGGTGGATTCGGGGAATGATATATACGGGAATCCGATCAAACGCATCCAGTATGAAATCAAGCAGATCAAGGTAACAGGGCACATCAGGGCAGGAGGCTGAGGGGGATGGGGCACCCCTGCACCAGCCACTCACTCCTGCCTCTGCTCCCCAGATGTTCAAGGGCCCCGACCAGGACATAGAGTTCATCTACACGGCTCCGTCGACTGCTGTGTGCGGCCGGCTGCTGGACACCGGCGGGAAGAAGGAGTATCTCATCGCAGGTGGGCACTGGAGGGGAGGGTGCTCGAGGGGTGCCAGGACAGTGCTGACTCTGCTGCCTCACCCACCCCTGCAGACACCTGATGTGTGTGCCTGCTCCCTGGGCATGTTCCCCCCCCGTCCCTCAAGCTCCTACCACTAGCCCTTGGGGGACCCCCCAGCTGTGTCCTGGCTACACTTGGCAGCCCTGGCTGTGCTGGAGGCAGCTGGGGGATGAGCCTCTGCTCCCTGGGGGGTCACCAGAGACAGTGCACAGTGAGGGGACCAAGCACCTCGAGTCAGTTTGGGGTCCTGGGGCACTGGGGGGGATCCCCTGAGTGGTCTGTCTGGCCTCTCCCCAGGCAAGTCGGAGGGCAATGGCAAGATGCACATCACACTCTGCGACTTGGTCTCCACTTGGGACTCGCTGACCCCAACCCAGAAGAAGAGCCTAAACCAGCGGTACCAGATGGGCTGCGAGTGCAAGGTGAGTGACCAGGCTGTCCCCCACACATCCCACACCAGGGGGATCTGCAGCCCCCAGGGAGGGGTGGGTTCTGTGGGGAGACGCTCTTCCCTGTCCTTCAAGGATGAAGTTGTGCAGAGACAGCATGGCCAGGCAGACTGGAAGGGTGGCTGAGCCTCTGGCTCCCTCTGGCTGGGAACCGAAGCCAGCCCTGGGACCAGCACCCAGGGGTTCCCTCAGTCCCCCTGCATCAGGGTCATGTCCCCAGCATGCCTAACAGTGCAGAGTCAGCCTGGAATCTGTGTTAAGAGATGGGGGAGTGAATGAAGCAGAGCCGTGCAGGACCCCCAACCCAACTGCCCCACACTGCTCCCTCCCAGCCCAGTGTCCCCCGTCGGGGTGATGGGTGACAGTCTCTGTCGTGCACAGATCTCGCGCTGCCTCTCCATCCCCTGCTTCGTCTCCTCCTCGGACGAGTGTCTTTGGACAGACTGGGCGATGGAGAAGAACAACGTGGATGGGCGGCAGGCGAAGCACTACGCCTGCATCAAGAGGAGCGACGGCTCGTGTGCCTGGTACCGCGGCATGGCCCCCCCCAAGCAAGAGTTTCTCGACATCGAGGACCCCTAAGCCAAACGAGCGCATTCCAGTAGCCAGTAGAAAAAACCTGCGAGATGTTAGACTGGTCCATGCTGATATCAAATCCTGGAGACAGCATGAAAATCTGCTCGGCCGCGGGGGTCACCGGAGGCTGCCACGTGCATGCGGGGGGCAGGGACCGGGACCCACTTTGTCGCAGGCACCTGGCAGCCCACGGCCACACTGGGCAACTTGGGCTTGTGCAGGGCCGAGCAGGGTGTGGGGACCCCCCTGTCAGGGTCATGACTCCCCAGCCATGCTTGGCCCTGCCCTGGCAGCTGTGAAGGAATTGAGCCCTTTTGAGTGGCGGGAGCTGCCCCAGCTGCGTAGCAGGTCTACCAGTGCCCCCGCCGTGGGAGCCGCCCCCGCAGCTCTGGCCAGGCAGCCCTGCCCACCGCAGTGCCCAGAGACCCCCGCCTCCCTCCCCATCCACTGCCCATCCCCTCCCCTCGGGGTGTAGGAAGGGTATCTCTCTGGGCAGGGGCTCCAGAGGGCTTTACCATGTGGCAGAGCCCCAAGCTGAGTGCAAGGGGCTCCGGGCCTTTCACAGGGCCAGAGGACTCCCGTGCAGGTGCCTCGTCTGAAAAAGCTGGAAGGGCACGCTAGCATGTCAGGGGTGACCCCCACATGCACCCAGGCACTGCTGCTCCTCTCTCCACATGTTCCTCTCTCCAGTGGGCTCTATTCCCCTGCAACCTCCTGCAGATCCTTCTGCAGCTGCCACCGCTGGAGAGGTTGAGACCCACTGGGCTTGGCAGGGAACCCTTGGCAGAGCACCAGGAGCCAGAGCTCTGGCTGCGCAGGCACGGGGTGTCCATCCTTGCCTCGTGCAGCTTTGGGTTGCGCTGTGGCCCTCAGCACCACTGCAGCCAGGAGAGCTCCCTCCTCCATGGTGTCGGAAATGGAGCCTGGAACCGGCGGCAGGGCAGCTGCAGGAAAACCTGTCCCCTCCAGTGAACCCCCTGCACTCCTCGGCCCCACATTCTCTGAGCCATCCCCACGCTGCAGCGGTGCTGGCGTGTGCCGCAGAGCTGCCCCGCTGCGACGCCCGTGGCACTGGCACGTGCGCCCACGGCTTTGGGAGCGTGCCAGGAATGCTCCCCGGGGCCCTGCATCGGGGGCGTTTTCATGCTGTGTGTCCCTGTAAGGTTTGAGATGTCGTACTGGACCAGTCTGGGCAATTGCAACATATTAAAGAGAAAAATTAAAAAGAAAGAAAAAGAAAAAAAACCCCCCACCCAACCTTTACTCAGTCCCGACCGCGCATCCCAGGCACTCTGTATGGCTGTACCCGCTGTGCTCCTGTCGCTGCTGCTCCTCTGTCTTTGACTTCAATATCGCCAGTTGTTTTGCCGCCGGCTCTGTGGTCCCTGTGCCGTGATTTCCGTCTCCTCATCCGGCGCTGGAGCCGCCCCGGTAT